>NC_069501.1:97534993-97876868 GCF_027579735.1 Bombina bombina
CAGAGATCATAATAAATTAATTGCTTGCAGACTCATATCAGAACCCTATCAGTGAGGGGCAAGTGACAATTAAGCTGAATCTGGTGGTAGGTTTTATAGTGACAAGTAAGTTGATGTACTTCAATTTTTCCACTGCATCTGGTGGCAGGTTTTAAGTCAGAATCCGACACTGATTTTGGTCCACGCGTGGCCCGCCCATTATTTTATTTACCATTTCCATCCGTGCCTCTTTCCTGCACTGCACACTTGTCTCAGTCACAGTTTTTTCAAGCCCACAAGCTAACCCTAGCTAAAAAAAATAAAAAAAACCTGATGTATGCTTAATTGATAAATCTATTTCTTTCCGGATATGGTCCACGGCTTCATCAATTACTGGTTGGAATACCACTCCTGTCCACCCATTGAACAATCCACACCAACTATGGCAAAGGAACTCCAGATTCCTTCCAGGTGGTTAATGTAAACTGAGATGAAATTGCTCAACTAGAACCTGAAAAACTGGTTAAGACAACTTAAGCCAAGCCAGATCACTCTTAACTCCAAGATGGTTATGGGAAGAGTAGACTCCTTTCAAGTCCATAGTCACCCATAGCGACCGTGGTTACTATTAGTCAGGAAGATCTCTAGAAGCATGTGCCCCGATACAGATGCTCCTGAGAAAAAAACAAAAGATTCTGGGGAATGTGTGCAACGATCCCGCTACCTCTCGCAAGCTAAGTGAGTGATCTACCACTAATTCCCCTCTCTGATCACCAGGGAAGCATTTCATGTTGACAGATCTAGATCTATCCTCTGAGACAGAGCCACAAGATCCCCGGTCCACTATCTGAACATGCATAACAGCAGACTCTCAGATGGAATAAAGCAAAGGGTTGATTGTCCAAAGAAGCAACCATCAGACCAATTACCTCCATACATTGAGCCACTGAAGGGCCAAACAGAAGAGTACCGAAAGAAACAAGAAGAAAGAATCCTCTATTTTCTGACCTCTAACAAAAATATTTTCAGAGATAGGAAAACTAAGATGCTCCCAAAGAAAACTACCCCTGTAGCTGGAACAAGGGAACTTATTTACAGATTCACTCCCCATCTGTGGGAACGAAAAAAGGCAGCAAGATTTCTGTATTAGAGTTTGGCGCCTGAACCATTATGTCGTCCAGGAAGGGCACCACATCAATTCTCGTAAACCTGATCACGGCCAAGATAGCCCCCTCTGGGAGCCGTGGCAAGGCCAGAGGGAAGAGTCACAAGCTTAAAATGTTTGACAGAAAGGCAAAACTCAGGAACTTGAAAATACACATCCTTCTGGCTATGGTCACCATGAACTGACCCCTTTTGAAACAAAGGAAGAATGAAATCCCTAGTTTCCACCTTGAAGGGACGGTACTCTGAGAAAAAATTGTTGAAACACTTTAGATCTACCACACTCATAGAGAAGAGAGGTCCCAAAAGCACTTAAAAAATGTCTCACTGTTATCTTGTCTGCAAATAAATTGAGAGGTGAAACCTGTCTCTGGGAGAAAAGGTATGAATCCTATGTAGACAACCTGAGATACTATGTCCACAGGCTATCTGGGACATCTTGTATCCATGTTTAAAGACAAACAGAGAGCTTTAGCCCCCCACTTAGAAAACCGATCGCGGATTGGGTGCAAACTCCATTACATCTAATCATTTTGTCTTGCGGTAGAAAAGATATTTTTCCACTTGTAATATAAGAAAGATTCCTGTCAAAGAAGAACACTGATATCTGTCAGGAATCCCTGAATGACCCTTCACAAGTATATATATATTTTTTTTAGTAGATAACCCAAAGTATTGATCTAGGCCCATTTTGGTATATTTCATGCCACCATTTCACTGCCAAATGCGATCAAGTTAAAAAAATTGTTCACTTTTTCACAAACGTTAGGTTTCTCACTGAAATTATTTACAAACAGCTTGTGCGCAAATTTATGGCACAAATGGTTGTAAATGCTTCTCTGTGATCCCCTTTGTTCAGAAATAGCAGACATATATGGCTTTGGTGTTGCCTTTTGGTAATTAGAAGGCCGCTAAATGCCGCTGCGTACCACACGTGTATTATGCCCAGCAGTGAAGGGGTTAATTAGGGAGCTTGTAGGGAGTGTGTAGGGTTAATTTTAGCTTTAGTGTAATGTAGTAGACAACCCCAAGTATTTATCTAGGCCCATTTTGGTATATTTCATGCCACCATTTCACTGCCAAATGCAATCAAATAAAAGAAATGTTCACTGTTTCACAAACTTTAGGTTTCACACCAGTGCCGTCCAGTGATAGGAGGCAAGGAAGGCAGCGCCTCCCCTGTCAAATCATAAAAAAGTGTTTTAATAATTTATTTAAAAAAATTGTCTGGTGTTGTTGTGTAAGTTACTACTAGTACTGACCACGCCCCCAAGTAGCTCCCCGCCCCGCTGGTGCCACCATAGTGATAATGCAATCCATGTCATCCATCCATGTTGCACAATAGAGAGGCAGTGAGCCGTTCAGCTGCCCTCCATTGATTGCGTAACATGGATGCCTGACAATGGTTCCTAACTTACTAGGAGCTAGTGCCACCCAGTGGTAGCTCTTCACAGCACATATTACTATCCAATAGAGGTGGCTCTCAAAACCGCCTCTATGATGGAGCCAGCCAGGCAGCCAATCAGCAGTGCTGGGATTGCTCACGTGTTGTTGGTCTCTCTTGTGGGGAGGCGTGGACGTGAGTGAAAGAGGGAGCTGTCGTCGTGAGTCACGTGACGCTAGATGTTGAGTCGGAGACTGAGTGGATGCACTGCCACTGCCAGACACTTGTTGCCAAGCTGCCGAGGACTCAGAGAAGAAGAGGAGCTGCTGACCTACCCCAGTGCCACTGCTGCTGCCCGCCCTAGAGGACGCCTGGACACGGTTAACTGTAAGTAAATATTATTATTTTTTTTGCTTCCACGGTGCAGTGCTATATCACTTACTATAGAGGTTGTGCATAGGGTGTTGGTGCACAGAAGGAGTTTTAGGGCATTTTACTATGCTAGCTTCATTTATTTAACCCCTATCTCATGGTATGTTTGTTTTATGTACATGCTGTCAGGTGTGATTACTGGGGGTAACCCATAGGGATTAGCGGTCCCTTTAAAGAGTTAGATTCTCATCCCTGCCACATATTACACATTCAGGCCCTCCTTCAGACTGCAATGGAGCCTTATTCCAGTACAGTGGGAGAGAGAGGCTAAATGTTGGGCATGGTCCAGTCGGAATATGGCATGTTCAGGATCTTTCGAGCCACGCAGGGTTTTGGCCCGCTTTCCACATCTCTCATTGCATCAAGAGACTCCCCAGTGCTCTGAGTGTATGTATATACATATTCATTAGTATTATGCATTGAGGCTGTTTTATAGCAAGGTGCATTTTACTGTGATTCTCAACAGCTTTCCGCAACTTGGCGCTCCTCAGTGCTGGGTGCCGTGGGAAGAAGTAGCCTTTCGTGTGGGGGGGTTACTTCTTCTGCCACACGGTTTTTAGCGTGCTCTTAGCTTCTTATCTGTGAGTAGGATAACTCTTTATAGTCACTCAGCACCTTTCGGTCTTCCTGCTCAATCTGGGGGTAAAGTACCTAAGCCACGACAGGTGTGGGTGTGGGGTTTACTTAGTTGCATTGACATTGTAAGTAAGGGATCATTTTTACATAAAATGACTTTGCAGTATTTAAATATGTTTCTTTATCGTACTACTAATTTATGTGTTCTGCTAGTAACAGTCTGAAGCTGGTTATTTAGCTTTAGTTCCTCAGTAAACAGATGCATTGGCTTTGGTTTTTCTTTTAGCATCAAACAACTGTATTTAAAAATAAATAGAAATCAGAATTGTTACTTTATTTTATCCAGCAGTTGTGCTCTCTTCTTCACAGATGCCAGCAGTAATATCAGCATAAGAGTTTCTAAAAGACAGAGGATTAGGAGTATGCCTTTGTTCCACTGTTCTTACCCTTCCTAAGCCAACAGTTGTCCATCTTAGTGATGTACCTGATTATATAGTACAGTTTGATATTATATCTATTATAGGTCACGGTACTATACAATTAGGTACATCCCTTAAAGGGACACTTAACCCAACATTTTTCTTTTGTAATTCAGATAGAGCATGCAATTTTAAGCAACTTTCTAATTTACTCCTATTATCAATTTTTCTTCGTTCTCTTGCTATCTTTATTTGAAAAAGAAGGCATCTAAGCTTTTTTTGGGTTTAGTACTCTGGACAGCACTTTTTATTGGTGGATGAATTTATCCACCAATCAGCAAGGACAACCCAGGTTGTTCACAAAAAATGGGCCGGCATCTAAACTTACATTCTTGCATTTCAAATAAAGATACCAAGAGAATGAAGAAAATTTGATAATAGGAGTAAATTAGAAAGTTGCTTAAAATTTCATGCTCAATCTGAATCACGAAAGAAAAAATTTGAGTACAGTGTCCCTTTAAGCATATATCATGAGGATGATAATTAGGTCATAGTTGCATGACTTATAATAGATATAATATCACACCATACTATACAATTAGGTACATCCCTTAGGCATATATCATGAGGTTGATCAATAACTTAGTTAAATTACCAATATTAGATATAATATGACTATTTTAAAGAGAAGAAAAATGGCTCAAAATAGTGACATTAAAAAAGACTGGGAATTCAGCACTCTTTTAAAAAATAATAATAACAAAACACTTGTTTAAGATTTACTATCAAAAAAGAGGTGTTTATTATGCAGATCGCTGGCCAAGGACCATGTCAGATCCAAGGGCATAAAGTTACACATATCATAACCAATGCTTTACAAAAAGTTACTATACAAAAAGAAACTGTGCATCTTATCCAAAATATACAGATAATAAGAAACAAAAAACATAATTTATGCTTACCTGATAAATTTATTTCTCTTGTGGTGTATCCAGTCCACGGATCATCCATTACTTGTGGGATATTCTCCTTCCCAACAGGAAGTTGCAAGAGGATCACCCACAGCAGAGCTGCTATATAGCTCCTCCCCTAACTGCCATATCCAGTCATTCGACCGAAACTAGCCGAGAAAGGAGAAACCATAGGGTGTAGTGGTGACTGTAGTTTAAAATTTAGACCTTCCTTAAAAGGACCGGGTGGGCCGTGGACTGGATACACCACAAGAGAAATAAATTTATCAGGTAAGCATAAATTATGTTTTCTCTTGTTAGGTGTATCCAGTCCACGGATCATCCATTACTTGTGGGATACCAATACCAAAGCTAAAGTACACGGATGAAGGGAGGGACAAGGCAGGTACTTAAACAGAAGGGACCACTGCCTGTAGAACCTTTCTCCCAAAAATAGCCTCCAAAGAAGCAAAAGTATCAAATTTGTAAAATTTTGAAAAGGTATGAAGCGAAGACCAAGTCGCCGCTTTGCAAATCTGTTCAACAGAAGCCTCATTTTTAAAGGCCCAGGTGGAAGCCACAGCTCTAGTAGAATGAGCTGTAATCCTTTCAGGGGGCTGCTGTCCAGCAGTCTCATAGGCTAAGCGTATTACGCTCCGAAGCCAAAAAGAAAGAGAGGTTGCCGAAGCCTTTTGACCTCTCCACTGTCCAGAGTAAACAACAAACAGGGAAGATGTTTGACGAAAATCTTTAGTCGCTTGTAAGTAAAAGTTTAAAGCACGGACTACGTCCAAATTATGTAAAAGACGTTCCTTCTTTGAAGAAGGATTAGGACACAATGATGGAACAACAATCTCTTGATTGATATTCTACCTTAGGTAAAAACCCAGGTTTTGTACGCAGAACTACTTTATCTGTATGGAAAATCAGATAAGGAGAATCACATTGTAAAGCTGATAACTCAGAGACTCTACGAGCCGAGGAAATAGCCATCAAAAACAGAACTTTCCAAGATAAAAGTTTGATATCAATGGAATGAAGGGGTTCAAACGGAACTCCTTGAAGAACCTTAAGAACCAAGTTTAAGCTCCATGGAGGAGCAACAGGTTTAAACACAGGTTTAATTCTAACCAAAGCCTGACAAAATGCCTGGACGTCTGGAACCTCTGCCAGACGCTTGTGCAAAAGGATAGACAGAGCAGAAATCTGTCCCTTTAAAGAACTAGCTGATAATCCTTTATCCAAACCCTCTTGGAGAAAGGACAATATCCTAGGAATCCTAACCTTACTCCATGAGTAATTCTTGGATTCACACCAATGAAGATATTTGCGCCATATCTTATGGTAGATTTTCCTGGCTATATAGCAGCTCTGCTGTGGGTGATCCTCTTGCAGCTTCCTGTTGGGAAGGAGAATATCCCACAAGTAATGGATGATCCGTGGACTGGATACACCTAACAAGAGAAACAAAGACAAAAAGGGGCCGGCCCTAATGACAACCTTAGCTGTACTGAGAAAAAGTGCAACAAGACATGAATAGCTAGCAATACAAATGCAATGTGTTGTAACAGGAGATAATGTTTTCAGGTATGAATCAGACCTACATTAGGTTTTAGTGAAAACTGAAACTACCTATTAAGAGAAAACAGTCTTCTCCTATTTACAGGACTTGGCATCCAGGATAGATACATTTCTGTTTATACACATATAGCATTAAGCATATCAAGTAAGCAATGCATTGCAGTTAAAGTGCACATATATAAACTTTTTCAAGTGGAATCCACATGGTATATCCTCTTAAAGGGACAGGGCTTTCAATCAGCCCACCTGAGACTAAAACCAGTTGAAGCGGTCTAAAGTTCCAGATAATAGTTTTACACCAGCGGATGAGGTGTTTATAGTCAGAGGTCGAGCAAGAGGGTTAACTTTAGGCAGTTGTAAGCCAGTTGCAATATAACAGCTGTAGTGGTGTTAAGTCAGTCAGGCAAGGTGAAGCAAGCATGAAAAAACAGCCAGTTAGGGACAGCGTGTGTCAACAAGCAGCGATGTAAGCAAACAAACTAAGCAAAAAATAGAAATAGGTGCAGGAGGATACTTGCTTAGTGTTGTAGTACCCCTCTGTCGACTGCACCTTTTCTTACCAGCCTCTTTTTGCCCACAGCCTCATCAGATCACCTAGTCGTTCTGTGTGCCACTCACTAGCGGCTCCTTTGCTTGAGAAGATGAGTAGTCATCCGTCGTCCCGATAATGCCTGTTTACTTTTCCACCCCTTGCATGCTCATATACATTCCGTGAAGACACTGCTTTGCTCTAATATAATTCCGCTCGGTTCCGTTTGCCGCTGCTCCATTCAGCAGCACACTCAGCCAGCATGGATGTCACGTGGGTCGGCTAGCCAATCGCCAACACGTGTTTCACCCCCTCGTCATCAAAACCTTGGCCAGCGATCTGCATAATAAACACCTCTTTTTTGATAGTAAATTTTAAACAAGTGTTTTGTTATTATTATTTTTTAAAAGAGTGCTGAATTCCCAGTCTTTTTTAATGTCACTATTTTGTGCCATTTTTCTTCTCTTTAAAATAGTCATAGAAATGTAATGGGTCTGCACCACTAATATACAAATAAACTATTGTATAGAAGATTAGTTTTTCTATAATATTGTGCGTGAGGAAACTCCACACAACAACAACACTTGGAAAATGCAATTTTTTCCATCCACCACTCTTTAATTTATATTAGATATAATATCATGCCATACTATACAACAAGGTAATCATTTATGCATATATCATGAGGTTTATCAATGTTATAGTTACATGACTTATAATAGATATCATATCACAAGGTACTAAAAAATTAGGTACATCCCTCAGGCCTATATCATGAGGATAATAATAAGGTCATACAGTAGTTGCATGACCTATAATAGATATAATATCAAACTGTACTATACAATCAGGTACATCACAAAGATGCATCATAAGGTACCTGTCTAATTCTCAGCTTACCTATCACTGTTCGGAGGTACATCACTTGGGTATATATCAAGAGGATTATAATTAGGTAATAGTTACATGACCAACAATAGATATACTATCACACTGTATTATATAATCAGGCACATCACTTAGGCCTATACCATGAGGTTGATCAATAGGTCATAGTCCCATGACCAACAGTAGACATAGCTGTGCATCATTGGAAATGTAGTTCCAAAACCTCTAGAAGGCCAAGATTGAGGATGTCTGTAATATACAATTAGGTACATCACTTTTATATGATGAGGATGATAATTAGGTCATAGTTGCATAATATCGCACTGTGCTATACAATCAGGTACATAACTAAGTTGCATCATAAGGCTTAGTACTCAACTTAACTGCCACTGTTCAGAGAGTTATTGACAGAACTAAGCTAGATGGTGGAGATGATGATCTCAAAACACAATGCTCAAAATACATATTTTATATTCCTATGTTCTTCACATAGAAAATAATGTAGTTTTTTGCTAAATATATATTTCTATATCTATCTGATACGGTTCATGCAAAATACATATCTATATAACTATAGGAATAGATATGCAGGTATCCTATATTATAAAAGACAAGAGTTTGTCTGAAGCCGTCATGCGCAGTTCAGACAAACTCTTGCCGCTGCACGCGCACCCTTGGCCAGCTGTTCGCACGCGCAACCCACTTAGCATTGTTTGTTAGCACCCCGCACGCGCATGCGCCTTACCGCACACTCTCAAAACTGATTTGAGCCCCATTGTTTGTGAACCTTACCGCACACTCACACTCACAAACTGATTTGAGCCCCATTGTTTCACACTCACAAACTGATTTGAGCCCCATTGTTTCACACTCACAAACATTTGAGCCCATTGACCCCCCTTGCTGCGCACGCACACTTTGAGCCCCCCGCACGCGCACGCGAACCCGTGAAGCCCTAGCCATTGACAACCCCTTAGCCGTTAGACTATCAATGCGCATGCGCACGCGCACGCGAACCCACGCGCACGCAACAGAGACCGGGAGGTACGGGGGGAAGTGCAGGAGCGCCATAAAACACAAGATTTTCTCTTCGGAGTCGCTCACACTTCTTGGCCCTCCTGCATAAATTCTACATAGCCGGTCCACGTGGTACATTGGGGCCTGGGCTGCCGGGCCTGTGGGAGACTTCTTATAAAGTTAGCTGGGCCTCCTTAGCCCCTGCCATACATCTGAACCTCCCTGAGGACCCCTTAACCCCTCAAGTAATTGCAGAAAGTGAAGAAGGCCTTAGGCAACCCTATAGGCCCCTTACATAGAGAGAGGGGGGGGGGGAGAGGGGGAGAGGGAGAGGGGGGGAAAAGAGGGAGAGGGGGAAAAGAGGGAGAGAGAGGGGGGAAAAGAGGGAGAGGGGGAAATGAGGGAGAGAGAGGGGGGGAAAGAGAGAGGGAGGGAGAGAGAGGGGGATAGAGGGGGGGAAAAGAGGGAGGGAGAGAGAGGGGGATAGAGGGGGGGGAAAAGAGGGAGGGAGAGGAGGGGAAAAGAGGGAGGGAGAGAGAGGGAGGGAAAAGAGGGAGAGAGAGAGAGGGGGGGGGGAAGAGGGAGAGAGAGAGAGGGGGGGAAAAGAGGGAGAGGGGGAAAAGAGGGAGAGAGAGAGAGTGGGGGAAAAGAGGGAAAGAGAGAGGGGGGGGGGGGAAAGAGGGAGAGAGAGGGGGGGGGGGGAAGAGGGAGAGAGAGAGGGGGGGGAAAAGAGGGAGAGGGGGAAAAGAGAGAGAGAGAGGGGGGGGAAAGAGGGAGGGAGAGAGGGGGGGAAAGAGGGAGGGAGAGAGAGGGGGAGGGGGGGAAAAGGGGGAGAGAGAGGGGGGAAAAGAGGGAGAGGGGGAAAAGAGGGAGAGAGAGGGGGGAAAAGAGGGAGAGGGGGAAAAGAGGGAGAGAGAGGGGGGAAAGAGATAGGGAGGAAGAGAAAGGGGGATAGAGGGGGGAAAAGAGGGAGGGAGAGAGAGGGGGGGAAAAGAGGGAGGGAGAGGAGGGGAAAAGAGGGAGGGAGAGAGAGGAAGGGAAAAGAGGGAGAGAGAGAGAGGGGGGGGAAGAGGGAGAGAGAGAGAGGGGGGAAAAGAGGGAGAGAGAGTGAGAGGGGGGAAAAGAGGGAGAGAGAGACAGGGGGGGAAAAGAGGGAGAGAGAGAGAGGGGGGGAAGAGGGAGAGAGAGAGGGGGGGGGAAAGAGGGAGAGAGAGAGAGGGGGGGAAAAGAGGGAGAGGGGGAAAAGAGAGAGAGAGAGGGGGGGGGGGGAAGAGGGAGGGAGAGAGAGGGGGGGAAAAGAGGGAGAGAGGGGGAGAGGGATGGAACCGCGGTACATAAAAAATTGGCCCGTGTACACGGGCTTTAAGACTAGTGTGTATATATAGAAATATGTATTTAAGAATAATGTATGTACATTGGAGCCCTTTGCAGTCAAATACCTGAAACATGAATTATCATTTGTATGCAATATTAATATTGAATAATGTGTTTAACTGTGTATGTAGTGTAAAGATTTCCCGGTACAATGTTCTTCACATAGGGGAATATGGTCTAAGTATTTTTAAATTTATATATATATATATATATATATATACACATATACATATATACATATATGTATATGTATATAACTATATATAATCATCTATATATATAGGTATAGATATATATATTACCAAAATACCATTAGATGTATATATATGCTGGCGTTGCACCGCAGCTCACAAGAGCTGCTGGTGCAATGCTGAATATGGAGAGCGTATTGCTCTCCGCATTCAGCGAGATCTGTCGGACCTGATCCGCCCTGTCGGATCAGGTCCGACAGACCTTTGTTAAACAGGGGCCATAGTCTTTTGACAAAAATGTAGTCGTATTTTAGTCATCTGAATTGTTTAAGTTTTAGTCGAATTTTAGTCGACTAAAATCGTACTGGCGCTTTTAGTTGACTAAAATTCAACTAAAACTAAAATCTAATGGGTTTAATTGTGCATTATTTAAGCATTTCTCTAGAATTTCCAATCCAAACTCATATATATACTCTCTCTATCCCCCTCTTTTGCTCTCTCTCTCCCTTTTATTTTGCTCTCTCCCCCTCTCTTTTGCTCTCTCTCTCCCTCCTCTCTTATGCTCTCCCCCCCCCCCCTCTTTTGCTCTCTCTCTCTTCCCTCTCTCTTTCCCCCACTGTGTTTACTTTTAATTTAACATGCGTTGGGTTAGCGCAACTTCAGTTGCACAAAATACATAAAAAATAAAGTTACACATAATAACACTGTCTCATAAAAATTATTTAAAAAAAGATTTCATAAAAAAAGTTAGAAAGGCTCAAAGACATGAGGTCTCAAGTAATGGCATGCAAAGGGCTTTAACATTGAGATACATATATACACATGTCTAAATATGTTTAAATATATATAAATATATATATATATTCTGTATATTTATATATATACATATAAAATATATATTTTTTTTTAAAAAATGATTAAACATATTATTAAAATATTCTAAATAATCCAAAGAATATATCCATACATTTTTTAAGTATGTTTAATCATTTGTATTATCTTTTTTTTTTTTTTTTATATGTAACTAGTCCTAAAGCCTTTGTACATGGGCAATTGTTTGCAGTACAGCGGTTTAACCCCTTGCTCTCTCTCTATCCCCCCTCTCTTTTACTCTTTCCCCCCTTTCTTTTGCTCTCTCTCTCCCCCTCTCTTCTGCTCTCTCTCTCTCCCCCTCTCTCTATTTTGCTCTCTCTCTCCCCCTCTCTTTTGCTCTCTCTCCCCCCTCTCTTTTGCTCTCTCTCTCCCCCTCTCTTTTCCTCCCTCTCTTTTGCGCTCTCTCTCCCCTCTCTTTTGCGTTCTCTCTCTCCCCTTTCTTTTGCTTCTCTTTTTGCTCTCTTTTGCACGCTCTGTCCCCTCTTTTGCGCTCTCCATCCTCTCTTTTGCTCTCTCTCCCCTCTCTTTTGCTCTCTCTCCCCTTTCTCCCCCTCTCTTTTGCTGTTTCTCCATCTCATTTGCTCTCTCTATCTCCCCTCTCTTTTGCTCTCTCTCCCCTCTCTTTTGTTCTTTCTCTCCCCCCTCTCTTTTGCTCTGTCTTGCCCCCTCTCTTTTGCTCTGTCTTGCCCCCTCTCTTTTGCGCTCTCTCTTCCCCTCTCCTTTGCTCTCTCTCTCCCCCTCTCTTTTGCTCTCTCTCTCCCCCTCTCTTTTGCTCTCTCTCGCCCGCTCTTTTGTTGTCTCTCTCCCTCTCTTTTGCTCTCTTTATACCCCCCTCTTTTGCTCTCTCTATCCCTCCTCTTTTGCTCTCTCTCCCCCTCCTCTTTTGCTCTCTCTCCCCCTCTCTTTTGCGCTCTCTCTCTCCCTCTCCTTTGCTCTATCTATCCCCCCTCTTTTGCTCTCTCTCTCTCCCTTTTCTTTTGCTCTCTCTCTCTCTCGTTTCTTTTGCTCTCTCCCCCTCTCTTTTGCTCTTTCTCTCCTTCTCTCTTTTGCTCTCTCTCTCCCTCCTCTCTTATGCTCTCTCCCCCTCTCTTTTGCTCTCTCTCTCCTCTCCTTTGCTCTCTCTTCCCCCCTCTTTCCCCCCTCTCTATTGTGCTCTCTCTCCCCCTCTCTTTTGCTCTCTCTCCCCACTCTTTTGTGCTCTCCCCCTCTCCGCCTCTCTTTTGCTCTCTCTCGCCCCCTCTCATTTGCTCTCTCCCCCCTCTCTTTTGCTCTCTCTCTCCTCTCCTTTGCTCTCTCTTCCCCCCTCTTTCCCCCTCTCTATTGTGCTCTCTCTCCCCCTCTCTTTTGCTCTCTCTCCCCACTCTTTTGTGCTCTCCCCCTCTCCGCCTCTCTTTTGCTCTCTCTCGCCCCCTCTCATTTGCTCTCTCTCCCCTCTCTTTTCCCCTTTCTCCCCTTTTCTTTTGCTGTCTCTCTCTCTTTCTTTGGCTCTCTCTACCCTCTCTTTTGCTCTCTCTCCCTTCTCTTTTGCTGTCTCTCCACTCTTTTGTTCTCTCTCTCCCCCATCTCTTTTGCTTTCTCTCTCCCCCTCTCTTTTCCGCCCTTTCTTTTGCATTCTCTCTTCCCCTCTCTTTTGCGCTCTCCCCCTCTCTTTTTCTCTCTCTCTCCCCCTCTCTTTTGCTGTCTCTCTCCCTCTCTTTTGCTCTCTATATCCCCCCTCTTTTCCTCTCTCTCTCTCTCTCTCTCTCTCTCTCTCTCCCCTCCTCTCTTTTGCTCTCTCCCCCTCTCTTTTGCTGTCTCTCTCACTCTCTTTTGCTCTCTCTACCCCCCTCTTTTGAGCTCTCTCACTGCCCCACCTGACCCCACCCGGCCCGCCTGTGTCACGCCCCCCTCACACCCGGTCCAGATGCCAGGAGGTCAGTCTGTAGAAGGCCAGGTGTGTTTGTCCTCGCACAGTCTCTACTGCGCATGACAGCTTTAGACAAACACACTTGGCCTTTTATATTATAGGATATTTAAATAACGTGTCTTAAGATTTCTAAGTTTTCATGTGTGCTAACCTGACCGCTTTAAAATCTAAATCGCAAAACACAATGCTCAAAATACATATTTTATATTCCTATGTTCTTCACATAGAAAATAATGTACTTTTTTGCTAAATATATATTTCTATATCTATCTGATACTGTTCATGCAAAATACATATCTATATAACTATAGGAATAGATATGCCTATATATATACATATAATCATCTATATGTATAGGTATAGATAGATATATTACCAAAATACCATTAGATGTATATATATGCTGGCGTTGCACCAGCAGCTCAGAAGAGCTGCTGGTGCAATGCTGAATATGGAGAGCGTATTGCTCTCTGCATTCAGCGAGATCTATCGGACCTGATCCGCACTGAACTTTGTTAAACAGAGGCCATAGTCTTTTGACAAAAATTTTGTCGTATTTTAGTCATCTGAATTGTTTAAGTTTTAGTCGAATTTTAGTCGACTAAAATCGTACTGGCGATTTTAGTAGACTAAAATTCAACTAAAACTAAAATCTAATGGGTTAAATTGTGCATTATTTAAAGGGACATACTACTCATATGCTAAATCACTTGAAACTGATGCAGTATAACTGTAAAAAGCTGACAGGAAAATATCACCTGAGCATCTCTATGTAAAAAAGGAAGATATTTTACCTCACAATTTCCTCAGCTCAGCAGAGTAAGTTCTGTGTAAAAAGTTATACTCAGCTGCTCCCAGCTGCAGGTAAAAAATAAAAAAAAAATGAAGAAATGAACAGCAGCCAATCAGCATCAGCAGTGCTGAGGTCATGAACTCTTACTGTGATCTCATGAGATTTGACTTAACTCTCATGAGATTTCATAGTAAGCTTCCTTTACCTGATTGGTGTAATAATATGAGAGTTCACGAGGCTCATCCCCTAAGCTGTCCTAGGACAGACACACTAAAATGCTGCTTAGAAATCCTTTACAATGGGAGGTAGCTACTGAGGAACTTTTGAGGTAAAATATCTTTCTTTTTTACTTAGAGATGTTCAGGTGATATTTTCTAGTCAGCTTTTTACAGCTATGCTGCATCACTTTCAAGTGTTTAAAAATTTGGGTATTATGGCCCTTTAAGCATTTCCAATCCAAATTCATTGTATACATACTCCTGGACTAAAAATCTAATAACATGTTATTCTTTATGGTATTGGTATATGGTATTAAGGTTTGAACATACAAAGAATACACAGACACAGATTTAGCCATTGTGGTAACGTCTTTATAAATTAAAGCAAGTTTCATAAACAAACAAGAATATTACTTTTTGAATTTTGACAAACAAAGCCATTGCACCTATTATTACCTGAATATAAACCTTTTAACAGTTCAAGAAACTTGTTAACAGTACACAACAAAACAATTCTGCAGCCAGCTAGTGCTACAAGACAGCATCAAAGGCACAGACAGCATAACTACTAAAGTAATTAACCAGTACTCAAGGGTAATGCTTATTTCTATAATAAGAATCAGTTACTAACTCAACAGTTCTAATTCTCAGATAAATTCAAAGAAAAAGTGCAGAGGCTACAAATACAATGCCAGCATCCATACTGTGTGGAACTATAACAATCACCACTTTTTATAACTCCTCTCTCCGTTTCAGCATTGACACTAGAGGTAAATATGTATCACACTAAGAAGAACACACCATTAACTTACAATGAGATGCATATTGTTGCTATAGGAAGTGCTGTCAATACTGCAGAGAATACTATTCAGTGCTAAATTTGACATCAAGTGAGCACCCATAGCTAGCTACTAGGGCTGGATTTACATTTCTGGCAGTGGCACCACATCATGGACAGGTTTCTTTTGGTCAACACAAAAGTAGCACGCACTTATACCAAGGAACAAAGCTGTTAGTCCTTTTTTTGTCCACAAATCAGTGCAAACAGATACTCTCCGGGCAGCAGCCAGTCTCTTTTTGAATTTTTGTTTTTCCTCTTCATAATGTTTATCAATCAAATTGTTTATTTTAGTTTTCTTTGGAACACTCATTCTCCTATCTACGGTCTCCATCATGTTAAGTCCTCATCTTCAATCGTTCTGACTGGTAATCCAGTGTGCCCAATCCATTTTGCTATGGCATCCTCCCTGGCATGTTGTTCCTTAGAGTCATTTTTGTATTTTGAAGCACTTATAAAAGCTGTGTAAATATTTTGCTGTGGTGCACTGGCTTGACTTGGCCCATCATTGGATGTTTTCTGTATCTGTGGGGTTGAATCGGGGAGGGGGGGGAATAAAATTATTCTGAATTTGTATTTCTATCTCACCCATCCACAGCTCGAAGTTCAGTTGTCTCTTTATATACTACATTTATGTCCCTTCCTCTTATCCTATATCAAAGTGTTAGTTATCTAATCAATACAGACAGCAGTGGTTTCTTTAGGCTTGTATTAAAGGGACATAAAACAAGTTGTGAATGGAATGGGATAGAGAGAGACAAAATCTAATAATATGTATTTTAATTACTTTGCCTGCAAATTTATACTGCAGTGCCTCGTCATTAACTCTTTCTTTTTAGTTTCTGAATTGTACAGCTCTAACTCCCCCCCACACATTTCCTTCTATAGCTGTAGCTATAGCCACCTTTGTTTTGATCAAATACAGAAGTGAATAGTGATTATCTGCTGGAGCATACCCAGAAGCTGTGAACTCAGTTGAAATACAATGCCTGTGTAAAACACTGATAAGGGGGGTGGGGGGTAGATTTGGCTGCTCCAGGCCAGGGGGCAGCTTAGCTATGTTTTGAAAATTATAAAAAAAATACTTGACAGCAATTTTTAAACATTTTTTTTTTATGCAGACTGTTTTTAATTAATTAGCCCTTTTAGGATATGCACATATCGCAACCTGTTTTATGTCCCCTTAAGTTTAGTGAAAACACCAGTTTGAGTTACCTCCCTGACTATTATAATGTTAGGAAAACATTTAAGTAAAGTGTGCATACCTTTGTATGAATTTCGGGAGGACTCGTCTGCAAATGACGCTTCAAGTTTGTTGTATTTTTACCAGTGATTGTCACTCCACATGGTTTGCAAAGGGTCTTGTTAAATGTAAAATGCATCCATAGATCTTCTCTTTCTCCCAGACACTAACATTTCTGTACAGTTTGCGCAGCAGTGTATGTTGCTACCTGGTGGTGACTGGTGTTACACAAAAAGTAAGACATTACTAGTAGTCAATATGGTAATACAGAAAACAGAAAATTGCTGTGTGTATGTGTAAGGGAGGGGTAAGTCAGTCAGCTCAGCAACCTACGTACAGCTGGTGGGACTGAGCAGTGGACACGGGCAGCAGCAGAGCAGGCAGACATCCCCCCACTCTGGGACAGGGAGTGGTGGTCAGTGGTCATTAGAGTTAACGGACTAAGTCACTGTACTAACTACTAAGTATAGTCACAAGAGGAGGCTGACACAATAGAAGACGGAGGGAGTAGGGCAATGCATTGCAATCAATGGCATAACCACGTGGCTGGCTGCTGCTTCAGTCAGTGCTAACCAGTACGGCTGCGCTCACGCTGCTACTAGGAGGGAAAAAAAACCTCAACACCACGTCACAACAATCACATCCAAATTCCAGTCTCCAGACACGGGGCGTTCTTCCAGAAGTCCCAGGCAGACAGAGGGATCCTGCATCTCTCACTCTCTCTTCTATGCATGCGCACTGCGTCTCACTCTATCTCAATCTCTAACAGACAGGCAGAGCTCGGAAGAAAGCGGAAGTTCAGGTGACGTCCCTCCCTCAGACCCTCCCATTTTCGTTTCGGTTTCATTCATTGATGAAAATTGGAATTGGTTTTCGTCATAGTTTTCGGCAGTTGACTAAATACTAATTTAATTATCGTTAAGCGTTCGTCACTAAAAACATGCTGCTGACGAAAACTTTGATGAAAATATTTTCGGCAACGAAATTAACACTGCATTGAAGTCTATGGTGGAATTCGTTAACACGTTCACAATATCCTAAATTCTATTGCTGTTTTCGCTCAAGCTGAAGCACTAAATATCGCTCCACTCGTAATCTAGCACTAAAACAGGATTCCTAGTACAACAATACTGTTCCTGCACTATTAAATCACTGAACAATTTATGTTGTATGTTTCTATTTGATAATGACATCACAAATATGTAGGGTAATCAGTTTTACTACTGAATTAAGCTCTTTTAATTTTCAAACTTCCAGGATTTCATGTGCATACAAAATACTAAGTTCATCAGAATTTATCAAAAACTAGAACATGGTAGAAGTAAAAACAGACAATCTTTATTTTGCTATACATTAAAAAGTTTGTCTACATTTTTTTTTTTTTTTTTTTTTAAAAAAAAAAAAAAAAAAAGTTTGTCTACATTTTAATACAAATTAAGAAAGCAAAAGTATTAATATACATTCTGCTCTGTATAATGATTTTGAGGACAGACAGACAGACAGACAGATTGGTCAATTGATAGACAGATGGACTTACAACCTGCACTAATAAAGTCTCCCCTGCATTAGGATTGTAAACATTCTGCACATAACTATGTATAGACTGGCTATAATGGGCCCCTCCAGCACTTGGGCCCGGGTGCAACTGCACCTGCTGCACCAATGGTAGCTCCGCCCCTGCTTAGAGTTTATCGATTGTGCGTGTGGCTGTTCCATTAAATAGTATTGCCTTGAGCAATTGCATTTACATTATTTAAACAGAAAACTGCTTAATAACTACACCCTTAAATCAGCGTTAAACTCAGAAGAATTGCACAAGTACAAAATAAAAAAGACAATGCAACAGCACTAACTCTAAATCTTAAATGAACTGTAGATTGTCTGACAAATGTTAAAATTTACTTTAATTTGTCAGACCCAGTATAATGGGACAGCCATCATCCAATCACAGACTCTGTTTACTTTTGCATATACCCAGAAAGTGTGCATATGAAAAAACTGTGCACAATTTGATAATGAAAGTAAATTGGAAAACCTCTCAAAATGGTACACTATGGGCTCCATGTACGAAGCAGCGAAAGCTGCTCCGGAGCCCACTGCTTCTTACACCCTACGCCACCTCTGAGGTGGTGAGGGAAAATCATAGAGAGCTCGCTCGCTCTCGGTGATTGACAGCCCCTTCAGCCACGCGGGCCAGTGGATCAACAGATTTTTCTTCTAAATTTTCTTCTATTATTACATTTTCTTTGTTCTCTTGGTATCTTTTATTGAAAGAAGCTCAGGAGCGTGCTTATGTCTAGAGCACTATATAGCAGTAGTTTTACAAGAATGTTATCCATTTGGAAGAGCACTAGATGGCAGCACTATTTCCTGTCATGTAGTGCTCCAGACACATATCTAGGTATAAATAAAAAGAGAGAAGCGCTCAACCTGGGAACGAACAATAGCATAATAGCTTGTTCTATGGTTAGTTACCACCCAAGAAGCAGCCTCTTTTTGCTCAATATGTGCCTTTCACAGAGAAGAACTTCCCTGTAGCATATCAGTCTGATCCTGACTTAAAAGCATAGTCCAGCACCGAAATACCAGGCAATCCCTCTCTGAACGAGAGAAACAGCAAAACCCCAGACGTACGTTTTGGCCTAGTGTGGGCCTTGTCAGTGAGGTGCAGCCATATCCCTCTAGGCACACTGAGCAACGGGTCCACATCTGGATTACCGCATCACACTTAGGGAGACTTCCCTAAGTGTCATAATTTGCATAAATAAAAAGAGAGAAGCGCTCAACCTGGGAACGAACAATAGCATAATAGCTTGTTCTATGGCTAGTTACCACCCTAGAAGAAGCCTCTTTTTGCTCAACATGTGCCTTTCACAGAGAAGAACTTTTATGTAGCATATCAGTCTGATCCTGACTTCACAGTACAGTCCAGCCCCAAAATACCAGGCAATCCCTCTCTGAACGAGAGAAACTGCAAAACCCCAGACGTACGTTTCGGTCTAGTGTGGGCCTCGTCAGTGAGGTGCAGCCATATCCCTCTAGGCACACTGAGCAACGGGTCCACGTCTGGATTCCCGCATCACACTTAGGGAGACTTATCTAGGTATCTCTTCAACATAGTTTGTTTCATTCTTTTTTTATTTTATCCAAGCACCTTTTTGGTACTTATTGTTTATGTATAATTTAATAAAGTTATGTTTTAAGTGCAGCCCCCTCTTAAGTCCTCAGTCCACATTAAGTGAGTGCCCTTAGTATATTACTTTTTCTTCTTTTGAGATATCTCTTCAACATAGACTGCCATGGGAACAAAGCAAATTTGATAATAGAAGTATACTGTAAACTTTTAAAACAAAATGTATGATCTGAATCGCAAAATAAATGTTTTGAGTTTCATATCCCTTTAAGAGACCATATAAATGTATAAGCTTTGTCTAAAAACCTCCTTCCATCCATTCAACAGGATGTTTATTCAAGCAATAATAATAACGTTTTAAACACTCAAGCAATTTACTTTTGTAGGGATTTACATGACAACTAAATTTTATCCCAAATTCATTTTTTCCAATCATAAAAAATATAATCACTTGCAAATCAGGGGTTAACATTTAATACACTTCCCTAGAACACACTAGGGGGTCAATTTACTAATGTGCGAGCGGACATGATACGATGTAGCATTTATCATTGCACCAGCAGTTCTTGTGAACTGCTGGTGGAATGCGGTCCCCTGCAGATTTGCGGCCAATCAGCCGCTAGCAGGGGGTGTCAATCAACCCGATCGTATCCGAGCAGGCGGACAGGTTATGGCGCAGCAGTCTTTAGAGACACGGGGCATCAAGCTCTGGACGGAACTTGCTAAAAATGCCCCTAGGTAGCTGTATAAGGATGACTGGGGCTTGTTAGAACAGTAAAGTCACTAATGATGTATTTCTATGTTACTAATTGTCAGTTTGCTGTACCCCTGCCATGAAAACCTGAACACCAGCGAATTTATTTAGCAATATTTCAATCTGCATTTTGTAAGTGTATGTGGTTTACTCGTCTCTTCATTCTGAATATTTTACTTTTCTGATCTGTATTGCTATTATTATTAATGTGTTACTTAGTGACTAGGTTTCCATGCATTTAAAGGGATATGAAACTCACATTTTTTCTTTAATGATTTCGGTACAAAAAAAACAACAATTTGCTTCTATTATGCTTTGCTGAAAATCATATCTAGGTAGGCTCAAGGGCGTGTTTTATTTAGCAGCAATGTTTTACACTTTTGAGCACTAGAGGGCTGCGATATTTGCAAAATATATAGCATTGTTAAATGTATCATTGCAAAACTGTTGCCATAAAGCACTTCACATGTGTACGTTACTGAACTTACCTAGGTATGCTCTACAAGAAAGGATACAAGGAAAACAAAGTAAATTTAATAATACAAGTACATTGCAGTGTTTTTAGTGTGTGTATGCTCTGTCTGAATTGTTTAATTGCAGAAATAATGTTCCAGGCAATTTGTGACGATTACTTAAAGGGACACTAAATTCAAAATGTAACTTTCATGATTCAGATGCATTATACAATTTTAACAGACTTTCTAAATTACCTCCATTATTATATGTTGCTCCTACTGAGCATGTGCAAGAGTTCACAGTGTATATTTATACAAGTCTGTGATTGGCTAATGGCTGTCACATGATACAGGGGTCGGCAAAATTAAAATGTGTCTACTGCTTATTTCAAATTCAGAGTAAGTGTAATTTCAATGTTTTATCATAATTATGTTCTTGTTAACAATGCAATGTTCCTGTATTTAATGATCATTAAAATTCCTGTAATTTTATACCCATTAAACTTAAATTTAAAGCAGCACAAAACTAACCTTTTTTTTTAGTTTTCACATTTAAAGACAAAGGTTATATCATTTTAATTTTCCCACTTTTCATCATTTACAAGATGTTATCAGTATTTTTTGCTAGGTTATGATTTCACTTCACCACTAGGTGGCAATATATTACATGCTATTAGTCTGCTGAGTAGCATTGGTACTGAAGTGTATTATTGAAATAAAACAAAAGTTATTTTTATAGGAAGTAAAAAATTATGTCAGTTTTTTGTTAGTGAATCTATAAATCTGAAGTTGTAAGAGCTGCATAAACAGAACATAGCAGTAAATAAGAAAATATTATTTCCCTAATCTGTAACCAAAACCGGCTATCAATTTCCCTGTGCACATCAGAAATTATCCCAGGGTTCCAAGACCACAGGCGCAATTATCTAAAGTTCTCGGAAACAGAGATTCTGCAAAAAATCTCACCAGTACTATAAAGCCCCTGGTGAGATTCTCTAAAGACAGTTTAAGTAAGTGAAGGTGATGCACATATTACAATAGCGCTTATAAAATAATTATAATTTAAAAATCATATGAGTACAATAACCTATTAATAAAAACAGTACAAATTAGTTAAAATAGTTTTGTTAAAGGGGTATACAACTCAAGTTTTTATTTCAGAATTCAGATAGAACATACAATTATCAACAACTTTCCAATGCACTTTAATCAAATTTGATTTGTTCTCTTAGTATCCTTTGTTGAAGAAGCTACAGTGGGATTTAGCTGAACACAATGGGTGAGCCAATCACAAGGGGCACATGCAGCCACAAATCAGCAACTAATGCATTGCAGATCCTGAGCCTACCTAGGTATTCTTTCAACAAAGAATATTAAAAGAAAGAAGAGTATTTGATAATAGAAGAAAATTGGAAAGTTAATTTTAATTTCATGCTCCATCTGAATCATACAAGAATAATGTTGTTTCATGTTCTTTTAAATCACATTTACATTTTATGAAAAATTTAAATTCACGTTGAAGTTTTGTAGGAAAAAAACATATTTAACCCCTTTAAGACAAACTTGCCCAAAGTACCGCAGAATGTTTAACATTTTTCCTACCACTCCGTTTAAACAGAAATAGAGCCTTTGTTTTTTTAATTTACCTATGAAAACTAGATATATGTATGTATATATATATATATATATATATATATATATATATATATATATATATATATATATATATATATATATATATACACAGTACAGTATATATATATATATATATATATATATATATGTATATATATATATACTGTATATATAATGTTATACAACACGATGAGTACAACACTCCATCATCTTCATACCAATCAGAAATTCAAAATCCGATTCTACATGTCTTGCTCCACTAAGTACGTGGTATATCTTTTGAATTGTACATGTGGGAAATATTACGTAGGTAAAACAGTTGATGATATTAGAAAACGGATGGCGATTGGACATTGCTACCTATATCTCTTTCAGCTCGAGTGATATTGATTAAGACAGTTATTTTCCCTAAATTTTTATACATCTTGCAAAATATCCCGTTATTTTTACATAAGAAGGATATCGCTAAGTATAATAAAGCCTGTTCAAGATTTCTATGGAAAGGGTCCAAACCACGGATCGCATGTCAGCGACTTATGAATAGCAAGCTGGTAGTGGGTCTTGCTCTTCCCAATATTCAGGCCTATAATCTAGCTAGTATTGCTAGATTTGCGATGGATTGGTTAACGGAAAAAGAGCAAATCTCCTCCTTCATCTGGGAATCTAGGTTGGTGGCTCCCTTTCATTTGAAGGCTTTACTTCATTGCCCGTTGACCCACTCCCCTCAAATATATTTTACTTATTTATGTTTAGGAATGTCATAGTGGCATGGCAGAAATTGTGTGCCGACCTAGATTATTCAACACATGTTTCACATTATCTACCTATTTGTGGTAACCCCAACTTCACCCCCGAGCTGTCAAATTAGGTCTTTAAGGAATGGGAACTTAAAGGTCTGAAATTTATGGGTCAGATCCTGGGAACCACAGGACTCCCAATAACCTTTGCAGAATTAGCAGATAGTTTTGATTTAGGGGTTCGTGAGTTCTATGCATATCTTCAAGTTAGACATTATCTTCAAGAGTTACTTCAAAGCTATGGAAAGAATTGGACATTAGGTGATCTACAAGATAGGATAAGCAATTATGCGTCAGGAGTGTACGCAATTTCATCACTATACTTACTCATAATGCAAAAATCCTCTAGTGTACAGGTCAACGACATGATAGTAAAATGGTCTTCTTACTTTCCGGATATAGATGATCAGACTATCACCGGTAGTTTTAAAGTAGTACAACAAAGCTGGGTTCCAACCTCATGGAGAGAGTCTCAGATTAAAATAGGGCTTCAGAGGTATCTTAAACCCGGAATGTTATCCAAATGGTATAAAACAAGCATCCCCTGTTCTAGATGCTCCGCAATAGATGCTTATTTATTTCACTGTCTTTGGGCTTGTCCCAAAATTTTTCAATATTGGAAGAAGATAACCTATTGGATGAATACAATCCTACAGTTTGATTATGTACTGAAGCCCATTGAGATTTTTTTTTTGGTGAAATACCAAGGCATATCCAAAATTTATAGTCTTATAAATACAATTATATTAACGGGACGTAACCTCATCCTTAAGCTATGGAAGGCACGTGAAGCACCCAAGATATCCCATTTCAAAAAGGCCTTATTGAGCCACTTTACTACAGAACAATTTAATATACCCTATCCACAAGGAGAACATTTACCTACTTTTTTTAAGAAATGGGAAGTTTTTGTTATATCACTGCCTTTGGCTTGCCAAAGAAAAGTGATAAAACCATTTTGTGAGTCTGAGTTTATCCTGACAAACATATATGCAGTAGCAATAGAGGGATTCAAGGATGCACTGGTAGCTGATAGATGTTGTAAAAACTTTATTGAAGAAAACATTAAAAGTTCATGTTTCTCTTTGAAGGTGTCCATTACCTGCAGAGATGTGGGACAGCTATGGGGGCCAAGTTTGCCCCCTCCTTTTCCAACCTATTTATGGGTTGGTGGGAGCTGTCCCACATCTATGCATGTGATGGACGCTGGAAAGAGAGAATTGTTTATTATAAATGCTACATAGATGACCTGTTGGTCATCTGGAAAGGTAGTGAGACAGAAGCATCTGATTTTGTCAATGTTTTAAACAACAATGACGTGGGTATAAAATTTACATATGATTTCCATCCAGAGAGTATTAACTATTTGGATGTGAACTTGTCAGGTACTGACCAAGGACGAATTGTAACCAGGATTTATAGGAAACCCATAGCGGGAAATTCTCTTCTCCATGCCCAGAGCAGCCATCCCAAAAGGGTATTTAGGTCTGTCCTCAATGGGCAGTTTATAAGGCTTAAAAGGAACTGTACTTTAAACATAGGCTCGGGATTTGGAGAGGAGATTTCTCACTAGGGGTTACAAACAAAAGGAGATTACAGCATCTAGAGAGAGAATTGCAGGAATAGACAGGAAGGATCTACTAAAGACAAAAAAGAAAACTGATATGAAATTTGAAGGTGTGACATTTATAACACAGTATAGCCAACAATATCATAACATCTGCAATATATTAAGGAAACATTTTCCAATGCTTAAGGCGGATGACGGGCTAGCTAATGTTATACCCAAAGGCTGCAGATACGCCTTTAGAAAAGGGAAAAGTATAGGTAATATTTTAGCACCCACTCAGTTGAGGCCAGATACACATACTCAAACCTCATCATGGCTAAGATACAAGGGCACATACAGGTGCAGTTACAAACAGTGCACAGTGTGCATGTACTTACAAGGTAATGGCTTTTCCAGCACAGCGACAGGAGAGCAATTTGAACATCTATCTTGTCTAAATTGCAGAACCTCTTATGCAGTGTATCTCCTGACTTGTACTGAATGTGAAATTCAGTACATAGGACTCACGACGAGAGAAACAAGGGAAAGAATAAGGGAACACCTTACGAACATAAAAGCAGGCAAACTGACCACACCGCTAGTGCGGCATTTCAAGGAGAGGCACAACAGTAGTCCCCAATCCTTGAAATGGACCTTGGTTGAATTGGTGAGGTGTAAATCAAGAGGAGGAGATAGAGATAAATTATTGTCTAAAAGGGAGGCATACTGGATACACAGACTAAAAACAAGGATCCCTTATGGATTAAATTCAGAGTTTGATCTCATTTTTGGGAGTAATAATCCTTTGGCCTGTGTATCCAGCATCCTGAAGATGCTATTATCTTTGCATCATTATTTCAGTCTTTTTAACTAGGAAGACCCCTTTTTCAATCCCTGTGTCACTGAGAAGAAAGTGACTTGATAAGTGAGATTGAGAATCCCATAAATTTTAAACATGGTTTATAACCTTTTTTTCTTCCATGAATACCCTTGGATTGGATTAAATCCTCTATATATGTTTTCACATTAATTGGGAAGTGATCAAATTTGGGGCATGAAACTTAGGTTATAATTAGGGAATGAAATAGACTTACACTTTCTTTTCCTTTCCTTTTGTGTATTGGCAATTGCATTTGTAATATCGCTATTCTGTATATTTGTATCTATTTTGCAATGTCAACAAATGTATCAGGAAGTTGCAAATATGGTTATATGCACTATGAACTTTTATATATACATATATATTTGTTGTTTCATACTGTTAATGTAGGTATATGGGTCATTTTGAGCAATATTTAGTGAGCTTTACGGTCTTTAATCATTGTTTGGTCCAAGTTAGTATTAAACTTACTATGTGTCCATATATGCAATAAAGAGTTTAGACCTTAAAAGGTGTTTTTTGTTCCGCCCCAGGTAAAAGAAGGGTGTCACTATTTTTAACCTATTAGCTGGCTTTAATTGATATTTAAGGATCATTAAGGCAAGTGACTGCAGCTACGATTACGGCCCTTGGAGCCGAAACGCGTCAGCAAGCAGTCCCTGGGGTGGAACATACACCTCTCACTTGTCTATGGAATGAAATGTGTTCAGCGATGAACTTTTAATGTTTTCTTCAATAAAGTTTTTGAAACATCTATCAGCTACCAGTGCATCCTTGAATCCCTCTATTGCTACACGTTAAAGAAACGGAGGATTTGCACGGAGTTACAGGTGATTATTCCTGTCAGCATAGTCCACTCACCTCCCGCGAGAATTGAAGCACAGGGGAGAGACAGTGACGTCAGACGCCGGAAAACCTCGAGGCTGGAAACTGAGCACAACCTAGCGGAGCAGTTGGTTTGTTTTCTGCAGTCCGCATAAAGGACCACACAAGCGGAATAAGGTACCGTGGTGTCGGGAATCTCTGAAGCCTGGGAGAGGTAAGGCATATCTTTTAAGTACGTTCACACTGTCGTTTGCGCCCCCGAAGTAGAGGTGAGTGGTGAAGAAGCGGATTCGATCAGCTTATTCACATTAGAATTACAGTGGTTATATGCTCACAGACTTTTTTGGGAGTAAATTGGTGCCGATATCGTTTGCATATAAACATATATGCAGGCCACTTCCCTGGAAGCTGGGTTGAGGACATAGAGTGAGTGTTCGGGGGATGACAGGGACACGGGCGGCCGGGGCGGATTGTGAGGGCTTTTCCTTTTATTTTATTTTTTTTGTTGTGTGTTTGTCGGTCCACGAGTTTTAAGCTCCTATTTGCTATGGAATAAGGAAAGATCCAAATTAAAATGGGAAAGCAAAAAAGCTATTCTCTCTCGATATTGGATCATATGAGTTTGATTCACTTGTATTAATGGAAATGATGTGAAAATATCTTAGATTGGGTTTCTGGTGTGCTATCTTGCTATACTTATATACATTGTATATCATTATGTGCTATATAAGATTTTAATTGTTTTTTCTGAATTTTTGTATTCTTTCGTATTTAATAAATTAAAAAAAAAAGAAAAAAAAAGAAAACGGATGGCGAACCATAGAAGTGCTATAAGAGCTGCATTGAAAGATGGTAAATTGGACCAACCTGTAGCACGCCACTTTCTGAAGATGAAACACACAGTAAAAGATCTTCTTTTCCTGCTGATTGACCATGTACCCCTCTGAGACGGGTGGGGTGACAGGAAGAAAAAACCCCTTAAGGTGGAAACAAAATGGATACATAAACTGGGGACTTTACATCCAGATTGACTCAATGCTAATATGGATTGGCACTGTTTTTTTATAATCCAGACTTGAGAATTCCTCATCATGTTCCCTACAATACTCCATGAGGTACGAATGCTCTTAACCTAGCAAGTTTTATTATGAGGTAGGATGTTTTATGATGCTAATTATGTAAGTGAGTATAATAGAGTGTTGTACACTTGATTAACTTGAAATAATATTTTATATTTTTGCATCACTATACTGATGTTTGATCTTTGGGAGTCAGACTAATAGTCCTTTAGATAACCCTTATGCAGTAATTTAATGTGGCTTCACTTATCCATTCTACTATTGACGAGTCTATGTCATATTGTGGGGATGTTCCCCCTATTCATTTTATGCCTACGATACACCTATTGAGAGTAAATATTGCATATCTCTTTATTTGTGGACATATACAGTGGAGTTCTATCTATCTAATGTGTTAGACACTTTAGATATATTTTGATATGCCTGATTTATACGTGCTACACAGGATAGCTCCCATTATTTATTTTGTTTTTTACCAATCGCCATAATAACGCATGACACTGATTGTTGTCACATAATTAGGATTGACAGCTGATATCTGTTGTTTTATCTCATGAATATAGAAAGTATAGATATGGGGATATAAGAACCGTGATTGTATATATACGATCGATGTACATAGTATAGCTCTGTAGTGTTTACATTTGGCCTGATGTGTAATACTGATTGGATGATAATGATGTGTCATGTCATGAAATTACCGCCATGCCCCTCATCTCCGTGACTGTGGTTTTAGTTTGTTTGGCAATGGCGACCCTAAGTCTTTAGTTAGTATACGTGTTTCACAAGATAGCTACTATTATTTACATTCACCTAGATTACGAATTTTGCGTTATGAGTCAAATAGCAGCGTTGTGGCCCTTAACGCATCATTTTCCCTAATGCATCCATTACAAGTCTTGTCGGTATAGGTGTACTGCAAGCCTTTTAGTCTGTACCGCAACGTCAATACTGCACTTCTAAATGGGATTCCCATAGCGCTGGTATTACGAGTTTTGCGGTGAGGCTAAAAAGCGAGCGTTACAGCCTAAAACGACAAGATCTGTAACGCCATCTAAAGTCAGTAGTTATGAGTTTTACGCTACAAATCTGTAACATAAAACTCATAACTACAGTGTTAAAAAGTACACAAACACCCATAAACTACCTATTAACCCCTAAACCGAGGCCCTCCCGTTTCGCAAACACTATTTTAAAGTTTTTAACCCCTAATCTGCCGCTCCCGATATCACCGCCACTTTAAAAAAATTATTAACCCCTATTCCGCAGCTCCCTGACATCCTCACCACTATACTAAAGTTATTAACCCCTAAACCTCCGCCCTCCCATATTGCAAACACTACTTAAATATTATTATCCCCTAATCTGCCGTCCGCCCACATCGTCCCCACTATGATAACGTTATTAAGCCCTTCACTGCCGCCAATATAATAAACCTATTAACCCCTAAACCACAAGACCCCCACAACGAAATATACTAAACTAAACTATTAACCCCTAAACCAAAAGCCTCCCACATCACAATAAACTAATTTAAACTAGTAACCCCTAAACCTAAAGCCCCCTCATTTTATATTAAAATTACAATTTCCCTAACTTGAATTAAATTTTACCTGTGAAATTAAAAAAACTAAGTTTAAACTAACAATTAAACTAATATAATAATTAAACTAAAATTAAGCTAACTACCAATTAAATTAAACTAAACTACACATTAAAAAATCCTAACACTACTCTAAAAATTGCAAAGTATCTAATTACAAAAAAATAAAAAATACTAATTTACAAAAAATAACAAACACTAAATTACGGAAAATAACAAACAAAATTATCCAAAATAAAAAAGAATTACACCTAATCTAATAGCCCTATCGAAATAAAAAAGCCCACACAAAAAAAAAAAAAACCCTAGCCTACAACAAACTACCAACGGCCCTTAAAAGAGCCTTTTGTGGGGCATTGCCCCAAAGATATTAGCTCTTTTACCTGTAAAAAAAAACAAAACACAAAGACCCCCTCAACAGTAAAATCCACCAAATCCCAACCAACCCCCAAAATAAAAAACCTAATTCTAAAAAAAACCTAAGCTACCCATTGCCCTGAAAAGGGCATTTGTATGGGCATTGCCCTTAAAATGGCATTTAGCTCTTTTACTGCCCTAATTGAAAGAAAAAAAAAAACACCCAAAAAACTCTTAAAAAAGCCTAACACTAACCCCCTGGCGATCCACTTACAGTTTTTGAAGTCCCGCTTGAACGATCTTCATCCCGGATTTGAAGTCCTGATCCAGGCAGTGAGAAGTCTTCATGCAGACGACCTCTTCAATCTTCATCCCGGCGGCGAAATCCTGATCCAATCGGCGAGAAGTCTTCATCCAGGCGGCACCTTCTATCTTGATCCCGGAGGTGCGTAGCGGGTCCATCATGAAGACATCCGGTGTTGAGCATCCTCTTCATATGGTCGCTGCTGTACACTGAATCTTCAATGCAAGGTACGCGTTCCAAGATGGCGTCCCTTGCATTCCTATTGGCTGAAAAATTTTAATCAGCCAATAGGAATTAGGGCTTCAAAAGTCCTATTGGCTGTTCAAATCAACCAATAGGATTTAAGCAGCTCTCATTCTATTGGCTAATTCGAATTAGCCAATACTCGTAATTTAGGTGATTGTTTTTTCCAATCGTCATAGCAACACATGACACTGATCGATGTTGTAGCATAAATAGGCTTGACATCTGATATCTGCTGTTTTATCTCGTGAGTATAAGGAATTTTATAGAGGGGGATATATGAACCGTGATTTTATTAATATGATCGATATACATAGTTTAGAGTCATAGTGTTTACATTTGGTCTCCATAGCAACGCATGATGCGCAATACTGATTGGATGATAATGATGTGTCATGACATTACCTTAACGCCAGGCCCCCCGTGAGTGTGATTTTAGTTTGTTTGGCAATGGCGATCATAAGTCCTTAGTGATTATGCTTAATGATTGTATAGAACGTTTGTTGGTGGTTATATATGTATATTTATATAGTAACGTTTTATGGTCCACATTATCATTTTAATAGGGGGGGTTTGGTGCAGAACCAGGAGCGCCTATTAGGCTTATACCCAAAAAAAGAGAACACAGAAGAAGAATTTTTTGATAATATCAAAAGAAAATTTTATTCTATTTCTATAAAATTACAGAGACCAAAGCATGTAAAAAAAAAAAAAAGGCCTTATAGACCAGAATAAAACAATTAAAATAATTATATAGCCCAAGATAATCCGTATGGTTGGCCAACCTTCTGAATCTAAACTTGTAAATAATAGCCCGTTCCTGTATTCTTTTATATCACCGGTGAATGCTCTATATCATATTACTAATAGTATAAAAAATATAAATATATATATATGAAGAAAACAATTTGGGTCATTTTCTGTAAACTTTATTTAAGGTGTGGGAAAAAAATTTACTTGAATTAATATTCTATCCAGATTATTTATGAGTCTCGATCGCTGTCGCTTTAGGTATACATTCCTTTGTAAAACAAAGCACCGAATGTTACAAGAAACTTTATATTTACAATGTGTTCAATTGTAAATATAAAGTATTTTGTTTAATTAAGTAGCTATTTAATTTTTTGTAGTACACAAGTACAATATTTGAAGAGAACCTATATTCATTGGCAGTAAATTTGGAGGCAGGTGAGCAGGTGCACTGCCTTTAAAAAGGGCATTTGGATAATCAAGCAATATACGAAGCCCGGAAGAAGCCAACACAGGTGAAACGTACGTCGCAATCTCAGTTTGTATCTGAGTTTCAGCAGGCACGCATCGTCACAACCTGTGCAGGAGGAGAGCCAGGTATTCAGAGCCTAAAAGAATCAGCGGCGGTGTGAGTGTGTAGAAGGAGGCGTGTTGGGACATTGACACGGTATCCCTCCGCGGTCATTTTGCACTGCGATATCCTGGTGGTTGGCCGCGCTAAGGTCGAGCTCCTTCCAGGATCACCTACACCATTTTCTTTTGAATCAGCGATCACGCTGGAAAGTTTGGCAGCTGAAGTTGTTTACGAATAGGCATCGGCCACCATTTGGATTACAATTTTACATCTTTTCCTCTGACGGATTGTTTGTGTTTAATCTACAGGATCCACAGAATTTTGTGACATACGCTGAAGTTTATTTGGACAGCACGATAAGTATTTGTTGTCAGATTATGGCAAATGTTTAGCGTTTATACTTGCAGTATTGTGTCAGATTCTGTAGTTAGTTAGTTGTGATACCTCTTTTTCCTTGGTGTGTGTGTTTAGTGGATATTGTTATATTCCACGTTATGTATCTTATATTTTGTCTATGTACACTGTGCACAGTATGATTGTTTTTTTTGTGTTTATGCGCAACAATCCTAGTAAAACAATTATGTGACTAAGAGTGCTGTTATAAGGTATCTTTATTTCTTTCTTTATTTATCTTATTATTCATTATATCTACCTTAGCACCGATATTACCATATATCTTACAGTCACTAATTCTTATTGACCTGAGCAAAGTGACTTCTTTAACTTCAAAAATATATATATATACTGTCTCACTACTTGCACATTTTGAACTTAATAATTATGTTTTGTTTAAAAAATATCTGTATAGACTCACTATTGACACAAAACAGTGTTTCAATTAGCTATTTGTTACAATCAAACATGAATCAGCGATTTTTTAAAACTTTATACAATGTAATTTGAGTATAATGCTTCAGCTAAATACTTGCTGTCTGTTTCCAACAATATTATATCACATACACACACACACAGCCATGATTTTTCCTGTGAATCACCTGTCCGTTATTTGGTATTTCTCAATCTTTGACAGTCCTAACAAGTGCACTTGTTCCTAATATACCTTTATTTTTCAGACCTTGTTTGTCGGTCCATAAGAGTCTTTGAAGTGAATTCCGTGTTCTATAATCTTTACTTTACCGGTCCGTCGATGCTGGAGCCGTCCGTCTTTCTCAGCGTCCTAATTATATTGATGTAACCTCATAATTAAAAATGTAAACAATTATTAATATGATTGTACACAGTGTTCTCTGTAAGATTATTAATACCTTATGAACGGACAGTTAAAGTATTAGATTAAGCAACATACAACCATAATAGACAATTTTATGACTGTAACAAATAAAATATAGATTCACTTAAGATCTTTAATGTACTGTGTAGCTTATTTTTTCACATATTTACAAAAATAATCTGTGAAAAGTCTTAGATGGGATTGTAGCTAATGCAGAGCTTGTATATTTAAGGTAGTAACACCATAGAACAAGTTGGGTTGCTTGCACTCTGGTAGGACAGTATGTAGGGCAGTGCTTTCCAAACTGTGTGTCATGACACATTAGTGTGTCGGCAGCAGTGTGTAGATGTGTCCCTGCTTCAGCACAAAGTTTTTGTAATTTTAAAAATGTTATTTTTTTTTTGGTTTCCGACGTTACGCCTGCCTGCTACGCATATCACATGGTTGACTCGTGATTGATACCTAGTGAGTCACAGATTATCTTAACCTATTGGCGCAGCTCAGTGGGAACTGAAACTATTCCCGTAGGCAGCTTTGGCGGCACATTGGCTCCTGACTGCACATGTAGTCTCCTCAATCGGCTCGTGACTGCACGTGTAGTCAGTGAGTGGGATAGCAGTGTGTTTGCAGCATGGGCAGTAGTCAGTGCAACTCGCAGAGCTCTGAGGGCGGCAGCTTAAACGCTGAGCTGAAGTCAGAAGTCAAAGTGGTTTTTTTTTTTGCAGCTAGCTCCCAGTAGTGCTTTGCTGCTCCTACTCTTTGATATATGGATAGGAAGTGGAAGCTTAAAAATGCTTGATGATAAAATGCGAGTGTCTTTATCTAATATTCCACCAAATATTCAGAATCAGAAACTGTGTTCATCCCATCAACCTCATACATCCCATTAAAATAGTAAGTAGCTATTGGTGGTATTAAATTTTTTTAAATTCTTGCACATACTTACTGTTACTTGTAAATACATTTTGTTATTATATAATTTATGTATGTGTCCGTATCTCTTAAAACAAGTTAGTTTAACCTCCTGTTTGCTGGTACAACTGAATTACTGTGTTGCGAAATTATGTAGGTCTAAAAAGTGTCACCAACACGAAAAGTTTGGAAAGCTCTGATGTAGGGTATTCAAAGGCAGAAAGCTCTTTAGTGCTTCTTATTAATCCTCCCTTGATAAGGACAATAGCTCTGTTACACTAGTGGAGATGAACAAGCTTTGACGTTTAACAAGAAAACATTTTTATGTAAGACTAAAACATGAGTTATTCAAAAAGAAAAAAAATGAAATAGATTTTGGCATAATCTCTACTACATGACGCATAAAAGAAATTACACTGAGGACTACATTACATGCCCAGAGTTCTTACAGAGATAATCACAGTCAATATGTTTCAGAAGGTAAAGTTCCAGGGACTTGCAGGAGGCTTCATAAAACATCTAGTTATGAAGATAGGTAAACCAGATTATATAGGCTGAATAAATGAGTTGCTTTGACAGTATGTTTGTAGGAAAAAAATCTCATAGTATAAAAAATACCAACAATCTTTTAACAAAATAACTCTACATGGTAAACACTTTTAGAGCTTACTACCCCTGAGGTTGAGAACCCAAAATTAGAGAGAAAATTGGATTAAAGACCACATTCTATCTAAAATATATCATCCTTGGATATGACATTCAACATAAGAAATGTAAGACATTGCATAGTTTTAACATTCTACAGCTACACACCATGGGTTTGATTTATGAAGCAGCGGATGCTGCTTCCGACCCACTCTGCTTCAGGTAAGCGTATGCTGTCAGCATTTTTCGATGTGCGGCAGACATGATCCACTACAGCGGATCATGTCCGCGCGCACTATAATAAATCAGCACCCATGAGTACACCAAGGGGTGTGATAAGAAGATACAAAAAACACTTCTAATGGTGTAGTAGAAATCACAATGTGGTGTATGCACTCACAAAATGTTCCTGAAAAATATGTTTTTAGATTGACATTTGGGAGTTGATCTTATTGCTAAATAAATTGTGAATCAGCTATTTTATTCACAGTTTAATGCAATATTTATTTTTGCTACAAATATTATACTGGGGCAAATCTTTCACACTCTGTTTTAGAGAAGAATGCAATGGGTGATTGATAAGTGTATTATGTAAATTTAGTTTTTGTTTTTGGTATTTTATACAAAACAAATATAGTCTGGGACCCTTATTGTGCCTCTTGCTGTATTCCTAGGGTAAATAGAACTTTGAGGAGCTGGATGCTACAGCTAGACCCATAGGGGGGACATTTTTCCCAGGGGTAGAGACAAATACAAATATAGTCAAACAATAAAAATATATAGGTAGATAGATAGATGATGGATGATAAGAAATTAGAGGTTGGAAATGATCCCATAATTCTACCAGTCCCGGGAAAAAGTGTGCTATTTTACTAGTACACTATAAACTATTTTCCATGTGCAAATATTAATTAATAGCACATTGCCATTAATGAAATACCTTTTTGTTTACTGCTGTTTAAATGTGGGAGTGGAAATATATATAATATGGAGGTCGTGGTGCAGCATTTACAATCACTGGCATAGTGCACCCCTATACCTGTGCAGAGGCTCCGACTAACCTATACATATAAGTGTATAATATTGAGGTCATAGTGCAGGGTTTAGATCACTAGCACATTGCAGAGGGTCTTACAGTACATATAAATATATAATATAGAGTCCATCAGGGACGTGCACTCATAAGAGGCAGGGGAGGCAGTGCCTACCCTGCCATATGTGGCCAAAGCTTAATTAAATTTTAATTAAAAAAAAAAAAAAAAGTAAAAAAAAAAATATTTTCCCCTCATGTAATGCTATGGAGAGGCAGGTACAGGAATGCTTCTCTCCATTGCAGTACATGAGTCAAAGGAAAAGCTGTGCTGCAGCGCCACCTGTGTTCTGTCAATATATTAGCAGCAGAAATTGGTACCAATAGGAGGCACCCCTCTTGATGCCTCCTAGCAAGTGAAGGATATATAGATTAATCAGAAGGAGGATGCAGTGAGCGGGTCATGTGATACAACTGGAAGCTGAGGTAACCTAAGAACAGATGACACCAAGCAGAAGAGTAAAGTAGTATTCTACATCTCTTGTGATTCACACATTGTGTTCAGATACAGCTCATTAACAGGGGGACAGTAACTGAGCATAACCCAAGCAGAAGAGTAAAGTAGTATTCTACATCTCTTGTGATTCACAAATTGTGTTCAGATACAGCTCATTAACAGGGGGGACAGTAAGTGAGCATAACCCAAGCAGAAGAGTAAAGTAGTATTCTACATCTCTTGTGATTCACAAATTGTGTTCAGATACAGCTCATTAACAGGGGGGACAGTAAGTGAGCATAACCCAAGCAGAAGAGTAAAGTAGTATTCTACATCTCTTGTGATTCACAAATTGTGTTCAGATACAGCTCATTAACAGGGGGACAGTAAGTGAGCATAACCCAATACTGAAAGGAAGTCAAAGGGTCAATTCAAATTTAAATCCATAATTTAAAACCCAGAGTTTGAAGTGTGCAGTGTCCACATTAATTAAACTAAAGTTTTTGACATTGAATATTGCTAAGCCTCCCTTTTTCATGGTTATTTGATTTAATTAGGTACAAACTCCATATATGTTATGTCTGTTCAGTCAGAGGATGCAGTATCTGTTTTTATTTTTCTCTGTGTCTCCATTTATTTAAAGACTGCTGTAAACTTGTAATTCCCAAATCAATTGAAAGTTGTTGCATTGTGTTTTTAATATGTGCTGCTTTTATACAAGTTTATATTAATAAAAAGGAGATAATGAGTCATTTAAAAAATATATGTAATTATTGCAGTTAAATGTTTTTAGAAATAATGCCACTGTAAAGTAACTGGTTAAACACATAGTCAAAGGGAGACATTTAAAATTAAACTTTCATGATTTAGGTAGAGCATGCTATTTTAATAGACTTTTCTAGTTATTTATATTTTGAGAATTAGCATCAACTGTTACTGGCCCCATGTCAGCAAATCAAATTAGTTTTTGAAAGGAACATGAAAGTCATAATTACATTTCCATCATTCAGATAGAAATTACACACAAAAAATAAATAAATAAACTTTCTATTTTACTTTTATTATGTACTTCATTCTTTTGGTATCATTTGGTGTCCTTTGTTGAAGAGCATACCTAAGTGGGATGTGCACGTGCGTTTCTTGAACACCATATTGCAGCAGCAGCTGTGTTGGCAGTATTGATAACTTGTCCTTTGTGTAAAACTTGTATGGTAAATTATTTCTATTTTTACAATACAGTAGTGAGTAGAGAAGAGATTGTGTATCATTCTAATTGCTTAGTAACTGGCACTGTGCCACAGAATTGCGTGAGTGTGTATGTGAGCAGAGTGTGTGTGGGTGTCAGTGAGCAGAGTATGTGTGCTTTATTCTCCAGGTAATCAATACATTTCCTATGAGCTGGTGCTTTAGTTCAGTGTTTCTCAACAATGGTCCTCAAGTACCCCCAACAGGCCAGGTTTTCATTATAGCTGAATCAGTGCACAGGTGAAGTAATCAGCTGATCAGTAACTCAGTGGTTACTAACTTGCTCTCACCCATCACCTGATTATGTCAGCTGTGCACTGGTTCAGCTATCATTTAAACCTGCCCTGTTGGGGGCACTTGTGGCCCTCTGTACATGTGTTTCTCTGTCGTACCATATCTAGTGCCTCACCAGCGTCTGACCTCACTGCACGTCACTGGAGTCCATTGTACAAAATTAAACATCATTAGCCCACTGTGTGTACGAGGGGCTCATAGATACACAGCAAGGAGGGGTGGGACCTTATGCAAAAGCTTGCCGCCTTTCCAAGAAGCTCACTATACTCCACTGTGCACAGCATGCTGGGAAATAAAGTCCAGAACTTCAGTGGCAAAATGCTGAGGGTGAAATAGTAAAGTACAACTTCCAGAATGATGTGCAATTCCCTGCATGCTGTGCTGCTTTCTCTAAAATGAAGTTAGATATTCAGGAGAATTAAAAGAATAAAGGGGGAAAATTGCATGCTTTAAAGCTTATTATGCTAAATACAAATCAAATTATGCTGTTTTCAGTGCACTGTACCTTAAATTTACTGTAATTTTCGTATGCATAAGTTTTCCTTTCAGAGAATTATTAGTGTTTTGAGTACTTTGGTGAAACCCGTCACTTTTTAACTGGCAAGAAAAAAACTGTGTGAGAACTGTAGTGCAAAAATGTTTATAGAATTACACTAGGATTTGAGAGAAAATGTCATATACGCCCATGGAACGCCCATGTTCAGCCATTTTATGAAAAAATAACAATTATGCTTTGTATTTTGTTCCTTTAAGTACCAATTTATTGCTTTTTTGTGCACTCCCAGTGTACTTAAATTACAATTTACGATATGCATATTTAATTTGATTTATTCCTGTGTAATTTACATACAATTTTTACTATTTGATAAAATATATTTTTTAGTAAACTATTTTTTTTATGAATTTTGATGCACCTTAACAATAAAAAATTTCCTGTGTATTTTTCCTGCAAATTGTTTAATTTTTTGTTTTGTATGATTTTTAAATTACGAATTTCATTGTGCACTTTAGTAATGTCTGCATCTCCTTCCCACATGAAAAGCCAGTATACGCCCCTTAGCGAGACACCCAGTTTTCAGGGTAAAAAGCGTTTTTATTTTAATTCCACCAGAGAAATGGAAGGACTGGCAAGCATTCTTATAGAATTTCACCAGCTCAGAGATCTTTTTAGAATCAGTACCTAATTTATTCCAGCTCCTTATAGATGATCTCATTCACCAGCTGTCAGGGAGTTTCTGACCCAAACCATTACCAGTGATAACTGCATAACATTATCAGCAGTGTTATAGCCCTTTGATCCTGTGACCTCCGCCCCACTGGAGTTAACCCTATACTTCTCTAATCTGCTTGCTAAAATTCCTATTATCCTAAACTGTAATTAACCCTTTGCATGACACAGCCCTAACTGAATTACCATTGCTAACATCCAGTGGATATCCCTGTGCACATCCCTATGGCTAGTGCCCCTGCACATTCTAACTCTTTCCACAAACACTCCCCACTTTACTACATAATTCCTCCCACTGTATACACCCCCCCCCTCCCGCTAACATTTAAGTCCCCTATACAACCTGCTTTGTTTCAGCAACCAGTTGTTTAAATTGAAATATATATATATATATATATATATATATATATATATATATATATATATATATATATATATATATATATATAATGTTTGTGGATGCCCTTTCTGGTTTGAATGCTTTGAATTTAGTGTAAACTCCTAAAGAGCCGTTATAGTGCAAAAGTCATATGCTCTAATTTGCAAGTCTGTGGGTACGATGGTCTAAAGCTCTCTGCTCTGTCTAGATTATCTAAGAAGCCTCGTAAGTACTGTGAGGTCCCTCATTCAATTTTAGAAAAGCAATGTTTACCTTGTGAGCTGTTTATCTCTATACAGGGTTCTGGGTGTGAAGGAGCAACACTTGCATGCTTAAAATATATATATATATATATATATATATATATATATATATATATATATATATATATATATATATATATATATATATATTGTGAGATTTCTCACAATGCTGGAGATTTTTTGGTCATCAGGCTGATGTGTTTAAAGGGACACTGAACCCAATTGTTTTTTTATTTCATGATTCAGATAGAGCACACAATTTTAAGAAACCTTCTAATTTACTCCTATTATCAATTTTTCTTCGTTCTCTTGCTATCTTTATTTTAAAAGCAGGAATATAAATTTTAGCAGCCAGCCCATTTTAGGTTCAGCACCATGGATAGCGCTTGCTTATTGGAGGCTTACATTTATCCACCAATAAGCAAGCATAACCCAGGTTCTCAACCAAAAATTGGCCTGCTACTATGCATCACATTCATGCTTTTTAAATAAAGATAGCAAGAGAACGGAGAAAAATTGATAATAGGAGTAAATTAGAAAGTTGCTTACAATTGCATGCTCTATCTGAATCATGAAACAAAAAAATTGGGTTTAGTGTCCCTTTAACCCCTATGTTGAATCAATTAAAGTATATCCATAATGATATTAAGGGCCGGATTACAAATGGCGATCTATTTAGCTCTTTCACTCAAGCGTAAACTTTGCTAGAAGTATGGTTTTTGCACGTGTTGGGTTGTGTGCATATTACAAGTTGAAAGTAAAAAGTTGCTTGCGAGCAAAACCCGACACACGCTAACCAAATATTGCGAACGCATTAACGTATTCTCCCAATAGAAGTCAATCAAGAGCGCAGAAGAAAAAAAAATGTAAGCCCCAATCGTGCACTAACCGGACAGGGATTATTTATATTTCACATTCCAATGTTCTTCACATACATTCATTTTATTGTATCTGTTTATACCTATATATGTATATAGGTATAGATATCTATTTTACATTAACAGTATCACATATATAGAAATATATATTTAATAATAAAAATTAAAAAAATTCTATGTGAAATATTACATATAAAATATAAAAAAATATTTACAAATATTGATAATTATTTAAAATTTTATACATGCTGTAAAAAATGCTAAATAATCCATAGAATATATAAAAATTTTTACAGTATGTATAATATTTTAAAATAATTATTATTCATATTTTTTAATATTTCATATGTATTATTTCAATAACCCGATGTAAGATTAGTAATTCTTCATATGCGCTAACCAACACTGCGTTAGATCTAAATTGCGAAACACGAATCGTATTATGCATATTTTACATTTCTATGTTCATCACATAGAAAAGATTTAATTTCTATTATTAAATATATTTCTATATATTGTATGATACTTTAATTGTAAAATAGATGTCTATACCTATATATCTATAAGAATAGATATATAGGTATATGCAGATAAATATAGCAATATATACAATAAAAATTACATTATCCTGTATTTGAAGAAAATTGGAATGTTAAATATGTACAGCAAATATACAGTAAAACCCATATACATAACCCATATGTACATACACACATATATATATGCATACATACACATATTTAGACATGTATACATATGTATATATAAATTATAGCCCATTGCAAATACTATATATGTTTGAACCCTTATAACATTTTTTTTAATATGTATGCGAATATGTTTTATCAGATAGAGGCCTATTTATCAAAGGTCTGGCGGACCTGATCCGACAGTCCTCGCTGAATGCGGAGAGCAATACGCTCTCAGTATTCAACATTGCAACAGTAGCTCTTGTGAGCTGCTGGTGAAACGCCACCCCCTGCAGACAGGGGGTGTCAATCAACCCGATCGTACTCGATCGGGTTGAATTCCGGCGATGTCTGTCGCCAGAAACACGGGCCCTCAAGCTCCATTCGGAGCTTGATAAATGGGCCTCATAGTGTTTATATGAGTGTAACTGTAATTTTGAATGTATTTATGTTGTGTTAAATGCACTTTTTTTTACGCACTACCCTTCACATGAGGGTTTCAGTCATGCTAACTTGGCGAGTTTTGCAATCGCATTTACTTTCAACTTGTAATACATACGCTATTTCCGTTGCACAATGACAAAACACACGATTTTGCTGCAAGTTTGTCAAAAGAACTGAAATAAAGGGACCATCTTACAGGCTTAAATACAAGGTTATCACAGAAGTAAAAAACGTATTAATATAACTGTGTTGGTTATGCAAAACTGGGGAATGGGTAATAAAGAGATTATCTTTTTAAAGAATACAAATTCTGGAGTAGATTGTCCCTTTAAACCATGGATTTTAAATGAGTTGGCATCATACATTTGTAGTAGGAAACGAGGCATAAGGTAGGTAATGTAAAATAGATTAATAACTTTACTAACTTTTATTTTCTATCTCAAAGGGCTCCATGTACGAAGCAGCGAAAGCTGCTCCGGAGCCTTTGCGGGGCAGGTTCGCATATGCGAGCCTGCTTCCCGCAATGTAAGAAGCAGCGGTCATTAGACCGCTGCTTCCTACACCCTACGCCACCTTTTAGGTGGCGAAGCAAAATCACAGAGAGCTCGCTCGCTCTCGGTGATTGACAGCCCCTTCAGTCGCGTGATTGGTCGCGCGACTGAAGGGGCGGGCTTTACACACTCCGCTGAGTGTGTAATGATACATACGGGCAAGCGGATCAATAGATCCGCTGCCCGTGTGTAGCGGAGGCGGGCGGACAGCTTCGCGAGTTAAGAAGCTGTCCGCCCGCCTCTTAGTACATGGAGCCCAAAGTATTTATTTTTAGTTATCAATGGCTTCTGTGAAATTGCCATCAATTTCTGCAAATCCAAACTTAAACATAAGGAAGCGAACATAAAATCCAAGGGATGAAAAAACAAACAAAGTAAAAAATAACTTTTGGAATTACTATTATTGTTGCATTTTTTTATTTTGAATGTCCGGACAAATGTATGGAAAGCTGTAAGGGGTTATAATACATTTGTATATGGGACAGTGATACAATATTGAATAAAGAGGAGAGCATTCCCAAGAGCAGTATTAGAAAAAATTAGAATATGGTTAAAAAGAGATTAAACAGTAATATACATCATGCAGATTGAAGATTACTATTTAAAAATGGTAAGCATGGGAATATGCTTTAGTTAAAGCTGTGTATTTGGATTTTAAAACTGACAGGAAATATAGCTTTAGGCAATACTGGTCTATGTGATAGTGGTTCATTGGCTGGCAAACAAAATTCTAGAAGCTCTCTTGATAGACGGTGTCCTAACAAGTATAAACAACTTAACTTAACAAACAAAAAATAACTAATATATTGTAAAATGCCCTGACCAAAATAATAGCAGTAACCACATGTGAAGCAGGGAGACTTGCTTGTTGTATACATAAGCTTCTCCTTGATTTAAAAAGTGCTACATTAATATATTAAAAAATTATTAAAGGGACATGAAACCCAAAAAAAGTATTTCATAATGTAGAAAGAGCATGCAATTTTAAACAACTTTCCAATCTACTTATATTATCTAATTTGATTCATTATCTTAATATCCTTTGTTAAAAAAAAACATATCTAAATAGACTCAGTAGCTGCACATAGATGCCTCGTGTGATTGGCTCACACATGTGCATTGCTATTTTTTCAACAAAGAATTCTAAAGAATGAAGCAAATTAGATAATAGAAGTACTGTAAATTGGAGAGTTTACAGTTGTATTCACTATCTGAATCATGAAATACATTTTTTGGGTTTCATGCCCTTTGTTGCTGATTTGATATAAAGAGGAAGGGCATTGGCCTATTTTTCCTTTCTTAATTGCTACTTTGCCTTTAAAAGTGCAAGCTGCTCTTAAATTACAGGGTAATACCCTTTTTATAAATGAAAAATGGGTAAGTCAATGCCCCATTGACATTTAACTTTTTGATCAATGTTTTGCCACCAGATTGGTTTAGAACCAGGTTCTAGAATGAGGAAACATATGTTTGTGCACATTTTTCCCATCCTTGTCTCTCAGAGGTATGCATATCCCGTCAGTTGTTAACTATAAATTATTAAAGGGACACTGAACCCAAATTTTTTTCTTTTGTAATTCAGAAAGAGCATGCAATTTTAAGCAACTTTCTAATTTGCTCCTATGATCAATTTTTCTTCATTCTCTTGCTATCTTTATTTGAAAAAGAAGGCATATAAGCTTTTTTTTGGTTTCAGTACTCTGGACAGCACTTTTTTTATTGGTGGATGAATTTATCCACCAATCAGCAAGGACAACCCAGGTTGTTCACCAAAAATGGGCCGGCATCTAAACTTACATTTGTGCATTTCAACTAAAGATATCAAGAGAATGAAGAAAATGTGATAATAGGAGTAAATTACAAAGTTGCTTAAAATTTCATGCTCAATCTGAATCACTAAAGAAAAAATTTGGGTACAGTGTCCCTTTAAGTATAGATGATATTATTTTTTTGGCAAAATAATTTTTGTCTTCCAAGACAGATGTATTTTTTTTTTACTTCGTATTAATGGGAAAAGTATAGTAGTAAATGTTTCTTAATTATGTTTTATCTAGGGATGGGCGAATGTTTCGCAACATTAAAAAATGTAAACAAATTTTAGCACTTTTGTTAGTTTGTTTCAAATTTAGAATGTTTGTACAACATTCTAATTTTTTGTTTAATGTAATAGTATTTCTAATGCTTTCTTTAAATGTAATATTTGATTTGAATTTTTCTAATAATTCAATACAAATTATGCAATATTCAAATACAAAAATTTGGATTTTTATATTTATAATATTATTTCTAATGCTTTCTTTAAATGTAATATTCGTATTATGCAATATTCGAAATTGAAACATTTGAATTGAGATATTTGTATCTATAATTTATATAATTTGACTACGTTCTCTACCACATGAACTATTGAACTTCTGAATAATACAGGTGGCCCTCGGTTTACAACGGTTCAATTTGCACCGTTTCAGAATAACAACCTTTTTTTCAGTCATGTGACTGCTATTTAAAAGTATTGAGAAGCAGTGCATTGATTAAAATAGCCAGGAGGTGGAGCTGTCCACTTGTGTTGCAGCAAAGATATGCAAGCCAAGCATACAAGCAGGCTGAAATTAATCAGTGTAGCTAGCTAGACCTGAGCTATCGAGCAGCTTTCAAAGGAACAAGATCTTCCTGTCTATAAATAAGTCCAGATTGGAATGCATAGAAAGAACTGTTTGCAAAAAAATGCAAGTAAAGTCTGTGTTGTGTGTTTTTTTATTAGGTCTATAATGCTGTTTAGCAAATGTTTTTGTTAATTTAACATAGTTTAATTATATATTCTGTGTTGTGTGATTATTTAATTAGGTTTATAATGCTGTTTAGCATCGAAAGTCTTCAATTCAAAGCTTTAAAAATAATGTATTAGGTGTTACTTATGACAATTTTGAGAGGGGCCTGGAACCTAACTCCCTCACTTCCCATTGAACTACATTATAAACTGGGTTTCAATTTACAACGGTTTCAATTTACAACCATTCCTTCAGGAACCTAACCCCGGCGTAAACTGAGGGCTACCTGTATTTGTTAAATGGAATGTTACATTCAAAATTTTGAATGTGGACACTCGATCTCATTATGAACATTCAAAATCAAAAGTGACATTGGAAAACTTTAAAAAAACATTAAATTATAGAATGTTTAAGAATATTCTCTTATCAACATTCATTAATGTCAATTGAATTTCTACAATAACATTTGTTCTAACATTCAAATTTGAATATAAACACATTCGCCCATCCCTAGTTTTATCATGTTTGTTCTAAATAAATATAATGAAAACTAATAAATACAATTAAAAAAGAAAGAAAGACTTAAAGATAAAGAACACCAATTTATATATAACCAAGATTTAGTTTAGAATTATATTTTGTTCTTGTGTACATTTGAGAAATAACTGACCAAGACATTAGCAAATTAAAAAATGGTTTAAAATATACTTAAATACACTAAAACTAATTTACCATAGCTGTCTAGCCATCATGTATATCGTATAAACTATATATAATGTGGTGCCTAAAAGATATTATATTATATGACCAATATTTATTCAAATATACTACCATTAAAAAATGTTTTTAATTATGTATTTGTCTGAAAAATTACAAAAGGAAAGAAGTCTGAAAACTCATATACAGCATAAATAATCATTGAATGCAGTTTCCTTTTCTGAACACACACTAATCTGATTCATGTTGAAAATAAAAGTATATTATGATTATTTTGTACAACTCAATTTATTTTACATTTAATCCCAAAGTAATTAGTATTGATTTTTTTCAATTAAGAAGCAAATGGAGTCCCATGATAACTTTAATATAGAACAAATTACTGTTTTAAAATATTCTTTAGGGATGTAACCATTATAGTGTCATAACAAAATTAATTATATGAGGTTACTTTTCTCTCATTTAATGACTGGCAGGTTTGTGTCAAAACTACCATGATTATAGAGCACTGAATTACAGTACAGAATGCTTATACATTTTCTTTGAGAATTGTGATGATTAAGACAATCTATATGCTGCTTAACTATTAAATGTTATATGATTATTGTAAATATATTACAAACAAATTCATACAAACAAGTGATTTCATTAATTATTAACAATAAAATAACTTTTTTTAGCAGAGATCTTAAAAATTTATATTTAATGGCAAAGGTTTTGCTATTACATTGCGCATTGAGATTAACAAAGAACATTTAGACCTAGATTACAAGTTGAGCGCAAAATATTGCTTCTGCGAAAGTGATATTTGGGCTTAATTTAGTAATATGAGTGCACAGTGTGCGCTTCCATAGGCTCCAATTGGAGCCTCGTTCTCATGCCATCAGACACAGCATGAGAACTGAGCAAGAAACTCTTCCCAGTGTTGCTCAAGGTGTTTGGTGTATGGGGAGGGAAATAAATAAATCTTGTCCAGAAGCTGTTAGTGCGTGCAAATCATGCAGTATGTGGAAATATGAACAGAGCTCTGTCTGCGGTGTGGCAGGTTTAAATACGGCTGAACACCGGAGTGGTGTATAACTCACCAAACTTGCTGCTTTAGCCTTTCTCCGCGAGCCTTTGTAATATCCTGCCCCGCTGGCTTTCACTTGCTCCTCACTCCTGGAGGTCTTTAGCCTGTGCTCCGATATCCGTCCAAAAGGGCATACCGCTTCACAGCATCCGTAGTGCTGTGTTGTTAGCACGCTGTGGCTAAGCGTGATCCGGCATTTCCTGGTTCATGACGTAATAGTCTGCATACGCCAATGGGATTCCCTGCTACACGATCGTAGCCCCATACACCAACTATCCACCTGAATGCCGAGATTCGAGCCTGGTAACAGTGTATATCCAAACAAAAATTGCAAAAAACCAGGCGAGTCTCCAGGCACTATAGAATAAAAGTTCAATGTTTATTGGAAACCAGATAAAAAAAGTTTAAGACATGGTGAACATAAAATAAGAAAGCTGGGCTGTCTTACGCGTTTCGGCTACAATTAGCCTTACTCATAGACACACTTTGTAAGCACAGACACCAGGCTTAAATAGCCAGGTGGCCGGGAAAACAAAGCCCCAGCTGGACGTAATTAACATAAAGTGCATTCATATATTATACTAAGAAACTATTATAAAAGTGACAGATATGGAAAGGGAAATAAACTAGATTGTAACAATACAATGTCAAAAGAGGGACCAGTGCAAACATATAGATAGGAGTGATAACCAATGGTAATCGCTTACTATCATCAGATATTATGAATATAAATGTATATATATAAAGCGGGCAAGGTGACCTGCAATTTTAAAGGAACATACCCGTATATTAAAATGTAGGTAGAAATGGCTAAAGTTAAAAGAGAACAAAACCAAGGATTCTCACATAAGTACGAATAAACATATACACTCATATATGCTAGCGAGTCCCTCATTACAAAATAGATATTAAACCAAGTATTTTGTTTTTTGAATTTTTTTAAAAAAATATTTAAAGGGACATACGCTTGAGTGAAGATGCTTGAATCAATACCTAGCATGAGTTATGCCCAATTGTAAAAGAAGATTAGCGGGACATATAATAACATTTGGAGAATAGCTGTAAGTTGGGGAGTGTACTCCTCATTATTTAACAAATGGATGTAAGATTCATATTCTAATGATAAAACCCTTAATTACTGAAACTTGGATGCTTGGTATAGTAGAGAGGAGACTGCTGGTTATAAAATGACAAATATCAGGCAAATAATTAGAATGTTAAATTCTCCATACGCTTGTTGTTACAAATACAAAAAGTGACATTGACTCTTTGCATTTATAACTTAATAAGTGCTTGACTGTTAGAATAAAGTTAATTCCAATAATCAACTTTGTTTCCAGAGGTTAATAACATCTCCTTCTATGTTAAAACCTTCCGGTCTCCTAGTTCTAAGTTGGAATATCCAGTATGCCTCTTGGTACAGTAACCTGGTAGTCATGTCACCTCCTCTATCTGGTGTCCTGATTTGCTCTATAACCTGCCATTGAAAACTTTTAACATTTTTACCATGTTTGTGGATAAAGTGTCGTGCTAGATCTGAACACTCAATACCATTATCAATATTATTGAGATGTTCACGGATTCTAGTGCGTGCTTCTCTAGTCGAGCAACCTACATACTGTTTTCTGCAGGATGTGCAGTCCACCAAATAAATGACATTTTGTGTCCTGCAATTAGTACAGTTCTTAAGAAAATAGACCCTTTGAGTAGCCATAGATTGAAAATTTTTTGTTATACGTGTGTAGCTACAGGCTATACATTTGTTAAAATGGCATTTATAATGCCCCTTAACATGTAACCAACTACTAGTTCCAGGTATTTTCTTTAACATACTCGGTGAAAGCATGTTCCCTATGGTGCAACCTCTTTTGGCCACAAAGTTGCACCCAGATTGAACATAGTCTTTTAGACTATCTTCTGCCGTGAGTATAGGGAGATGTTTGGTGATGATTGCACAAATATCCCTATATTGGGAACTATAAGTGGTTGTGAAAAGGGGTTTAGACATATCAAAATTATCACCCCTAGAAGAATTGTAATTGGTTGACAGCATGGTTGACCTGTCGATGCGTTTTACCTCCAATAAAGCCCTATTGACAACCTTCATTGAATACCCTCTTTCTAAAAGTTGAGTGGCTAGTATCTCACTATTTGTTTCAAAGTCAGTATCTGTTGTACAATTGCGCTTCAAGCGTGTAAATTGTCCCTTTGCTATCCCAAAACCCGTGTGTCTGGGATGATTGCTTTTTGCATGCAGAATATTATTGCATGAAATGGGTTTACGGTACAAGTTCGTAATCACCTGGCCCTTTTCAACATCACCTGTTAGGGTGAGATCTAGATATGTTGTCGTGTGAGTATCAGATTGGTAGGTGAATTCTAATCCTGCTTCGTTCTGGTTGATAAAGGACACAAAATCAGATTTCTGATCCTCTGTGCCAGTCTAAGACTTTCTCCTACACCATAATTACTTTAAGTTTGAGAATGAGTATTTCCTCCAGAGACGTGGGACCGCTATGGGTGCTAAATTTGCACCATCTTATGCGAATATTTTCATGGCATGGTGGGAGCGGTCCCACGTCTATGGTGAGGGTAACCCATATCGAGACTGCATCAACACCTATAAAAGATATATTGATGATCTTTTGATCATCTGGACTGGCACAGAGGATCAGAAATCTGATTTTGTGTCCTTTATCAACCAGAACGAAGCAGGATTAGAATTCACCTACCAATCTGATACTCACACGACAACATATCTAGATCTCACCCTAACAGGTGATGTTGAAAAGGGCCAGGTGATTACGAACTTGTACCGTAAACCCATTTCATGCAATAATATTCTGCATGCAAAAAGCAATCATCCCAGACACACGGGTTTTGGGATAGCAAAGGGACAATTTACACGCTTGAAGCGCAATTGTACAACAGATACTGACTTTGAAACAAATAGTGAGATACTAGCCACTCAACTTTTAGAAAGAGGGTATTCAAAGAAGGTTGTCAATAGGGCTTTATTGGAGGTAAAACGCATCGACAGGTCAACCATGCTGTCAACCAATTACAATTCTTCTAGGGGTGATAATTTTGATATGTCTAAACCCCTTTTCACAACCACTTATAGTTCCCAATATAGGGATATTTGTGCAATCATCACCAAACATCTCCCTATACTCACGGCAGAAGATAGTCTAAAAGACTATGTTCAATCTGGGTGCAACTTTGTGGCCAAAAGAGGTTGCACCATAGGGAACATGCTTTCACCGAGTATGTTAAAGAAAATACCTGGAACTAGTAGTTGGTTACATGTTAAGGGGCATTATAAATGCCATTTTAACAAATGTATAGCCTGTAGCTACACACGTATAACAAAAAATTTTCAATCTATGGCTACTCAAAGGGTCTATTTTCTTAAGAACTGTACTAATTGCAGGACACAAAATGTCATTTATTTGGTGGACTGCACATCCTGCAGAAAACAGTATGTAGGTTGCTCGACTAGAGAAGCACGCACTAGAATCCGTGAACATCTCAATAATATTGATAATGGTATTGAGTGTTCAGATCTAGCACGACACTTTATCCACAAACATGGTAAAAATGTTAAAAGTTTTCAATGGCAGGTTATAGAGCAAATCAGGACACCAGATAGAGGAGGTGACATGACTACCAGGTTACTGTACCAAGAGGCATACTGGATATTCCAACTTAGAACTAGGAGACCGGAAGGTTTTAACATAGAAGGAGATGTTATTAACCTCTGGAAACAAAGTTGATTATTGGAATTAACTTTATTCTAAAGGTCAAGCACTTATTCTGTTATAAATGCAAAGAGTCAATGTCACTTTTTGTATTTGTAACAACAAGCGTATGGAGAATTTAACATTCTAATTATTTGCCTGATATTTGTCATTTTATAACCAGCAGTCTCCTCTCTACTATACCAAGCATCCAAGTTTCAGTAATTAAGGGTTTTATCATTAGAATATGAATCTTACATCCATTTGTTAAATAATGAGGAGTACACTCCCTAACTTACAGCTATTCTCCAAATGTTATTATATGTCCCGCTAATCTTCTTTTACAATTGGGCATAACTCATGCTAGGTATGGATTCAAGCATCTTCACTCAAGCGTATGTCCCTTTAAATATTTTTTTTTAAAAATTCAAAAAACAAAATATTTGGTTTAATATCTATTTTGTAATGAGGGACTCGCTAGCATATATGAGTGTATATGTTTATTCGTACTTACGTGAGAATCCTTGGTTTTGTTCTCTTTTAACTTTAGCCATTTCTACCTACATTTTAATATACGGGTATGTTCCTTTAAAATTGCAGGTCACCTTGCCCGCTTTATATATATACATTTATATTCATAATATCTGATGATAGTAAGCGATTACCATTGGTTATCACTCCTATCTATATGTTTGCACTGGTCCCTCTTTTGACATTGTATTGTTACAATCTAGTTTATTTCCCTTTCCATATCTGTCACTTTTATAATAGTTTCTTAGTATAATATATGAATGCACTTTATGTTAATTACGTCCAGCTGGGGCTTTGTTTTCCCGGCCACCTGGCTATTTAAGCCTGGTGTCTGTGCTTACAAAGTGTGTCTATGAGTAAGGCTAATTGTAGCCGAAACGCATAAGACAGCCCAGCTTTCTTATTTTATGTTCACCATGTCTTAAACTTTTTTTATCTGGTTTCCAATAAACATTGAACTTTTATTCTATAGTGCCTGGAGACTCGCCTGTTTTTTTGCAATTTTTGTTTGGATATACAGCATGAGAACTAGCACAGCGAATGGGGTAAGTCACGCAGCGATAGGCAGCAAATATAAATATATACATTGTAAGTTTACAAAAAACCAATGGCACTACTTCTTATGTAAATTTATGAAAAAAAAGCTCTTTGTAACTTCAATATTTCATAATGTTATTATGGACTCTGTCAATACAGAATGAATGAGTTAATGGTGCTGTGTATTGTCTAAACTTGAAACAAATTTATGGTGGATTGAGAGAATCCACCCAAAAAAAGGAATACACTTATAGCACTCAAGAGCTGTCAATGTATACTTATGTTTATAACATCACCTTAGTGATGAAATGAATATCTGTTATTAACAACAAGTATTGGATAAGTAGTTTTTAGAGGTGTGTGGATTGTGATGATACAATATAACTTTTATTTACATTATTAAATTAAAAAAAGAGGGGGGGAAACACACAATTAAAAACACACACAATCTAGACTCATGCGTTGAGTTTCTCAGTACATCTGTATTGTATTATTGTCCTAGGTAAACGGAGATAAAATTAGAACCGTTATAAGAATCGAAACAGAGAATGATCTGGGGAAAGGTAGATATCCGTAGTATTTGATAATTGGATACAAATTTATGAATCTACGTGCATAATTAGTGAGTCTTGTGTGATCAAAATTGATCTAGTTTTAATGTCATAAACCACTTATAAGTATGGTTGATATCTAGTTAAATAAGTGTACAATCAGTATTAATCTGGTCCAACCTAATTCAAATCTGACCTATATTGGTTGAGTTTGTCTACTCATAACCAGTACAGTCATTATTTAGGTTGGTAATATTGATAGTGAGGTGATATTACTTGTATTTATATAATAAGTTTGTATTTTATTATGTGAGTAACAATTGTTTGTAATACGTTATTGAATAAAGTTCCACCTCTATAGTAGTACACTGTATGGTTGTAATAATGCTGGAATATGTTGGACTTGTATTACAAGCTCCCCTAGTATCTGTATGTGTTTCCTATTGTTATACACTTATAAGTGATTCCACTACAAGTGTTGCTGTTCATGCTCCTTGGTAGCAGTATTCCAACTATGTATTTAATGGTTATTATATACTATATATATATAATAACCATTAAATACATAGTTGGAATACTGCTAACAAGGAGCACGAACAGCAACACTTGTAGTGGAATCACTTATAAGTGTATAACAATAGGAAACGCATACAGATACTAGGGGAGCTTGTAATACAAGTCCAACATATTCCAGCATTATTCCAACCATACAGTGTACTACTATAGAGGTGGAACTTTATTCAATACCGTATTACAAACAATTGTTACTCACATAATAAAATACAAACTTATTATATAAATACAAGTAATATCACCTCACTATCAATATTACCAACCTACATAATGACTGTACTGGTTATGAGTAGACAAACTCAACCAATATAGGTCAGATTTGAATTAGGTTGGACCAGATTAATACTGATTGTACACTTATTTAACTAGATATCAACCATACTTATAAGTGGTTTATGACATTAAAACTAGATCAATTTTGATCACACAAGACTCACTAATTATGCACGTAGATTCATAAATTTGTATCCAATTATCAAATACTACTGATATCTACCTTTCCCCAGATCATTCTCTGTTTCGATTCTTATAACGGTTCTAATTTTATCTCCGTTTACCTAGGACAATAATACAATACAGATGTACTGGGAAACTCAACGCATGAGTCTAGATTGTGTGTGTTTTTAATTGTGTGCTCCCCCCCCCCTTTTTAATTTAATAATGTAAATAAAAGTTATATTTTATCATCACAATCCACACACCTCTGAAAACTACTTATCCAATACTTGCTGTTAATAACAGATATTCATTTCATCACTAAGGTGATGTTATAAACATAAGTATACATTGACAGCTCTTGAGTGCTATAAGTGTATTCCTTTTTTTGGGTGGATTCTCTCAATCCACCATAAATTTGTTATAAATATATACATTCACCGGCCACTTTATAAGGTACACCTTGCTAGTATCGGGTTTGACCACCTTTTGCCTTCAGAACTGCCTTAATTCTTCATGGTATAGATTCAACAAGGTGTTGGAAACATTCCTAAGACCTTTTGGTACACATTGACATGATAGCATCAAGCAGTTGCTGCAGATTTGTTGGCTGCACATCCATGATGCGAGTCTCCCGTTCCACCACATCCCAAAGGTGCTCTATTGGATTGAGATATGTTGACTTTTGAGGCCATTGGTGTACAGTAAACTCAATGTCATGTTCAAGAAACCAGTTTGAGATGATTTGAGCTTTGTGATTGTTTATGCCAAATTCTGACCCTACCATCTGAATGTTGTAGCTGAAATCGAGACCCATCAGACCAGGCAACATTTTTTCCAATCTTCTATTGTCCAATTTTGGTGAGCCTATGCAAATTTTAGATTTAGTTTCCTGTTCTTAGCTGACAGGAGTGGCACCCAGTGTGGCCTTCTGCTGCTGTAGCTCATCTGCTTCAAGGTTTGACGTGTTGTGCGTTCATAGATGGTATTCTGCATACTTTTGTTGTAATGAGTGGTTATTTGAGTTACTGTTGCCTTTCTATCATCTCAAACCAGTCTGTCCATTCTCCTCTGACATTAACAAGGTATTTTCGTCCACACAACTGCCGCTCACTGGATATTTTCTCTTTTTTTGGACCATTCTCTGTAAACCCTAGAGATGATTGTGCCTGAAAACCCCAGTAGATCAGCAGTTTTTAAAATACTCAGACCAGCCCGTCTGGCACCAACAACCATGCCACGGTCAAACTCACTTAAATCCCATTTCTTCTCCATTCTCTTGCTTGGTTTAAACGTAAGCAAGTCATCTTCACCATGTCCAGATGCCTAAATGCATTACCTTGCCGCCATGTGATTGGCTGATTAGCAATTTGTGTTACTAAGCAATTGAACAGGTGTATCTAATAAAGTGGCCGGTGAGTGTTTGTACTTGATTATATACATATATATTTAAGTGTTAATATGTGTATATATACATATTAACACATACCTATATATCGCCTAGATTACGAGTTTTGCGATAAGGTAAAAAAGCAGCGTTAACAGGTCCTAACGCTGCTTTTTTACACCCGCTGGTATTATGAGTCTTGCTGGTATAGGGGCACCGCACAATTTTTTGGCCTTACCGCAAACCGACTTACGTAAAGTTTGTAAAGTCTTTTTTCTATGGGACTTCCATAGCGCTGGTATTATGAGTTTGTCCTGGGAGGCCAAAAAGTGAGCTGTACACCCTATCCCATCAAGATTCCTAACGCATTCTAAAGTCAGTATTCTAAAGTCTGTAGCATAAAACTCATAACTAAAGTGCTAAAAAGTACACTAACACCCATAAACTACCTATTAACCCCTAAACCGAGGCCCTCCCGCATCGCAAATACTAAAATACATTTTTTAACCGCTAATCTGCCGCTGGACATCGCCACCACTCGAATAAACATATTAACCCCTAAACCACCGCACTCCTGCATCGCAAACACTAGTTAAATATTATTAACCCCTAATTTGCCGCCCCTAACATCGCCGCCACCTACATTATACTTATTAACCCCTAATCTTCCGCTCTGGACATCACCGCCACCTACATTATATTTATTAACCCCTAATCTGCTGCCCCCAACATCGCCGCCACCTACCTACATTTATTAACCCTTAATCTGCCGTCCCCAACATCGCCGCCACTATTCTAAATTTATTAACCCCTAAACCTAAGTCTAACCCTATAACCCTAACACCCCTTAACTTAAATATAATTTAAATACATCTAAATAAAATTACTATCATTAACTAAATTATTCCTATTTAAAACTAAATACTTACCTATAAAATAAACCCTAAGCTAGCTACAATATAACTAATAGTTACATTGTATCTAGCTTAGGGATTTTATTTTTATTTTAAAGGCAAGTTTGTATTTATTTTAACTAGGTAGAATAGTTACTAAATAGTTATTAACTATTTAATAACTACCTAGCTAAAATAAATACAAATTTACCTGTAAAATAAAACCTAGCCTAAGTTACAATAACACCTAACACTACACTACAATTAAATAAATTCCCTACATTAAATGCAATTAAATAAATTAAATTAGCTAAATCACAAAAAACAAACACTAAATTACAGAAAATAAAAAACAAATTACAAAATCTTTAAACTAATTACACCTAATCTAATAGCCCTATCAAAATAAAAAAGCCCCCCCCAAAATAAAAAAAACCCTAGCCTAAACTAAACTATCAATAGCCCTTAAAAGGGCCTTTTGTGGGGCATTGCCCCAAAGAAATCAGCTCTTTTACCTGTAAAAAAAAATTCAAACAACCCCCCCAACAGTAAAACCCACCACCCACACAACCAACCCCCCAAATAAAAGCCTAGCAAAAAAAAAACAAGCTCCCCATTGCCCTGAAAATAGCATTTGGATGGGCATTGCCCTTAAAAGGGCATTTATCTCTATTGCTGCCCAAAGCCCTAACCTAAAAAATAAACCCACCCAATACCCCCTTAAAAAATCCTAACACTAACCCCCGAAAATTCACTTACCGGGAGAAGTCTTCATCCAACCGGCAAGATGTCCTCAACAAAGCCGGCAGAAGTGGTCCTCCAGATGGGCAGAAGTGGTCCTCCAGATGGGCAGAACTCTTTATCCAGACGGCATCTTCTATCTTCATCCTTCCGACGCGGAGTGGCTCCATCTTCAAGACATCCAGCACAGAGCATTCTCTTCAATCATCGTCTTCTTCGGAATGAATATCTCTTTAAGTAACGTCATCCAAGATGGCGTCCCTTTAGATTCCGATTGGCTGATAGAATTATATCAGCCAATCGGAATTAAGGTAGAAAAAAATCCTATTGGCTGATGCAAACAGCCAATAGGATTGAGCTGGCATTCTATTGGCTGTTCCAATCAGCCAATAGAATGCGAGCTCAATCATATTGGCTGACTGGATCAGCCAATAGGATTGAATTTCAATCCTATTGGCTGATTGCATCAGCCAATAGGATTTTTTCTACCTTAATTCCGATTAGCTGATAGAATTCTATCAGCCAATCAGAATCTAAGGGACGCCATCTTGGATGACGTCACTTAAAGAGATATTCATTCCAAAGAAGATATCGATTGAAGAGGATGCTCCGCGCCGGATGTCTTGAAGATGGAGCCGCTCCGCGTCGGAAGGTTGAAGATAAAAGATGCCGTCTGGATGAAGACTTCTGCCCATCTGGAGGACCACTTCTGCCCGTCTGGAGGACCACTTCTGCCGGCTTCATTGAGGACATCTTGCCGCTTGGATAAAGACTTCTCCCGGTAAGTGAATCTTCGGGGGTTAGTGTTAGGATTTTTTAAGGGTGTATTGGGTGGGTTTATTTTTTTGCTTAGGGCTTTGGGCAGCAATAGAGCTAAATGCCCTTTTAAGGGCAATGCCCATCCAAATGCCCTTTTCAGGGCAATGGGGAGCTTAGTTTTTTTTAGTTAGGCTTATATTTGGGGGGTTGGTTGTGTGGGTGGTGGGTTTTACTGTTGGGGGGTTGTTTGTAATTTTTTTTTACAGGTAAAAGAGCTGATTTCTTTGGGGCAAAGCCCCGCAAAAGGCCCTTTTAAGGGCTATTGATAGTTTAGTTTAGACTAGGGTTTTTTATTTTGGGGGGCTTTTTTATTTTGATAGGGCTATTAGATTAGGTGTAATTAGTTTAAAGATGTTGTAATTTGTTTTTTTATTTTCTGTAATTTAGTGGGCTTTTTTTTGTGATTTAGCTAATTTAATTAATTTAATTTTATTTAATGTAGGGAATTTATTTGATTGTAGTGTCGTGTTAGGTGTTATTGTAACTTAGGTTAGGTTTTATTTTACAGGTAAATTTGTATTTATTTTAGCTAGGTAGTTATTAAATAGTTAATAATTATTTAGTAACTATTCTACCTAGTTAAAATAAATACAAACTTGCCTGTAAAATAAAAATAAAACCCAAGCTAGATACAATGTAACTATTAGTTATTTTGTAGCTAGATTAGGGTTTATTTTACAGGTAAGTATTTAGTTTTAAATAGGAATAATTTAGTTAATGATAGTAATTTTATTTAGATTTATTTAAATTATATTTACGTTAGGGGGTGTTAGGGTTAGACTTAGATTTGGGGGTTAATAAATTTAATATAGTGGCGGTGACGTTGGGGGGTGCAGATTAGGGCTTAATAAGTGTAGGTAGGTTGTGGTGACATTGGGGGCGGGAGTTTAGGGGTTAATAAATATAATGTAGGTGTCAGCGATGTTGGGGGCAGCAGATTAGTGGTTCATAATATAATTTAGGTGGCGGTGATGTCCGGAGCGGCAGATTAGGGGTTAATAATTATAATGTAGGTGTCTGCGATGTCGGGGGTGGCAGATTAGGGGTTAATAAGTGTAAGATTAGGGATGTTTAGACTCAGGGTTCATGTTAGGGTGTTAGGTGTAAACATAAAATGTGTTTCCCCATAGGAATCAATGGGGCTGCGTTACTGAGCTTTACGCTGCTTTATTGCAGGTGTTTTTTTTCTCAGCCAGCTCTCCCCATTGATGTCTATGGGGAAATCGTGCACGAGCACGTACAACCAGCTCAACGCTGACTTAAGCAGCGCTGGTATTGGAGTGCAGTGTTAAACTCAATTTTGCCCTACGCTCACTTCTTGCCTATTAACGCCGGGTTTATAAAAACCTGTAATACCAGCGCTGTAAGGAAGTGAGCGGTGAGAATAATGTGCAAGTTAGCAAAGCACCCCTCATAACGCAAAACTCGTTATCTACCCGTATGTATTTAAGCATATACATATATATTTACATAGAAAACACAGTTCCCATAGACCACAATATAAAGGCAGTGCTGTTTTTTCTTCAAACACCCCACACCTCACATTTTAGCGCACAAAAACTGCTTAGTGCAGTTATTTAAAAAAATTAAAGATGCTATATTTGCTTTTTTTTTTTAACAAGGCACTCTATTACTAAATTTGGGGGCTATTGGGGTACAGTTATAAAATTAAATCCGATCTCTGTTACAGTATGTCCTATATAAGTGAGTTCACAGATGTTCCTGCTATTGTTACTATACATAAGGTCAATTATATTTGATGGTGGAAAGGGGTTTCATGTTTTATATTTCCTGGCAGGTCTTATGTTCATGCTGTTCTGACCAACTAGAGTTTATTATGCCTCCAGTTTTAGTCCCTCTCTAGAGGTATAAACATGTATCAACTCCTATAGTCCAGGTTTGTAAAGATATGTAGATATTTTAATGAGTATATATAGAGACCAAATGCTATCCATAAATATATTAGTGGAACTTGAGCTACTTAACTATGATATTTGTTATGCTATCCAATCTTATTTGTTGATTGTATGTAGATATGATATGCTGTCTTTAGCATATTTTATTTTAAGATTACTTAATATTACAAAATAGCCCTAACCACATATAACCAGGTTAAGTACAGCAGCTACTTAATCTCACTTGGCATAACCTACCAAAGATAGTTTGTTCTGTAGATAATATGCTGGCTATTCTGTAACTGCCTAGTGCCTCTACTAATTCTATTCTAATAGGCATAATGGCATAAATGTCCTAAAGAGAGAATGCACTTCAACCTGGTAATAACTTATGGTCTGTAAGCTCATTTGCCCTGCCGTCAGCGGCCGAGATGGTGGGATGGGTGGGCTATGGTCAGACACCCACTAGAAGCATTCTATTCTCCCCATATTAACAGACAACTAAAACCGTATTCATTTTCCCATTCTACACTTTGCATTTCATCCTATATTATAAAAGGCCAAGGCCACGTGTGTTTGTCTGAAGCCGTCATGCGCAGTAGAGACTGCGCGCGGACAGACACACCTGGCCTTCAGCTGCAGAGTAGTGCGCACTGCGGAAGCTGCCTGGTGGGGGCATGACCGGCGTCGGGTGTGCCGTGATGGGACCGGGACCGGCGGGCGTGGCAGGCATGACGAGGGGGCGTGGCCGGCGGGCGTGACGAGGGGGTGTGGCCTCACGGGAGCGCGCGGGAGGGGCGTGGCCGGCGGGAGAGACAGCAAGCAGAAGAGAGGGGAAGAGCAAAAGAGGGAGAGAGAGTGCAAGAGAGTGGGAGAGAAAGAGGGGGAGAGAGAGGGGGGGGAGAGAGCTCAAAAGAGAGGGGGGAGAGAGCTCAAAAGAGAGGGGGGAGAGAGAGCTTAAAAGAGAGGTGGGAGAGAGAGCGTAAAAGAGGGAGAGAGAGCGCAAAAGAGAGGGGGAGAGAGCGCAAGAGAGGGGGAGAGAGCACGCACAAAAGAGGGGGAGAGAGAGAGCTCAAAAGAGAGGGGGGAGAGAGAGCTCAAAAGAAAGGGGGGAGAGAGAGTGCAAAAGAGAGGGGGGAGATTTTAAAAGAGCACGCAAAAGAGGCAGGAGAGAGCGCAAAAGAGGGAGAGAGAGAGCAAAAGAGGGAGAGAGAGAGTGCAAAAGAGAGGGGAGAGAGCACAAAAGAGAGGGGGAGAGAGCGCAAAAAAGAGGGGGAGAAAGCGCAATAAAGAGGGGGAGAGAGCGCAAGGGGGAGAAAGCACAAAAGAGAGGGGGAGAGAGCGCAAAAAGAGGGGGAGAGAGCGCAAAAAAGAGGGGGGAGAGAGCGCAAAAGAGTGGGGGGAGAGAGCGCAAAAGAGTGGGGGGAGAGAGAAAGCTCAAAAGAGAGGGGGGAGAGAGAGCTCAAAAGAGAGGGGGGGAGAGCTCAAAAGAGAGGGGGGAGAGAGAGTTTAAAAGAGAGGGGGGAGAGAGAGTGCAGAAAAGAGGGGGAGAGAGAGTGCAAAAGAGGGGGAGTGAGCGCAAAAGAGAAGGGGGAGAGAGCGCAAAAGAGGGGAAGAGAGTGCAAAAGAGGGAAAGAGAGAGCAAAAGAGAGGGGGAGAGAGAGAGCAAAAGAGAGGGGAAGAGAGAGAGCAAAAGAGAGGGGGAGAGAGAGCAAAAGAGAGGGGGAGAGAGAGCGCGCAAAAGAGGGGGGGAGAGAGAGCAAAAGAGGGGGGAGAGAGAGAGCAAAAGAGGGGGAGAGAGCAAAATAAAGGAGAGAGAGAGCAAAAGAGGGCGAGAGAGAGCAAGAGGGGGGAGAGAGCAGATGAGGGGGAAGAGAGAGAGCGAGCAAAAGAGGGGAGAGAGAGCAAAAGAGGTGGGAGAGAGAGAGCAAAATAGGGGGGAGAGAGAGCACAAGAGGGGAGAGAGAGAGCAAAATAGGAGAGAGAGCAAAAGAGGGGGGAGAGTGCAAAATAAGGGGGAGAGAGAGAACTCAAAAGAGAGGGGGGGAGAGAGAGAGAGCGCAAAAGAGAGGGGGGAGAGAGAGGGAGCAAGGGTTGGAACCGCGGTACCTAAAAAATTGGCCCGTGTACACGGGCTTTAGGACTAGTATGAGCTATAATTGATCTATACTGGGAAATTGTCTCCTAGATAAGGTATACTTTTAACTAGTACTTTGATAATTGACTTGGCAGCAACATCTCACGCAACATACCAGCTCCTTATATAGGTGTTTTAATTTATGTCATATATATAATTGATCACATGACTTGTTTGGAATAGACAATACATTAAACGTCTGTATTTCTTTAGTACCCTAGGAAATATTATACTAAAAGCATAGGGAAGGGTATCTCCCCTCACCCTTTCCCACTCTGCTTGTCGGAGTGGGTCATATCCAACTCCCCTTTTCCGTCCTGTCCAGTGGTGACAACAGTTCCAGAGGGGAGATATATTTTATATTCCTTCCCATACTAGTCTAGTGTTTATAAGATCCTGATGAGACGATTTGTTTCACAGAGTATTTTATGTGGTTCAAACTGCATCCCTAGCTTTTATGTCTCCTTGCAATGACATATATATATTTTTAATCAACCAACCTTAAACGGTTGTCTCCTTACTCCGCCCCCCCCCCCAACCCCCCCTCTCTTTCCTTAAATCTGAGGAATGATTTCCTTACTCTCCCTTCCCCTCTTCCCCCTTTGCTACCTATTTTTGCTGCAGCACGCTGCTAGAAAAGTTGGAGTGAGGTAGATTACTAAACCCTGCGCTTATATGGCTATTGTGAATGTGCTCTTAGTATTAGGTTATGTCCATAATTGTTCGGCACTTTTAGTTTAGTTCTATTGCCATTTACCCATTTTATACTGCATACTTAATATACATGTTTTGCTACGAGTGCTAGATTAGTACAATAGGAAGCTTGGCAATTGAAAAACAAATGCAGCAAACAAGATGTTAATGCTTTCAAAACATTTTCAAACTCACTCACTATGTTCATTTATTGCAAGACTACAGAAAAATTTTTGCAAGTGTTTAGTGTCCCTTTAATGACAGTATGCTATGTGCGAGTCACTAAATAATAACTTTATTTCAGATCCAAGTAAAGTCCAGAAATAAGACAAGCACTTTCAAAGGCCTTTTAAAAATGTTCTTTCGTGACTTTGTTTGATTTGCACTTGAAAAAAACGAGCACATTGCTGAAATGTGTTGAGCTAAATAAATTTGAATTTGTGTGAATGTTTTATCTTCATAACACATGAAAATTTAAACTGGATTCCCCGTGAGTACTTTCTTTTTAGTGTCTCTTTTGGTTATTACGTACTGCACTATTGTGGATTATCCTTCAATGCAGTAAAATTGCATAATTGACAAGTGCATAATAAAAGACAATGAGGCCCATTTATCAAGCTCCGAATGGAGCTTGAGAGCCCGTGTTTCTGGCGAGTACGATCGGGTTGATTGACACCTCCCTGCTGGCGTCTGCGAGTCTGCAGGGGGCAGCGTTGCACCAGCAGCTCACAAGAGCTGCTGGTGCAATGCTGAATATGGAGAGCGTATTGCTATCCGCATTCAGTGAGGTCTGTCGGACCTGATCCGCACTGTCAGATCAGGTCCGACAGACCTTTGATAAATAGGCCTCAATGATTTAACACCTACTCTGAATTTCGAATAAGCAGTGGAATTTTTTCTCACAAATTAACATTTTCTCCCATTTTCCGTCCCCCTGTATCATGTGACAGATATCAGCCAATCAGAGACTAGTATACGTATAGCCCTGTGAGCTTGTGCACATGCTTATTAGGATCTTGTTCCCCAGAAAGTATGAATATAAAAAGACTGTGCAATATTTAATAATGGAAGTAAATTGGAAAGTGTCTTAAAACGGCTGCTCTTTCTGAATCATAAAAGTTTATTTTTACTTGAGTGTCGCTTTGAGAAGAGGCTGTATTATATACTTTGGACCAGTGCCACCATCTAACAAGTGCCTCTGCCACATTTGGGGCCCTTTCTGCTGCAGAGCAACTTCTGACATTGTAAATACAAATGTGAATTTAGTATAGGAAAACAGCACACACTCACGGTAGGCATGGAACCTGGAAAAGCCACAACAACATTTTGGCCAATAGGATTTTAGTAGCTCTCATCCTATTGGCTGATTTGTAAAGGTACCTTGCATTCTATCTTCAGTGTGCAACGGTGATCGTACGCAGAGGATGCTCCATGCTGGATGTCTCAGTGGTAGCCGGTCCTGTACCGCGGTCACTTCCGCGCTCCACGTCGCCTTGGTCCTTGATGAAGGTAGATGAGGTCCCCATGCTGGATAAAAATATCGCCGCCTGGAAGAAGACCTTCTCTGCCGTACTTCAGGAACAGTGAGTACCTATTTGGGGGTTAGACAAAGGTTTTATTTTAATTTCTTTTGGGTGGGTTTTATTTTTAGATTAGGACTGCATACAAATGCCCCTTTAAGGGCAATTGGTAGACTAGGTTTTATTTTTAAATTAATATTAGGATTATTTATTTTATTTTTAAATTAGGATTTTTTTAATTTGTGTAATGGGGGTTAATTTAGGGGGTGTTAGGTTAGAGGGCTTAATGAATACTTTTTTGCGTTGTGGGGAGGTGGCGGATTAGGGGTTTATAGTTTTATTAGCTAGATTGTATTGTGAGGGGGTGGCGGATTAGTGGTTAATAGTTTTAATAGCTAGATTGCGTTGTGGGTCTGGCGCATTAGGGGTTAACAGTTTAAATAGCTAGATTGTGTTGTGGGGGATGGCGGATTAGGGGTAACTAGTTTAAATAGCTAGATTGCGATGTGGGAGAGTTGCGGTTTAGAGGTTAATACATTTTATTGTTAGTTGCGATGTGGAGGCATGGCGGATTAGGGATTAATACATTTATTATAAGTTGTGATGTGGGGGGGATGCAGATAGAGGGGTTTTGACATGTCAGGTTAGACTTCAATGGGAAACAGGTCTCAAAGAGCAACTTTTTCCTGTTTTACACCTAGTTGAGCTGGGTGTAATTTTTGTTAATGTATCGGCAGCCTCCGACAGTGTATTAAAAGTTTGCGCAAGAATTGGAAACCTGGTTTTATTTAAAGATTAGCAGCTTCTGATACTTTGTATGGGACACAAAAATATTTTCGGCAGCCGGAGTCCGGTTGCCGAAATTGAGTTATAAACCTAATTACTGCTCAATGGAAATGAGCCCTCAGTAGCTTCCATTATTTTAGAAACTCCATGGAATAGAGAAATCCAACAATTTTCAAACTTAAATTACATGAAAAGGCGACAAAACAAATAATAAAAATATATTGCAGTTTTTTTTAACTGCACGAGAAGAAAAGCAAGGTAAGCACTTCGAATCTCAGTCTGCCGCCCCCATGCACAGCTCCACTTCCTTGCTGCTCACGCTGAACTTCACACGCTGAACAGGTGTCATAGCCTCAGCGGTCTCCACAGAAAAGGCAGCACTACAGCCCAGTGCCCAGGAACAACAGGAGTCTCCACCAACTCCCAAAGCACAACCAAAGAAGAAATCCAGTTCCTTGCACACGATTCCTATCTGGGTTGAAAATAGGATGCCAGGTTATATGCCAAAAAACTAGAGAAACCCTGAATGAGATACATCAAAGAAAGGGTTTTGTGACCCCCATGGAGGCCAAGTGGAGGGGTCATCTTGAGGCCAATGGGTTGGGCTTTTGGAGAATAAGTAGAGGAGGAGAGCGGAAATGAAGAGTAGTTGCAGGACCAGAACGTGCGAGGTTGGCTCCCACCCCCTCCTTCCCCTTTTTTCTATGTGGCTTAATTTGTATGTCGCAGCTTGGGGTGGCGGGGGTGCTTGTCAATTTTGGTGGCTTTGATCAGCGTAGGATTGTTGGTACCTCCTGTTTGATTGGCAGAGAAGAATTTTGGACAAGGGGGCATGCCCTTCTCAGTGGTAAGGAGGGGCATGTTTTGTAGCTAGGCAAGCACCCCAGGGTTTTAGGAAATGTTTAACTGTTTATTTGATAATGTTGTGGCTATATCATTTATTGTGTTCAATAAAGCAAGCTGCAGCCTTTATAACCCATGTTCTTGTGTCATGCATTTATTTAAGCGGAACGTAGTGCCTAGTATGGGGGTCAATGCTTTATTCAGTGCTCAAGATAAAAGTAAATTCAAGACAGAATCAGGTCAAACGAGTTTGGTATGTTCTCACTTTCTCAATGACCCATTTTAACTACACATAGGGCAAGATTACGATTACTATCATTTGTGCATGAGCAATATCAGGTTTTTGTGGCTGTCTGCATACAAGTTAAATTCTGACCGTATTTCAAGTGTAAAGTAAATGTCAATGTATGAGCTCAATTGCAATTTACGCTAGAATGATTACTGCTACTTCAGAGCTCTGGTTAACGGTTACGCAAGTCAAAAAAGTGTCATTAAACACATCAAAATATATTTAAAAGTACAGTTACACTCATCTAATAAAATTATTTAAACAAATGCAATAAAAAAATTATAAGGGCTTAAAGATATAAGATGTCAGGTATTCGGAAAAAAAACAAAACAGGCCAAAAGTGCTTTTACATAAGGATCCATAGGAAAACGTATAGATATATGTATGTATATAAATATATATATATATATATATATATATATATATATATATATATATATATATATATATATATATATATATATATATATATATATATATAAGAAAAAGTCCAGAGGGTGCACTGGCCGTGTAAATCAAATATTTATTGCAGAGTTAACATTTTCGGGGAGTAACCCCAATCCTCAGACTCTAGTGAATAAGACAAGACACTTGGAGAGTATATAATGGGTCAGTCAATTTAGCCTTAAAATTTCTGTCCTAAGACTCAAATACTTTCTTAACATCAGTACTATTTATTTAACCCCACTTACGATACACATGTATTTCTTTACATATGTATGTAAGTATTAATATGTGTATATATGTATATATAGGCATATTTACACATCTAAATACAGATATACATATGTATAGAAATACATACATATATCTCATTGCCATCCGTCTTTACTTGCGACCTGTAATAAGTGCTCAACTGGGCGCACAATGGTAAAAAAAAGTTGATTGTAGATAAATCACTTGTGCACTCCATTTGTAATCTAGCCCATAATTGGTCATTTTAATTACAAACTGGTTAATGTACAATTAAACTGCCATAATAGTGAAATGACATGCTCTGATTTGTTAGAGGGCATTTGTTATATTTATGATGATATAGGTGACAATGTAGAGACCATGTGGGTTGAAATAAAGAGTGGAGGAAAAAATCCTAAAAAAATATTACTTGGAAACTCAACTACTAATGCAAATAGGTAAGTCTGCTAATAACAGTGCTGTAATTGTGGGGAATTTTAACTACCTTGATATAAACTGGGCCAATGAAACTAGTAATTCAGCTAAGGGGGATAGATTTTTTTTTTTTAAAAAAAGCTTTATTGAATGAGTAGAATACAGAAGTCCAAGAACAATCATAAAAATACAGACACTATGAGCAAAATAATACTTCCAAGTTATAACATAGTGTAATTAGTAATAACAGTAGTTTGTCAGTGCCTCTTGCTTACTTTTCTGACTCATTGTTCATAAGTAGGCTTATAGTGTTATACAGTGCAATTATATTTAGGCTTGTAAATTTTGTGAAAGCTCGGGTATTACTTCATACCCAAGAGAAAAAGGAAAGACAGGGGGGTTATGGGTAGAAAAGGAGAGGGGGAAGGAGGGAAAGGAAGAGAGGGAAGAAAAAAATAAAAATAAAAGGGGGGGGAGAGGGGAAAGGGGGCGGGTCTCAAAATTACAGGCGACTTACATCCAACCTCCAGTGTTCTTATAATATTCAATTTTCCAGGTCCCCTCAAGGGGACATCGGGTAAGTGCACCCCCAGGAGTAGTAGCTGCGTGTTAACCAGATCAATATTTGTCCAAGAGGGCTAGTAAATACCCCTGCCCTCCCAGATCAGAACCATATGTTCATGCGTCTCCAATTTCCCAGTTTTGAGGTAATGATACCGTTCCAGACCGAGCAGATCACGAACTCCATGCTTCCATTCACTGAGGTTCGGAGCATGTACAGATTTCCAATGTTTTGGGACTAGGCCCCTGGCACAGTTTAGCATCAGCAGGAAAAGCCTATGTTTGGCCTCCACCACAATCTTGGGGAGGTCGTGATATAGCAGGTATCTCGGATGTGGTGGCAAGATAATATCAAGAAGCCGACTACATTCCTGGAACACTCCTTCCCAGAATACACACATTCGTGGACAAGTCCACCATATGTGCATAATTGTTCCTTCCTCTCCGCAGCCCCTCCAACAATCCCCACATGCCTGCAGGTAGATCTTGTGGAGCCTCTGTGGGGTCAAGTACCACCGGCTTAGGAACTTAAAATGCATTTCTTGCAGCCTCATGGAGACTGAGGTTTTTTTGGCTTTATTGAATATCCCAAGCCAATCCTCTGTGGTAATGTCAGAGTCAAAATCTGCCTGCCAGGCATATACATAAGAAGGCAGTGTCTCCTTACTGCTCACTAGAAGCAGCTTGTATAACCGGGATATCAAGTGACCAGGCGGCTGTGCCATAGTGCATATGGATTCAAAGAGAGTTTTTCCCCTTGTGAAGGATGTGGTGTCTTTGTGGCCATTTATGTAATGGTGGAGCTGTGTAACCCTAAACCACAAGGAGAATAGCCAGTGATCCCACTGTTTCAGATTCTCTTGGGTCTGAATCTTCCCCTCATGGAAAGCATTTGAGATTGCTGCATCCGCTAGGGTATATGGTTGTCTCAGGTATTGAGTTTTGTTTGCCAGAGCATTGTCTGGGTTTTCAAAAACCGGCGTCACTGGCGATTGGACAGTGGAAATATGTTTATTTAGTTTAACCAGGGCATCCCATTCCCGAAACACATCTCCCAGTAAGGGATATTTACGCAGTAGGGGTGGTCGGTTCTCAACTGATATCCACGCGAGGGTACCAATGTTTCCCCTCTGCAGGATCTCGCAATCCAACTCCACCCATGCTCTGTCTGTTTTATTATGGCACCAGTGAACTAACCGTTGGACGATTATTGCCCTAAAGTATGTCTTCAGTGAAGGGACCCCCGCTCCCCCCCTATCCCTAGGTAGGAACATTGGTTTTTCGTTGACTCTCGGTCGAATGCCGTTCCAGATATATGCTTCTATTTCTGATTGAATCTGGTGGATAAGGGGTGTTGCTGACAGGAGAGGGATTGCCTGCATTACATAAAGGACCCTGGGCAGTATGTTCATTTTGACTGCATGGACTCGGCCCATCCATGAGATGGATTTATTCTTCCATCTGGTTAAGTCCTATACCACTGCGTCTCTGATCAGCTTGTAATTTATCTCAACACTGTCTGTTGCCACTGGAGTCAGGAAGATCCCAAGATATTTCAAGTGTTGTCCTGCTATTTTAAGTGGGCAGAGGTAACCGACCCCACAGAAGACATCAGCTGGTACAGTTATGTTCATGATCTCTGACTTAGATAGGTTAAGTAAAAAGTCAGAAACCTTTCAAAATTCCGCAAACTCCGCCAGCAATGCTGACAAGGAAGTAGACACGTCAGACAGCATCACAAGGACGTCATCTGCATACATGGCCAATTTATGTTCCCGCCGGCCGACCACTAGGCCAGAGATGTCGGGGTTGTTACGTATTTTGCAAGCTAGTGTCTCCATAACAAGAGAGAATAGTAAGGGGGACAGGGGACACCCCTGCCTCATCCCATTGGTTATCTGAAAAGGCTTGGATAGTGTGCCGTTGACTCTCACCTTGGCACTCGGTGCAGAGTATAAAGAGAAGATTGTATTCACAATACCGCTACCAAATCCCAGCTTGTTCATAGTGTGTCGCATGAAAAGCCAGTTGACCCGGTCAAAAGCCTTTTCGGCGTCTGTGGAGACCAAGGCCAATGGCACTGAGTTGTTCTGGGCGTAAGAAATCAATTGTATTACTCTTGTGGTATTGTCCCGGGCCTCTCTACCCGGGACAAACCCCACCTGATCAGTGGTGATCAGCTTTGGTAATAGTTTGGCGAGGCGATTGGCTATGACCTTTGCCAGGACCTTAACATCCGCGTTAAGGAGTGAGATCGGTCTATAGCTACTAGGTTGATTTTCAGGTTTCCCTGGTTTATGGATAACCGATAGATACGCTTCCAGCATGGAGCTCGGTAAAGCTGCTCCCTCCGGGAAGCGATTGAACATCTGGAGTATCTGAGGTGTCAGCTTGTCAGAAAAGATTTTATAGTATCGCATGCCAAACCCATCTGGGCCGGGGCTTTTGCCTCCCGGGAGGAGCTTGATAGCCAACTGGATCTCTTTTAGAGTAAATGGGGCTTCAAGTTGGCCCGCTTCTTCTTGTGTTAATTTTGGCATATCTATTTTGCTTAAGAATTCTAATATATTACCCTCCTGGTTATCCACAGATGCCTGATCAGGGTTCTCCTCTCCCGTATTGTGCAGGTTGTATAGGGTTTCATAGAAGCACCTAAATGTTTCTGCAACAGATAAGCCATCATAGTGTTTATTACCATTACAGTCTTTGATCTCATATACATACGTTTTGAGCCTCTGGCTCGCTAACACCCTCGCCAGGAGCCTACCGGCTTTATCACTTTGTTCAAAGTAATATTGCCTAAGCCGAAGAGCCCTGGCTTGTTGTTCAGTCTGGATGTGGCTTAATAGAGCCGATCTTGCGTCAGCAAGCTCTGTTTGTAATGCGTTATCTGCTGGCCGCGCTTTGTGTAGAGATTCTGCCTGTGCCACCTTTTGAAGCAGGGTGTCGTAGCGAGCTTGTTGTTCCCGACGAAGGGCCGAGGTATGCTTAATTAAGACTCCCCGCAAGACACATTTATGTGCCTCCCATACTGTGGTGTTAGCCAAGGCGCCGCCTGCATTAAGGCGGAAGTATTCTTCAATGGTTGTGTCAAGTTTCTTTTTAAGTAGCTGGTCGTCCAGTAAGGACTCATCGAGTCGCCACATGAATGGGGTGATCGGCGCATCCGGCCAGCTAATGGTGCATTTTACTGGTGCGTGATCTGACCAGGTGATTTGACCAATGTTACTGCTAGTTGTGATTGAGAGCCCTGCTGGGTCTGCAAAGATATAGTCAATCCTTGTATATTTCCCATGAGGATGGGAATAAAAAGTGTAGTTTTTGGCGGTCGGATGCAATGTGCGCCAGACGTCATGAAGAACCAATTCCCTCATGTGTTTGGCGACTTGTTTCACCACCTTGTGTGGGGTGCTAGACAAGCCATCTGACTTGTCCAAGGTAGGGCAAAATGAGATGTTGAAGTCACCGCCCAGAAAAACAATCCCTTTTTGGGTTTCCAAAGTTCTATTTGCTAGTTTTTTGAAGAAGACATCTTGCGCCACATTTGGGGAGTAGAGATTAACAAATGTTACTCTCTTGCCATATAAGGTGCCAGTCAAAATCAGAAACCTGCCATCTGGGTCTCTTACGATCTGCTCCATTCGGAAGGGCACGTCAGCCCCAAACAGAATTCCCACTCCATTTTTTTGGGTCGGGCCGGACGCGAAGTAAGCTACTAGGAATTTTTGATTATACCATTTTGGCTCTCTGAATCTGGAGAAGTGCGTCTCCTGGACGTACACTATGTCCCCGCCCATTCTCCGAAGGTCTCTGGTGACCAGTGATCTCTTTCCAGGGCTATTAAGTCCCTTTGCATTCACTGTGATAAGGTCTATTGAGCGAGCGGTAGCGCTCCCCATATTGCAGGCTTTCACGTCAAAGGCTCACTGGGGTTAAGAGGGTCAAATGGGGACGGAGAGAAAAAAAAAAGGGGGGGAGGGGAAAAGGAGGAGGAGGCGGGAGGGAGGGAGAGGAAGAAAGGGTAGGTTCAAAGGATTAGGAAAGTATGGTAAGGTACAGTTGCCAGAGGGGAACAGAGGTTAGAAGGGAGTACAAGAGTTAGGGAGCTAAGAATAACTCCTAGTTCAGATATAGATGTGAGTAGGATAGGGAATAAAGGAATATAGAACAGTAAGAGTGTAGAGTTTAACTCTACTTAAACAAGAATAAATCAAACAGAAGGGTAGTAACCTTCATGCTCTCAGCAATGAAATATATACTTTGATTCAATAACTTATAGATAAGCACAACTAAGGGAGAATAAAGTTAACAGTAATAACATATGCATTTAACACCAACTAATATCAGCTCAAATGACGCTCTCTATATCCTCAGTGATTCTGTGAAGATCCAGGGAGCACTCGGCGCCACCAGATGGGTCTGGCTCATCTTGTGTCTATCAGACACAACCCCATCGGGTGTTATCTCAAGCTTACTCCTACGCGTCTTAATTTGTGTCTAAGTCAGAGCCAGCGCAGTCCCTCGATCTATATCGGACAGGCCCAAGTCGCTTCTAATGTCTAAAGAATATCTTTATGGAGCTGGTGTCCGAGCCAAATAAATCTCATGTCAGTGAGTCAGGTCTCCTAATCGGGTCAGGGTGTGGTAGAGTGTCCAACTGCCCCCGGAGCAACACCACAGCCTAGAGTGCACATGTTTTCCAATCATTTCTTAGCAGAGTGAGAGATAGAACCAAACATTGAGTAATAACATATACATATTTAGAGTGCGTAACATATAGTAGTACAATGATAACAACAATAACTGTGCAACTGCTATGTTCTGTAAGTTCGACAGTACAGCAAATGTCCCAGTCACGGCAAAAAGGCAAATTGTAGATGTCTATTGCTGTCTCAGAAAGTCAGTGTAATGCTGTGGGAAGGGGTTCTATTTCGGGGTACAGTAGTATTATGTGCCTGCTCGTAATGTAGTATCTCTGCTGTCTGTTATAGTATCAGTGAGTTGTGCCCTGTTTAATACTGAGCTTGTCTTGTAATGTATGGCGGAGGGTTTGGGGCAGTGTCCAGTTTTTAATTTAATGCTGATTGTAGGACTACAAGTCAGCAGCCTAAGTCAGGGCGTGGTAGTCTAGATGTCTCGGCCTTCCTGGGGTTAATACTAAAAAGGGAGGCGTGTGTGTGCGCCGAGCAGCGACCTGTAAAGCAAAACGGCGGTTACAGCAGTGAAATCCCAGCATCTCCCCCACAGGATAATTGAGCATTCAAAAGGTAAATATTATTATAAACAGTTACAGTGCTAAAATTATTTACATAGTAATGCCATATGGCTAATGTCCTGTATAAATTCTGAAGCAGTCCAATTATATCGGGCCAAACACAAGTAAGTCACTGTAATATTATCACAAAAAACATGTCCTATCAGGCTTGGGAGCCGAATGTAGTATACATATACATTTATACATATACTTAGCTGCATGATGTGAAGGTCAGGTTCAGCATATGTAGACTGTAGGATGTAGTAAAAAATCATGTCCCATTCAGCATACAAGTGGTGTGTCTTTGTGAAAAGGTGAGCAAAATCCTAGAGTGGCCTTCTCTGAGGTAAATTCTCGACTTCCATGTGGTCAGCACCTCCTTGGACAGGTTCCGCTGCTGGGCCTAATGGTCTAATCTGCGTTCCCAGAGCTTGGTTAAAAGCTGGTAGGTCGGAGGGTATCCGATATGTAGCGGTGGTTCCGTCTTTGGTTGCTATCAGACAGGTTGGGAAACCCCATCTATATGGGATTGCTTGATCTTTGAGCGCTGATGTGAGGAAGCGCAGCTCCCTCCTTTTTTGCAAAGTTGCCGGGCATAACTCTGTGTAGATCTGTATTTCCACTCCTTCATATGATAAGGGTTGTCTGTTTCTAGCATGCCTGAGTATATCTTCCCTATCTCTGTATGAGAGAAGCTTAACAATAATATCCCTGGGTGGGGCCCTGGCTGGAGGCTTAGGTCTTAAAGCTCTGTGGGCTCTTTCAATGTGTAGATCTTCAGCTTCTGGGTTGTTATTGATGTATTTAAAGAGTCTTTGTGTATACTGGTTTATTTCTGCTGGGGTCACAGTCTCAGGAACTCCTCTTATCCTCAAATTGTTCCGTCGACTCCTGTTCTCTAAATCCTCAATCCTCTCAGTTAGGTTCAGAACAGCTATTTCTTGTGACCCTATACAGTTGGAATTATGCTGTAAGTCAGAGCGTAGTGCCTCTTGTGATTCCTCAACTAGTGTAACTCTGTGGTCTACATTAGCAATGTCTTTTTTGAGCTCACCAAACATGTTCCTCATCTCCAAGTGTCTTATATCATCTTTGGTGACATAATCAAACTGCCTGTGCTCTATGCTGTGAGAAGAGGCTGCTTCAGGCTGCCCCATAGAACCCAGTGGGTCTTTCTGGGAGCTTTGAGTTGAATCTGTTGGTATCAGGTAATTATCCATATTTGAAGAGTGCAGATTTTTATGCGGCTTATTGCCGCTCTTAGTGGACATTGCTGTGATTAACACTTCTTACAACTAGCGTATTCTGGTTTGTGATGGGCCCGTAGTCTGATAGAGATGTATGCAGTGGTATCAGTGTGGCAGTCTATTTTAAGTAGCCCAATATTACAGTGCAAAAGAAAAATAAAGGCTTTTGTGTGACTTGCGTGCTGTTATCTGTTTGTCAAGCTTCTGATATGGTATGCGCATGCCAGTATCAATTTAGCCCCAGGCCTTTCGTGTGCCCCAAAAACAGCAATGTCTAATGTGGTCACCTGCCCACGTGTGCTGCGTGATTAGGAATGTAACTCACCGTTCACCTCACCAGCCTCTCTACGCTGTAACTCTGCCGCCGGTGCCGTTATTTTCTCCGGCAGGGAAGGGACCGGTCACAGGAGGGAGTTCAGGCCACACCACAGCATTCAGCTCTGCAAATCGCCACAGGACAGAGCCCGGTATAGACCCCCGGTTGATGTGTTTGCTTGAGTCTGTGAGTATGCTTCGTGCTGTAGTCCGGACCTTCAGCTATGCATTCTGCGGGTGTTTATGTTGTCCCCGTTGACAGGCCGCCAGGATAGAGTTTAGCAGGGCGCGGGAAGGGGTAATCTGCGGTCGCCGACCGCCCTTACTGCAGGCCTCCCCTCATGCGTTGTCTTTTGTGTTCCTGCAGCGGCTTAGTTTCGTTCCAGGTTTGGGACGTGTAGGCTTTCCAAGTATAGCAGGGTTGTTTTTGGTGTTTGCCAGGCTGCTAGTCATGCTTAAGCGTGTGCTGAGAGTATTCAGGTATCAGAGCACTTTCAGTGTGCGGCCATCAGCGTTCGTGGCCAAGCTCTGCCCCCAGGGGTATAGATTTTTAAATGTTTTAAGGGATAACTTGTTGTCACAATTAATAGAAGAGTCAACTAGGAATAAAGCTATATTGGATTTAATGCTATTAAACAATACAGATAAAATATCAAACATAGAAGTCAAAGAACATTTAGGTAACAGTGATCATAATATGGTCACATTTTAAATCACTTTTCATAAGTAGTGTCTTAAAGGTTTAACTAAAACTTTTAATTTTAAGAAAGCAAAATTCAATGATTTAAGGAAATCATTAAATAACATAAATTGGGACAAAGTATAATCTAATAAAAATGCATAGGATAAATTTGATAACATTTAAAACTTTGTTAAATAAATATACGTATCAACACATACCATATGGTTATAAAAGTAAAATAAATAAATCCAAGCCAATGTGGCTAAAAAAAATGTGTTAAGAGAAATTAGGAAAAAACGTAGGGCATTTAAATTATTCAAAGAAAATAGTACAGACTCAACATACCAAATTTATAAGAACTGTAACAAAGCATGCAAAAAAAGAATTTAAAATGAAAGATTAATTGCAAAGGATTCTAAGTCAAACCCTAAAAGTTTCTGTAAGTACATAAATAGCAAAAAATCCAAGAAGGACAATATAGGTACATTAAAATGCTTGGAGGGTAACATCATTAACAGTGACATGGAGAAGGCTGAGGTACTAAACCAATTCTTTTCTTCAGTACACACAAGAGAGGAACCAATGGACAATACTTTGAAACAAACTAGAACATGCCAGCCCATACCATTAACTGGGTTATGTCTAGAGGATATCAGGAAAACAATGGATAATATTAAGGTAAATACAATGCCATGCCCAGATGGAATACAACCAAGGTTTTTACGAGAACTTAGCTCTGTTTAAAACAAACCTCTACTCTTAACTTTTCAAGAGTCATTATCCTCAGGAATAGTACTCCAGGATTAGCATAAAGCTGATGTAGTTTCACTCTTCAAAAAGGGAAGTCGGGCTGATCCAGGAAGCTATAGACCAGTTAGTCTTACATCATAGTAGGGAAGATACTTGAAGCGATTTTAAGGGATTATATTGATGAGCATATTCGTGTAAACAAGATTATGACTTCAAATCAGCATGGTTTCATGAAAAATAGATCATGTCAAACTAATCTAATTAGATTCTACGAGGAAGTAAGTAAAAATATAGATAAAGGGAAATCAGAGCATGTGATATACTTAGATTTTACAAAGGTGTTTGATACAGTGCCACATTAGAGATTAATGTACAAAATTAAAGGGACACGAAACCCTTTTTTTTTCTTTTGTGATCACGAAAGAACATGCAATTTTAAACAACTTTCTCATTTACTTCTATTGTCTAATTTGTTTCATTCTCTTGATATCCATTGCTCAAAAGCATATCTAGATAGGCTCAGTAGCTGCTGATTGGTGGATGCACATAGATGCCACGTGTGATTGGTTCACCCATGTGCATTGCTATTTCTTCAAATGAAGCAAATTAGATAATAGAAGTAAATTGAAATGTTGATTAAAATTGTATCCTCTGTCTGAATCATGAAAGAACCTTTTTGGGTTTAATGTCCCTTTAAGGGACTGGGAATAGCTGAAAATATTAGCTCCTAAATAAATAACTGGATTAAAGATAGGGAGCAACAAGTAGTAGTAAATAGATCATACTCAGATTGGACAAAGGTAATCAGTGGAGTCCCCCAGGGATCAGTAATGGACCCTGTTATTTTTATTATTTTTATTATTGACTTGGAACAAGGAATAAATAGCAACATCTCTATTTTTGCAGATGATACAAAGTTAGGTAAGGTCATTAGGTCAGAGCAGGATGAACTTTCGTTACAATGGGATCTGCAAAAATTAGAAGTATGGGCAGGTAAATGGAAAGTGAGATTTAATACGGGAAAATGCAAGGTTCTAGATTTTGGAATTAAAAACAATCAGGCAATGTATTATTTAAATGGAACGAGACTTAGCCAAACAGAGGAGGAAAGGGATTTTAGAGTAGTAATAGATAACAAGCTAAAGATGGGGGAACAATGCAGGACAACAGCTTCTAAGGCTAATAAGATACTAGCATGTATTAAAAGTAGGCTTTGATACAAGGGAGGAAAGTATAATTCTGTCGCTATATAAATCTCTGGTAAGACCTCACCTTGAGAATGGAGTGCAGTTCTGGGGACAGATCTAAAAAAAAATACATTGCAGACCTAGAAAAAGTTGAAATAAGGGCCACAAAGCTAATAAGGGGAATGGAGAATTTAAGCTATGAGGAGAGGTTAGCCAAATTGGGTCTGTTTTCTCTAGAAAAAAGGCGCTTGAGAGGTGACATGATTACTTTATATAAATATATTTAAGATGACAGAAATGGCAGAAATTCTGTTTATTTCTAGAAAATAGTTTGTGACAAGAGGTCACAATTTAAGCCTGGAGGAAAGGAGATTTAACCTCCTGCAACGGAAACCTTTTTTCACTGTAAGAGCAACAAAATTGTGGAACTCATTACCAAAGGAGGTAGTGAATGCCAATAACTTAGAGACATTTAAAAATGGTTTGGATACATTTCTGACTAGAAACAGAATTCATGGATATGATTGCTTGTATTAAATGGGTCACCTTTTAGTGCGATTAATTTAAGCTCAACTGGAGCTTTTTTGTAAGTATATTAGATTTGTATAGGTTGAACTCAATGGACTTCTGTCTTTTTTCAACCTCATCTACTATATTAACTCCTGTAAATGTGTAGAATTGCAGATCCGAGTGGAAGCTGACACTAACCTAATCAGTAGCACTCGTCATATGACCCATTGTGCAACTAGTGCCTGTTATTGGCTCAGTGTCAATTTCTGCTTATATGTATTGACAGACATATATACACATATAAACACATAAATATATATGTACACACACAGATAGATGAAGATAGAGAGATAGATAGAGAGAGAGATAGATAGATAGATAGATAGATAGATAGATAGATAGATAGAAAGATGATAGATAGATGATAGATAGATGATAGATAGATAGATAGATAGATAGATAGATAGATAGATAGATAGATAGATAGATAGATAGATAGATAGATAGATAGATAGATAGATAGATAGATAGATAGATATGAGTGCATTAGAGCCCTTTGCCATTAAGTAGATGAAAACATGATACAATGTTGAGTTTTAATTCACAGGGAATTAAAACTCAATATACCTATAAAATTTACCTTCTGTCTCTTCCAAGCTTCTATACTATGAAATATGTCTATATTTAAAAAGCAAAAAAAAAAGTAAACATCTTTATTAATATTTTTCATGCTGCAATAATGTAACAAAGATGAGTGTAAAAAATAATTGAATGCATTAACACCTTGTTTGCCGCAATTATTTTTCAATTGCCAAGCGCCACCTACCAATGGTGGAATATTTTTGTTCTAGGCCCCCTACGAGCAACATTTATGGGGTCCCTTTATAATTGAAAACTCTTAGGGCCAGATTACGAGTGTTTCGCTATCGTTAGCACAAGGAACCTAAATGCGACCATGAGATTGCAGTATTCTTTACACTCTAATCAATTTTACCAGTGGCACGCTGTTTAAATTAACGCAAATTTGTTTCTGCGAATTCATGGTAAGTTGAGCGACAATGTCCACTTGTATTAAAAGTGGAAAGTAAATATGATCACTCAAACGCAATTCAATTTAACGCTCAAACTTTTTACGCAACCTAAAAGGTCGTGTAATGAGTTTGGCTGGAGGAAACAGTTGCACTAAATTATTCTATTTGCCCCTAAACCACCACACCCCCACCTTGCAAAGTGACCCGCTATACTAATAAACACTAAACCGCCACAACCCCCATAGCAAAGTAAACCACTACACTATTAACCCCTAAACTGCCACAACCCCCATCGTAAAATAACTCACTTCCCTATTAACCCTTAAACCGCCACAATCCTCATCGGAAAGTAACCCACTACACTATTTACCCCTCACTACACTCTTAACTACTAAACCGCCACAATTCTCATCGAAAAGTAACTCACTAACATCTAAACCCCCTAACCTAACACACCCTGTTACCCCAAAACAGACTAACCTTACCTGTAAAAAAAAAAAAATTGCCTGAAAAAAATAAAAAACGTAACCTTACCTTAAAACTAACAAACCTAACTACTGAAAAAATCTAACATGAAAAAAAAACTACAATTACAAAGAATAACAAATTGCCAAAAATACAAAAAAAGAGAGTTATACCTATTCTAAAACTCAACTTAAAAAAAAACACCGCAAAATAAAAACAAACTATACTAATACTAAACTACAGCAATTGCCCTAAAGTGTAAGCTTTTTTTCTAAACAAAATAAATCTAACCCCAGCTCTTTTGCTGCCCATAACAAAAAAAAACAACCTAATCTTAAAAAAACACCCAAAAAAAACACCTAACACTAAACCCCAAAAATGGTACTCACCAAAGATGAATTTGGGAGGTGGCGCTCCATCTTTATACCAACGGCGATCTTCTTATCTTCATCCTGGTGCCGATCTTCATCCATCTTCTTATCTTCCATTCCAGACGTCCTCTTCAGGCAGTCACCAGCGGCACACTAAGTTTTTCATTTTCAATTTCAAATTCAAATCAGCCAATAGAATGTAAGCTTTTCTATTGATTGATTTGAATTTGAAATTGAAAATCAGCCAATAGGAATGCAAGGGTACCCTCACATTCAAAATTCAGTGTATGAATGATGATCATATAAAGAAAACGTCTACCATTACAGAAAACAAATTACCAAAAATAAAAAGTTATGCCTATTCTAAAACCCACTTAAAAAAAATACACCCCAAAATAAAATATATTCTAACACTAAACTACAGAATTAGCCCTTAAAAGGGCCTTTTGTAGGGCATTGCCCTAAAGTGTCAGTTCTTTTTCAAATGGTTCATGTAGGGTTAGCGCACTTGAGTAAGCATGATCAGGTTTGCGCACGAGTAAGGGTGTTAGGTTTATTCACACTTTTCACGCTCCTTGGGAGTCTATGGGGAAATACGTTAAGGCGTTTGTGATATTCAAAGTTTTTTTTTTTCATACGTCATGTTAGCACTTGTGAGGAAGCTTTTTATTTTATATTGTAACACGCATGCTATCCGACGCACGCAAAAAACGTACTTCAAGCGAAGTTAACGCGAGAGCAGGAGGGTTAATATGCGCTCCACTCGTAATATAACCCAATATGGGACAAATCCAGGTGTCTTGTTGTTTTGCATAATAATCAAAATGTCTGATTTTGTTTGTTACTATAAATTGAGCTTATTTTATTGTAACTTGTCTATGTTATAAAATCACTGCAGTGTGAATTACTAACGTTATGCTTTAAATCATTACAGGAAGCATATTGTTCTCTCTGCAGTCCTGTGCATTGCCAAGCTGCAGCGCTGTAACCTTTGGCACATACCGAGAAAATTTGAAGGTGAAACTGGCAGTACGTTTCCCTGTAGAAAATGTATAACATTTGTTTAGCAACCACAGATGGAATGTGATGATACCAAAAGACAAACATGATTTGTGAAACAATTATTCTACAAGAATGTTATACTTATATAAAATGTTATATATAGAATATTATAAAATAATATGTCCCTTCAGGTGCCAGAAATAATTTTGATTACAAACTATTTACAAAGATGTTGTAAAGGGACATTATAAAGGAAAAAATGGTACTCTCTTACATAGCTATGCCTAGCCCCTGCTAAGGGAATAAACACATAGGTAAAGTACCTCAGGATCTCCAGCTCCCAAACAGAAAGCTTTTCCCAAAAGAAAGTTGTGCGACTGCTGCTCCTTATTTACTGATTGCCCATGTTCTGGGGGAGAGGGGGGGGTCAGAGGGGGAAATAAGAGAGTAAGGGGGACAGGGAGAGTCAGAGGGGAAGAGAAAGGGAGTAAAGAGGAGAGGCAGAAGCAGAAAGGGAGAGAAAAGGAGTAAGGGGGACAGGGAGTGCCAGAAGGGAAGAGATGGGTGCTGAACCAAATATGGGCCAGCTACTAAACTTGCATTCCTGCTTTTTCAAATAAAGATACCAAGAGAATGAATAAAAATGAATAATAGGAGTAAATTAGACAGTTGCTTAAAACTTCATGCACTATCTGAATCATAAAAGAAAAATGTGGGTTTAGTATCCCTTTAATTAATTAAAGCCCAGTGTCAAATAATGCTCTTGAAAACAGGGGAACTTTAATTCATTAAAGTTTACAATGATGTTATTTTTTAAAATACCTTTGCGTTATGGTAAACATAACGCCGATCCTCTGCCCGCATCTCCTGCTTTCTTTAGCAGATCGATGACGAATCCGGCTTCTTACAATTGTTGTGTACCCCCTTTAGCGTCCAGCTCATGGGATGTTTGGTGTATTTGTTAGTTGCAATAGTGTTGCAGTTGTTAGGGAGGGGGTTTGCATTCCTTTATAAGGTGCTGTCAGGAAGTGCAAAGCCGCTTTTCCACTGTGTCGGCTGAAGATTCCTGTTTGCCCATCCTCCCTCCCCTGTTGTCTGGTTGTAAGGATGGCGGCTGTGAGTCTAACAACCCCTATGGAGGCTGATTAGGTTAGCATGGCGGCGGTAGGTTTAGTTGAGATAGCCTTTGGTAAGACAGTGTTTTTAGAATTTTTCTTTTCCCAGTGATAGCTGGTTTGTGCGGTCAGCAGATCTGGTCCCCTTATGGGGAAAGAGACTTTTTTAAAAACTCTGGTAGCGGGAGGTCTTGGCCCCTTTTCTTACCATCTTTGGCTAAATTAATGGGGTGGAGTGAGGGCTGGGCCGAAAGGAGGGGTCTACAATCGCAAGTGGATGCTTAGGGTTTTTCTCTTAGTAGGTGAGCCAAGGGAACTCCCTGCAAGTCCTGTTTTCTGGCCATGGGCGGAGCATTGGGGGCTCCGCCGCACCTTCCTATGCGGGGCCTTGACCTCTTATTAGCTTGAGGAGTTAGTGAGTCAGCTACTGCCATCCATATTGAAGTCTGTTATGTTTTCATGTTTGAATAAATGCGACTTGTCAGGCTCTTTCCTCCATAATGTGTGTAGCAGAGATGGCAGTAGGATCTGTAATATCTTTTGGGTAGGCAGAGACAAGCAAGTAACTACTCTTGGTAATTGTAGCAGAGAGGCAGTAGGATCTGTAATATCTTTTTGGTAAGCAGAGACAAGCAAATAACTACTCTTGGTAATTGTAATAATAACCCCTTTCCACCAAGAACTAGACGACACATAGCTTGGGAGTCAACAACAACTTATTCTACAACTGGAAAAACAAACACTTTTTAAAAACAGTCTCCCCTACAAGGGGTTTCCCAACTGAAACAGCAGGGAGTTTAAACAGTAACATACAGTTTAACATACATTTTAACCATTAGCCTAAATAACAATTCCTGCATAGTTCATAAGTGGCGAGGTTTGCCACAATGCTCCCCCAGAACCAAACCGGCATACCCAGTCTGATCCCAACGGATTGGCTTGGGGAGGTCCGGAGGAGTGTTCACAGATCTAGGGTCAAGTTCAGTTTGTCTGGACAACTCGTCGGCATTGCCGTTTTGCTTCCCAGGTTGGAAATGGATTGTTAAGTCAAACGGCTGCAGCGCCAAACTCCAGCGCAACAGCCGGGCATTGTCTCTGGATACCCTGTTCAGCCACACCAACGGGTTGTGATCTGTGAGCAGGGAAAATTGTCGTCCATATAGATATGGCTGAAGTTTCTTGAGGGCCCACACCACGGCCAGGCATTCCTTTTCGATGGCGCTGTAGCTAACTTCTCTGGGTAACAGTTTCCTGCTTAGGTAGGCCACAGGATGCTCGCCACCATCAGCCCCGACTTGGCTCAACACGACTCCCAATCCAAACATAGAAGCATCTGTATGGACGAGAAAGCGTTTAGTTGGATCTGGGGCAGCAAGGATAGGGGCATTTACGAGAGTGTTTTTCAGTTCTTGGAAGGCTTGTTCACACTCTGGGCTCCAGGTAACAATCTTAGGAAGGTTTTTATGGGTGAGGTCGGTGAGGGGTTTGGCTAGGGTACTATAATTAGGTAAGAACTTCCTATAATAGCCTGCGGTACCTAGAAAGGCTAGCACTTGGGTCTTGGTATGGGGAGTGGGCCACTTGGCTACGGCCTCTACCTTGGCTGGTTCAGGCTTCTGCTGCCCGCTATCTACTCGGTGCCCTAGGTACTGGACCTCCACCATCCCTATATGACATTTGCTAGGCTTAAGGGTTAATCCTGCCTCCCTAATGCGATCTAGGATCGCCCCTATATGGTTCAAATGATCGTCCCAGGAGCTGCTAAATATAGCTATGTCGTCTAAATAGGCGCATGCGTACTCTTGGGACCCATCCAGTAGCCAATCTACCATTCGCTGGAAAGTAGCCGGAGCGTTCTTCATCCCGAATGGCATTACCTTGAATTGGTACAGGCCAAATGGGGTGACGAACGCTGATTTGGGGATGGCATCCTTGGCTAGTGGGATCTGCCAGTACCCCTTACACAGATCTATGGGGGTGAGGTACTGGCCTCAAGCCATTTTATCCAGGAGCTCATCTATCCGGGGCATAGGGTAGGCATCAGAGACGGTTTTATCATTAAGTTTCCGGTAGTCTATGCAGAAGCGGGTCGTGCCGTCCCGCTTCGGCACTAGAACTACCAGCGAGGCCCAGGGGCTGTCCGAGTGCTCAATCACTCCTAACTGTAGCATCTTGTCAATCTCCTTCCGCATATGTTCTCTCACCGATTCTGGTATGCGGTAAGGAGGTTGACAAATGGGGAGGTGACCTGGGGTTTCTACCCTATGGGTGGCCAGTCTGGTATATCCAGGCACATTGGAGAACGTGTCTCTCTTTTCCTGCAGTAGCTCTGCTAATTAAGCTTGTTCCCGAGGACATAACCACTCACCCAATTGTACCTCTCCCAGACCTTCATTCCGGTTCTTCATTCCTAGGAGGTCAGGAAGAGGTAAACTGTCTGCGTCGTCCGCGGCAGGGGCGCAAATAGCATTCACCTCCTCTGCGGGTTCATGGTACGGCTTCAACATATTTACATGGAGCATGCGTCTACCGCCTGCTCCAGTACATGGGCCGATCACATAGGTGGTGTCACAGATTTGTTCCACCACCTTGTATGGGCCCTGCCAGGAGGCCTGCAGTTTATCATTTTTGACCGGTTTTAAGATTAGCACCTTCTGCCCAGTTTGAAAACTGCGGTCCCTGGCGCCCCTATCATACCAACGGCGCCGCCTGAAGGTTGGAGTGGACGGTCTGAGTCAGGGCCTCCAGGCGCTCCCTAAACTCCAGCATGTATGGTACGATAGGAGTACCGTCACTAGTGACATCCCCCTCCCAATGCTCTCGGATTAAGTCTAGGGGACCCCGTACCCTTCTTCCGAATAATAATTCAAAGGGAGAGAACCCCTTGGACTCCTGAGGTACCTCCCGGTAGGTGAAAAGCAAATGGGGTAAGCAAATGGGGTAGAAACAGCTCCCAGTTCTTCTGGGTATCTATGAACGTGCGGAGCATCTGTTTCAGTGTTCCATTAAACCGTTCACAGAGCCCATTAGACTGGGGGTGAGAAGCGAAATTTACAATGGGTTTCACCCCACATGCTCTCCACAACTGGTGGGTAATCTCAGCCGTAAACTGGGTGCCCCGGGCCAAAATAATCTCCCGGGGAAATCCCATGTGGGAGAAGATTTTGATGAGGGCATCCGCCACGGTCTCGGCATGAATATTAGCCAGAGCCACCGCCTCGGGATATCGAGTGACATAATCCACGACCGTGAGTATATACCTCTTCCCCGAGGGGCTAGGCTTGGCTAGGGGACCAATGAGGTCCACCGCCACTCGACTAAAAGGCTCCTCTATTATGGGGAGGGAGTGTAGCTTCGCCTTATATCGGTCTCCTCTTTTCCCTACTCGTTGGCAGGTGTCACACATATCTTTGCTGATCCCTGGCCAAAAGAAATTCTGAGTTAGGCGGTGCTTTGTCCAACTAACTCCTAGGTGGCCTGACAGCGGAATATCGTGGGCAACCTGTAGCAGTTCTCGTCTATACCTCTGAGGTACTATTAACTGCTGAATGGACAGGGGAATAGATCCAGCCACTATCTTCTCTGCATACCTGTACAGTAACCCCTTGTCCCAACCGTACCTCTCTCCTTCCAACCCCGCCTGATTCTGGTCTACCTTATCCCTATATACTTGCAACGAGGGGTCAGTGGCCACTTTGCTACCAAACTCTAGTGGAGGGGCCCAAGAGACATTAGGGGGGTGATTGCTTACCTGAGCCTCAGAGTGATCAGTCAGTGTGTTGGTGTGGGCCTGTTCTCGGGTAACCACAGGCAGTGCTGCTTGTGGGGAGGTTCGGGGTGCAAACGTTGAAGTCAGCTCCCCTAAGTCATTGCCCAAAATAACGTCTGCGGGCAAATTTTGCATAAGGCCCACTTCTACGTTCCCCGACCCTGCTCCCCAATCCAAGTGTACTTTGGCCGTGGGAATCTTGTAAATGGCTCCCCCGGCCACCCGGACAGCTACACAGTCTCCGGTGAGTTGATTGGTGGAAACTAAATGTTGCCGGAGCAAGGTTATGGTGGCCCCAGAGTCAAGCAGCCCTTGGTCACGTCAGCCCTCTATATAGACCACCTGGCGGTGGCTTTGTAGGTTGTCCGAAGCAGCCTGTACTGGGTTTACCTCGTGTAAGATGCCCAAGGGTTCCTCGTGGAAGACTGCGGGTTGGGTCTGTAGTTGGGGCTCGTTCTGGTAGCAGTGTACAGTTGCCCGGTTGTTCTGGTTGTTCCAGGTGGATCGGTTCTTGTTCCTGGGACAGTCTCTCTGAATGTGCCCTTGTTGGTTACAAAGATGGCAATGGATAGCTGATCGAGTCTGGTATCGGGGAGGGTGGATTCCCCCTCCAGGACGGGGTAGCAGAGGTGTGGGAGCTGCAGTGGGGTTTGGGGTGAACCCAATACTGGAGCGTTGCTGCGTTCGTTGAGCTTTCCGAGCGTCTTGGTATTCGTCGGCCAAGGTCGCTGCGGTATGTACCGTGCACGGTTTTCGATCTCTCAGCCAGTTTTGCAATTCAGTGGACACCCCTTGGAAGAATTGCTCAATCAACAGGAGTTGTAAATGGTCTTCCAACTGGGTGACTTGGGCTGCCTGCAACCAGCCTTTAGTGGCCCTGGTTAGCCGATGCGCCCACTCAGTGTGGGTATCTTTCTCCAGCTTCTTCAGGTCTCGGAACTGCTGTCGGTATGCCTCGGGGGTAATAGCATACCTAGTCAGGATGGCCTGTTTTACCTTCTGGTAGTCCCTGCTGTCCTCATCTGGTATGGTGCGATAGGCTTCAGCAGCCCGCCCGGATAACTTGCCAGCCAGTAGGGGAACTTGGTCAGCGGTACTAATATTATGCAGTTGGCATAATCGCTCAAAGTCCTGTAGGTACCCATCGATATCCTCCGTGTCGGTATGATCCTTGAATGCGTGGTAGGGAATCTTAGCTTTCCCTGTACCAGCACTGGAGTGTACTGGTAGCCCCTCTCCGGGTCTCGGGGTGGTTTGTCGGGTCACCATCAAGTATTCCTGTACGTCTGCTGATGTCCGTGTTAGGATCTCCTCCAAATGGGGTAGCGGAAAAAAAGTCAACCGGGTCCGCATCTCTTTTTGGAATTCGGTTTCGTTGTTCGCCATGGGTACGGCCGTACCTGCTACCCGGTCTCCCTCCATGAGCTCTGCAATCAGCCTTGCTTTGGTTTTATTGCTGGCAATAATTCCTCTTGCCTCCAGTAATTCCTTCAATGCAGTTCTCTTTAGTCTGGTATAATCTGTCCCCATTCACCGTCCGTTCATATACATCACATGTCCTACGACTTGCTGTGCGGTTTGAATCCCGTCGCTTGCCACTAATTGTAGCAGAGAGGCAGTAGGATCTGTAATATCTTTTGGGTAGGCAGAGACAAACAAGTAACTACTCTTGGTAATTGTAGCAGAGAGGCAGTAGGATCTGTAATATCTTTTTGGTAAGCAGAGACAAGCAAATAACTACTCTTGGTAATTGTAATAATAACCCCTTTCCACCAAGAAGTAGACGACACGTAGCTTGGGAGTCAACAACAACTTATTCTACAACTGGAAAAACAAACACTTTTTAAAAACAGTCTCCCCTACAAGGGGTTTCCCAACTGAAACAGCAGGGAGTTTAAACAGTAACATACAGTTTAACATACATTTTAACCATTAGCCTAAATAACAATTCCTGCATAGTTCATAAGTGGCGAGGTTTGCCACAATGTGTCCTGTGGTTTATTTATTATTAAAGTTTGAATGTCTATTACACCAAGAACTCCTAGCTAGGGCCATTAATCCCTTATGCTTTACGTAGCCTGTGTGCTAGTCAAACAGACACTCACATGTTTCCCCACCTATTTCTTGGCTCCACATCAGGCAAATGTGTATGTGTTAAGAGGGTGGAGGGAAGGCAGATGCCCAATATCTCCTGCCCCTGGATATGGTCTTGACTCACTGTTTTCTTTAGATACACACATCTTAGAGGGAACGTGGTGGCTGGCAAGGGAGGGAAGAAGAAGTCTCAATTCCAGGCTGTCCCTGTCATACCAGGATGGGTGTAAACCCTAATTGGCTTCTTTAAATCAAAGGCTTGAATTTTGTAAATCATAGTCATTACAAAGTCATAGGGAGATATTTATACGCTCTCCGTATTCAGCATTGCACCAGCAGCTCTTGTGAGCTGCTGATGCAATGCCACCCCCTGCAGATTCGCCACCAATCAGCCGCCAGCAGTGGGGTGTCAGTCAACCCGATCATATTGGATCAGGTTGAATTGTGGCGATCTCTGTCCGCCTGCTCAGAGCAGGTGGACAGGTTATGGAGCAGCGGTCTTTAGACCGCTGCTTCATAACTGGTGTTTCTTGCAAGCCTGAAGGCTTGCCAGAAACACAGGGCTTCAAGCTCAGTACGGCACTTGATAGATATGCCCCATAATCTCAATTTTTCACTTCTGGGTTTTCCAGCTTTTTTTTAAGCAATACTAATTGTGTGGACATTTTTTTGCAAAATTAGCTATGTAGAAATGTCTAAATATTTTGGCTGTCAAATTGTTAAAGGGACATTAAACACTAAATACATGCTAGATAGAATGATACATTCAAAGAAAAGATTAGTCCATGACTAACATGTAGATGTATTTTTTAAAGTTTCATTAGTTGTTTAAAAAGTGACAAAATAAGTGTAAAGTTTTAGTGTCTATAAAACACTGGGAGCTGCCATGTTGTAACTTGTGTTACCTTCTCTGCTGTGGCCAATTAGGGTCAGTTATAAATAGGTCACTAGAGTGTGCAGCCAATGGTTGTGCTGGATTTAACAGTGTTCTGCACTTCCATTTCTAACAGGAACTGAAAAGTTCACAATTTCAGAATGGAATTACAGGCAAAGAGGACAAAATAAATAATGAAAGTATATTGCAGAGCTGTTTTATATATACAATTTATAATTTTATTTTACCATCTCAAAGTGTTTAATGTCCCTTTAAAGACTAAAGGAAACTGGCATTTCTTCCCACAAGCTAGATTGTTTACTCATATAAAAACTTATCAACTTTTTTACAATTTGTTTTGTACCAATATTTTTCAATTGAAATAACATTTACCCCATGTTGCTAGCAGGAATAATTTGCTAGGCAGGACCAAATAAATATCTTTATATGGTTAAATGAAGTAACAGAGCAAAAAGAAAAAAAAATATTCACTTCCAATGAGATGTTCTGATGCAAAAACCCTTCCAAAAAGGTCTATTTAGTTTTAGTTTTCTATGAACGTAAAAATGTTTTGCTGTAATTCGAAAACAGCAATGAATTGATTTATTTTGTTGATGATAGAACAGCAAATGTGCCTATTCATGAAGAATTTGTATTGAATTTATTTTCATTGTCCCTGTTTACTGACTATTTTGCTTCACTGGAAATGCAGTCTATTGTATTATCTGCAAATTAGTCAAATTGAATTAACTTCCATCCATATGATAATCATAATGGAAGAAAACAAGCTGTTGTAAAACAAAATATTTCACAATAAGCGATTACCAATTGAGAAGTATAATTTATTTAGCGTGTAAAACAGATTTTTACATATTACACGGATCAATGATTTTCCATAGTGCAAGTCAGCAGAACGCAGGTTATGGCAGACAGATAGTTCTGCCATATCCTATGTACATCCAACCACCGCCTTACTACTTATTGCTACATTTTACTGGTTCTTGGATTCCATAAAAAAAAAATCTGAATTTGCTTTTAACAGACAAAATTCAATCACATTTACATCTATATTTATTATGTGCATATGTTGAGAGATGATTTGCAAGATTAGGACACTGTTGTACAGCAAAGCATTTCAGAATGTGATTATTTGCAGAGATTGTAAATATACAGAAGCATAATTTCCGTACATTATAAAATTATTGTTTGCATAGAACACCGGCAAAAAAGAAAATAACTGAAGAACCAATTTCCTAAAAATGCCACAATACAGGTCAGCAGGAAATTATGCATGAAAGAGAGAATTGCTACACTACTTGTTAGCACTGAAACTGGTACCTTTCTATTAACTGCAGATCCTTTGCATGTTTTTTCATACATTTTGGGGCCCAGATAGCAGAGTTTTGCGGTGTAAAGTGATATAATTTAGGTGATAACATAAATAATAAATTGCCTAGTCCAGGAATCTCATGTGAAAAAGACACACCAAGAAAACGTTATTACCCCTCAAAGGGATATTGTACACTTGATTTTTCTTTGCCTAAATGTTTTGTAGATTATGCATTTATGTAGCCCGTAGGTTTATTTTTTGTAACACTGTATAGTTTTGCATATTTTTAAATAACATTGTGCTGATTTTCAGACTCCTAAGCCACAAAGTTTTAGAAGTAGACTGTTGTCTACCTACTCCAGCTTGCTCCTGTTTGTGTAAAGGGTCTTTTCATATGCAAGCGAGGGGGGGGGGAGTTTCTGCTCTTTTTGCCTTTCAGCCCATTTCAGTGGGTGTCCCGACTAACCTTTTCAACATTGCTAATTTTAGAATTGGAATTTTAGATCAGTATCTGTGCATATTATTATTTATAGTAGTGTCTATTACATGCAGTTTGATGAAAATTGTTGTATACTCTTCCTTTAAATAATACACACTACAACAGATCAAGGAAAAGACCAACCTGGTCATATTTATTAACTATAGTCACCAATGGGAAGTTAAAACTTTTTAACTGATACTGGTGACAAATGAGTCCCTATCTTTATTTTAACCCCTTAATGACCACAGCACTTTTCCATTTTCTGTCCGTTTGGGATGAAGGCTATTTTTACATTTTTGCTGTGTTTGTGTTTAGCTGTAATTTTCCTCTTACTCATTTACTGTACCCACACATATTATATACCGTTTTACTTGCCATTAAATGGACTTTCTAAAGATACCATCATTTTCATCATATCCTATAATTTACTATAAAAAAATTATAGAATATGAGGAAAAAATGGAAAAAAAATAACACTTTTTCTAACTTTGACCCCTAAAATCTGTTACATATCTACAACCACCAAACAACACCCATGCTAAATAGTTTCTAAATTTTAGAAATACCCAATGTTTACATATTCTTTGGGGTTTTTTTGCAAGTTATAAGGCAATAAATACAAGTAGCACTTTGCTATTTCCAAAGATAGAAGATGCCGTCTGGATGAAGACTTCTGCCCGTCTGGAGGACCACTTCTGCCCGTCTGGAGGACCACTTCTGCCGGCTTCGTTGAGGACTTCAGCCCGGTTGGGTAAGGTGATCTTAAAGGGGTTAGTGTTAGGTTTTTTAAGGGGGGATTGGGTGGGTTTTAGAGTAGGGTTGGTTGTGTGGGTGGTGGGTTTTAATGTTGGGGGGGGTTGTAATTTTTTTTACAGGTAAAAGAGCTGATTACTTTGGGGCAATGCCCTGCAAAAGGCCCTTTTAAGGGCTATTTGTAATTTAGTGTAGGGTAGGGCTTTTTATTTTGGGGGGGCTTTTTTATTTTGTTAGGGGGGATTAGATTAGGTGTAATTAGTTTTAAAATCTTGTAATTTGTTTTATTTTCTGTAATCAAGTGACTTTTTTTTGGTACTTTAGATAATTTTATTTAATTGTATTTAATTGTATTTAGTTTAGGGAATTTATTTAATTATAGTGTAGTGTTAGGTGTAATTGTAACTTAGGTTAGGTTTTATTTTACAGGTATATTTGTATTTATTTTAACTAGGAAGTTATTAAATAATTAATAACTATTTAATAACTATTGTACGTAGTTAAAATAAATACAAGCTTGCTTGTAAAATAAAAATAAACCCTAAGATAGCTACAATGTAACTATTAGTTATATTGTAGCTAGCTTAGGGTTTATTTTATATGTATTTAGTTTTAAATAGGAATAATTTAGTTAATGATATGAATATTTATTTATATTTATTTAAACTATATTTAAGTTAGGGGGTGTTAGGGTTAGGGTTAGACTTAGGTTTAGGGGTTAATAAATTTAATATAGTGGGGCGGTGTCAGGGCGGAAGATTAGGGGTTAATAAGTATAATGTAGGTGGTGGCGGTGTAGGGGGGGATTAGGGGTTAATAACTTTATGTAGGTGGCGGTGTTGGGGAGGCAGATTAGGGGTTAATAAGTATAATGTAGGTGGCGGCGGTGTCAGGGCGGCAGATTAGGGGTTAATAAGTATAATGTAGGTGGTGGCGGTGTAGGGGGCAGCAGATTAGGGGTTAATAAGTATAATGTAGGTGGCGGTGGTGTAGGGGGCGGCAGATTAGGGTTAATAAGTATAATGTAGGTGGCGGCGGTGTAGAGGGTGGCAGATTAGGGGTGTTTAGACTCAGGGTACATGTTAGGGTGTTAGGTATAAACATAACTTTTATTCTCCCATAGGAATCAATCGGGCAGCAGCAAACATGAGCTTTCGCTGCTTTCAGACTCCCATCGATTCCTATGGCATCCGCCACCTCCAGGGCAGCAGATTGAAAACCAGGTACGCTGGTCTGGAATAGTGGCGAGCGTACCTGGTAGAAATTTGATAACTAGCAAAAGTAGTCAGATTGTGCCGAACATCTGTAATGACATAAGCATCGATCTGTGTCGGATTGAGTCCGGCGGATCGTATGTTACATCACAAAATTCTACTTTTTCCAGTCTGTAGGGTTTGATAACTAAGGCAAATCAGGCTCGCCACAAATACGCTGCGGAATTCCAGTGTATTTGCGGGTGACGGCTTGATAAGTAGATGCCAGAGTATTGTCTCTCAAGGGTACCGAATATGATTCACAGTAAGACCTCCTGTGAGAAGAGTTTTTCTCTCAGCATCCCAGCAAATCCAGTAAAGGCTCAGGCTTTTCTGAAGTATGTTTCAGACTTGAAGCTTTCAGGGGTAACCATACCAGTTCCGTTTCAGGAACAAGGTCTGGGGTTTTATTCAAATCTATTCATTGTCCCAAAGAAAGAAAATTCATTCAGGCCAGTTCTGGATCTGAAAATTTTGAATCGTTATGTAAGAGTGCCAACTTTCAAAATGGTGACTATAAGGACTATTCTGCCTTTTGTTCAGCAAAGGCATTATATGTCCACAATAGACTTACAGAATGCATATCTTCATATTCCAATTCATCCAGACCACTATCAGTTTCTGAGATTCTCTTTTCTAGACAAGCATTATCAATTTTTCGCTCTTCCATTTGGCCTAGCGACAGCTCCAAGAATCTTTTCAAAGATTCTCGGTGCCCTACTCTCTGTAATCAGAGAACGGGGTATTGCAGTGTTTCCTTATTTGGACAATATCTTGGTATTAGCTCAGTCTTTACATTATGCAGAATCTCACACAAATCAATTAGTGTTGTTTCTTCAAAGACATGGTTGGAGGATCAATTTACCAAAAAGTTCTTTGATTCCTCAGACAAGGGTCACCTTTTTAGGTTTCCAGATAGATTCAGTGTCCATGACTCTGTCTCTGACAAGAGACGATTAAAATTTGTTTCAGCTTGTCGGAACCTTCAGTCTCAATCATTCCCTTCAGTAGTTATGTGCATGGAAGTTTTAGGTCTCATGACTGCAGCATCTGACGCGATCCCCTTTGCTCGTTTTCATATGAGACCTCTCCAGCTTTGTATGCTGAATCAATGGTGCAGGGATTATACAAAGATGTCACAATTAATATCCTTAAATCCCAATGTTCGACTCTCTCTGACTTGGTGGTTAGATCACATCGTATAGTTCAAGGGGCCTCTTTTGTTCATCCAACCTGGACTGTGATCACAACAGATGCAAGTCTTTCAGGTTGGGGAGCTGTCTGGGGATCTCTGACAGCACAAGGGGGTTTGGAAATCTCAAGAGGCAAGGTTACCAATCAATATTTTAGAACTCTGTGCTATTTTCAGGGCTCTTCAGGTTTGGCCTCTGTTGAAGAGAGAACAGTTCATTTGTTTTCAGACAGACAATATCACAACTGTGGCATATGTCAATCATCAGGGTGGGACTCACAGTCCTCAAGCTATAAAAGAAGTATTTCGGATACTTGCTTGGGCGGAATCCAGCTCCTGTCTAATTTCTGTGGTTCATATCCCAGGTGTAGACAATTGGGAAGTGGATTATCTCAGCCCTCAGACTTTACATCTGGGGGAGTAGTCGCTCCATCCAGATGTGTTTTCTCAGATTGTTTAGATGTGGGGTCTTCCATAAATAGATCTGATGGCTTCCCATCTAAACAAGAAACTACCCAGGTACCTGTCCAGGTCCAGGGATCCCCATGCGGAGGCGGTGGATGCGTTAGCAGTTCCTTGGTGTTACCAACCTACTTACTGTATATTTTCCCGCCTCTAGTTCTTTTTCCAAGAGTGATCTCCAAAATCATCATGGAATAATCGTTTGTGTTGCTGGTAGCTCCAGCATGGCTTCACAGGTTTTGGTATGCGGATCTTGTTCAGATGTCCAGTTGCCAACCTTGGCCACTTCCTTTAAGACCAGACCTTCTGTCTCAAGGACCATTTTTCCATCCGGATCACAAATCATTAAATTTGAAGGTATGGTAATTGAACGCCTAGTGCTTAGTCATAGAGGTTTCTCTGACTCAGTGATTAATACTATGTTACAGGCTCGTAAATCTTTTTCTAGGAAGATTTATTATCGAGTTTGGAAGACTTATATTTCATGGTGTTCTTCTCATAAATTTCCCTGGCATTCTTTTAGAATTCCTAGAATTTTACAGTTTTTTCAGGATGGTTTGGATAAGGGTTTGTCTGCAAGTTCCTTGAAGGGACAAATCTAAGCTCTTTCTGTTTTATTTCACAGAAAGATTGCTAAGCTTCCTGATATTCACTGTTTTGTACAGGTTTTAATTCGGATCAAGCCTGTCATTAAATAAATCTTTCCTCCTTGGAGCCTTACATTCTTTGGATGTGGTAAGAGCTTTGAAGCATTATGTTGAAGCTACTAAAGATTTCAGGAAGACTTCTAGTCTATTTGTTATCTTTTCTGGTTCTAGGAAAGGTCAGAAGGCTTCTGCCATTTCCTTTGCATCTTGGTTAAAGCTTTTGATTCATCAGGCTTATTTGGAGTCGGGTAAATCCCCACCTCAGAGGACTACAGCTCATTCTACTAAGTCAGTTTCCACTTCCTGGGCTTTTAAGAATGAAGCTTCAGTTGATCAGATTTGCAAAGCAGCAACTTGGTCTTCTTTGCATATATTTACTAAATTCTACCGTTTTGATGTATTTGCTTCTTCGGAAGCAATTTTTGGTAGAAAAGTTTTTCAGGAAGCTATTTCAGTTTGATTTCTTTACTTAAGTTTATGTTTTTTCTTTTCATTTATGAGAAAAATCTTATATTTTGGGTTGTGGATTAATTTTTTCAGCGGAAAATGGCTGTTATTATTTTATCCCTCCCTCTCTATTGACTCTTCTGTGGAGTTCCACATCTTGGGTATTACTATCCCATACGTCACTAGCTCATGGACTCTTGCCATGAAAAACATAATTTATGTAAGAACTTACCTGATAAATTAATTTCTTTCATATTGGCAAGAGTCCATGAGAACCACCCTTTTTATTGTGGTTATGATTTTTTGTATAAAGCACAATTATTTCCAAATTGGCTATTCATTAAAACTAAATTGTGGGGGTGGTGAGGGGTGTATTTATAGGCATTTTGAGGTTTGGGAAACTTTGCCCCTCCTGGTAGGATTGTATATCCCATACGTCACTAGCTCATGGACTCTTGCCAATATGAAAGAAATGAATTTATCAGGTAAGTTCTTACATAAATTATGTTTTAGCTCATTTTTTTCTATAAAGGATTATTAATGCTAGAATTTGTGCATATATCTTTGCACATACTTGTGTGTATATATATTTATTTATATATATATGTGTGTGTGTGTGTCTTTGTGAGTTATGTCAGAAATATTTTGCAAACATATTTACATGTCCCTTAATTCCTTTTTTTGTTCTAAACAATGTTGTCTTTCATATCTATGTGTTTATTTATACCACTATATGGATATAGTGTAAATTTATTATTATTCTGAGAAGGAATTATTGTGAATATAGCATGGAATCAGGGTATCATATGTATTTATTTGCAATCAATGGATATTTTAAGAGCTGGGACAGTTTTTTTTCTGTACCTGTGTAACCCCTCCTGATTGCAATCTAGTTTTAAAAACCACCCCTTCATAGTTGTTATAAAATGGGCTGGCATATAAGATGACATTTCTTACTGAAAAAGAAATTCAAGAGAAGGAAGAAATACACTGAAAACAGCGTGACACTACAGTAAAGAGGTGATTTACTGGGGCCTGTTTTGTTTAACATATTTATCTGCGATATCAGCAAAGGGCTACAGGGGAAAGTATGTCTCTTTGCAGATGATACAAAAATTTGTAACAGAGTGGATGTTCCAGGGGGGGTAGACAAAATGAGAAGTGATATACAACAATTGGAGGATTGGACAAACGACTGGGATCTAAAGTTTAACACAGCAAAGTGTAAAATAATGCATTTAGGGAAGAAAAATCCAAATGTTAATTACAGACTCAATGACACTTTACTGACTGTTACAGATGAGGAACAGGACTTGGGAATTATTATTTCAGATGATTTAAAACTTAGTAAACAATGTAGTAATGCAGCGAGTAAGGCTAGCAGAATGCTTGGATGTATTGGTAGAGGTATTTGCAGCAGAAATAGTAAGGTTCTTATGCCACTTTATAGATCATTAGTTAGGCCTCATCTTGAGTATTGTGTGCAGTTCTGGAGGCCATATCTTCAGAAGGATATTAACAAACTTGAATCTGTGCAAAGGAGGGCTACCAAAATGGTACATGGTCTAAAAAATAAAACTTACCAGGATAGGCTCAATTACTTAAATATGTATAGCTTAGAGGAGAGAAGGGAAAGAGGTGATATGATAGCAACTTTCAAGTACATTAAAGGGTTTAGTAAAACTGAGGCTGTGGGTATTTTACATAAAATGGAAAATTCAAGAACAAAGGGTCATGAGCTCAAGCTAAAGGGTAGTAGATTCAGGAGTAATTTGAGGAAGAACTTCTTTACAGAAAGAGTGATTGATTTATGGAATAAATTTCCTCAAGAGGTAGTAGCAACAAACACTGTGGGGGACTTTAAAAATGCATGGGACAAGCATAAGGCTATCCTACGAACTAGATAAGTTTATACTGTTAGGTAAGGTCGGGCAGACTTGCTGGGCCTATGGCTCTTATCTGCCGTCAATATCTATGTTTCTATGTTTCTATGTTAATTTCTGCTGTATCTGAATCATGACAGTTTAAAGTTAGGTGGGCTATCCCTTTGAGTTATCATTTTAAGATTATATTGAATCAAACATCAATTTGAATTTTAAAATTCTTGTGTAAAATATTACTCTGGGTGTCCTAATATCAGCATCAATGTTTATCTTTAATACTAATTTCACATATACATACTTTGAAAGTATAATATACAATGTAACAATACACAATGTAACAATGACACAAGTATCGAACAATTTTATTTGCTAGTTATAGTTTATAATCTGTATTTGAAACAGATTGGCTGATGTCATAAATCATGTGATTATGCATATTCCAATCAATAGCGTTGAAAAAAATTCACTAGTTTGTGGGTTGTTTAGAAATTTGCGTCATAATTGGTACGAAAAGTGTTGAGTCAAATATGGCCCAAAGTGGAGAGTGGGACTTGTCTTACATGACTTAAACATGGTGCACATAGATTTTTCCAAAAAATACAAAGGAAGTTAGCTATATTATGTTGTGTATTTATTTCATTTTTATCTTTATATCTATTAGTGCAACAAGTTTGCACCAAATTTGTAGAAATAATATTGTCCCCTTGCTTTGTAATGAGAGACAAATTTGTAGCATAATCCATAAGTAGTAATGTATTTTTCATTTTTATCCCTATATCTACTAGTGCACCAAATGTGGAGCAATAATATTGTTTGATTTAGAAATGGTATACAAATGAAATAAAGTTTCTAATTTACTTTTATTATGTCATATGCTTCATTCTCTTGCAGCATCGAACATAAGCTTTCTGTGTTTTCAGACTCCTATTGAGTTCTATGGCATCCGCTACCTCAAGGGTGGCAGAATGAAAACCAGGTATGCTGAGTCGGAAAAGACGCGAGTGTAAATGTAGAATTTTTGATAATTTAGTGAGAGGTTCATATAGTGTCGATTAGGATCGAAAATGAACACAATTCCGCTCGAATACCACTGTTTTCAACTTGCATCGATCTGCGTCAGATTCAGATCGCGGGATCATATTTTAAGTCACAAATTTCAACATTTGCAGATCTTGACGCTTTGATAACCTCGGCGGATCAATCTCCGGACATAGAAATTCCAGCGTATTTCCAGTTGACGCTTTGATAAATATGCCCCTGTAATCATGTGGGCAGGATCACTGGTGTTCCATGAAAAGTCAGGGAGAGGGAGGTGAAGTTTCTAACATCCCATGAGCACAGCTGGTGTGTACTTTAGGCAGTGTTGGATGTCCAAGGGATTGACTAGCTGTTCCTGGAGCATGGCCAGGCAGAGAAGTTTAGTAATGATAGAGGAAATGTTCACCCTCCTTCTCTGCCCAGCACAATGTGGATGCAGATTATAGCACTCAGGTGATTTTCTACTACTGTGTCCAATCTACATTTCTTCCCATATAACTAAAAAAAAATTGGGGGGGGGGGGGGATAAATCGGCCCCTAAACCTCCAAATTTGCTGTCCCTCAAATCTTGCTGCTCGACACAGATCTAGTTTGTTTAAGCCCCTTGAAGTGGTTGGAAGATGTACATGAAGCAATATTTGTTACAATGAAGCTACAGGAAGTACAGACATTCAGCACTATGTAAAGCAAACTCGTCACACAATTACTACTCAATACCATCCTATTTACAATATGACTAAACTCCCAGAGCCTTGATCAGCCAATGGTGTTCCTATGTTATGTTTTTATTCACATATAAGGTCTTGTGATTCTGTAACAATTGTCTGACCATACACTGTATCGTGTACCTCTCTGCACTAATTGTATCTGTTTCATGGCTTAGATGTTAAATGTATGAGAACTGCTTAATCACACACAGGGCCAGATTACAAGTGGAGCGCTAACAATTACACGCAAGGGATAAGGGGTATATCGAGGATGTTTGCGTGTGTCTGGTTTTCCGCTCGTATTACAAGTTAAAAATAAACACAAACGCGTAAGCGCAATTTACCCTAGAATAAATAGCTTATCCTCAGAGCTTTGGTTAACTGTTTTGCGAAACAAAAAAGTGTCACAAAACACATCAAAAATACATAACAAAGTAAAGTTAGACTCATAATAACACCATCTAATACAAATTATTATAAAAAAAATATTGCACAAAAAAGTTATAAGGGCTCAAAGATATGAGATCTCCAGTGTTAGAAAATAAAGAAGGCAAAGGGCTTTAACATAGAGCAGTGCTTTCCAAACTGTTTGTCGTGACACATTAGTGTGTCAGCAGCAGTGTGTAGTTGTGTCCCTGCTTCAACTCAAATTGTTTGGAATTTAACTTTTTTTTTTGGTTTCTAACTTTCCGCCTGCCTGCTACGCATATCACGTGGTTGACACGTGGTTGATACCTAGTTGATCACAGATCATCTTAACCTAGCGGGAACTGAAACTTTTCCCTTTGGCGGCACATTGGCTCCTGACTGCACGTGTAGTCTCCTCAATCGGCTTGTGACTGCACGTGTAGCCAGTGAGTGGATCAGAAGTGTGTTTGCAGTGCGGGCAGTAGTCAGTCGGACTCGCAGAGCTCTAAGGGTGGCAGTTTAAACGCTGAGCTGAAGTCAGAAGTCAAAGGGTTGTTTTTTTTGCAGCTAGCTCCCAGTATTGCATTGCTGCTCCTGCTCTTGATATATGGATAGGAAGTGGAAGCTTAAAAGTTCTTGATGATGAAATGTGAGTGTCTTTATCTAATATTCCACTAAATATTCAGAAACTGTGTTCATCCCATCAACCTCATACACCCCATTAAAATAGTAAGTAGCTATTGGTGGTATTACATTTTTTTATTATTCTTGCACATACTTACTGTTACTTGTAAATACATTTCGTTATTATATAATTTATGTATGTGTCCGTATCTCTTAAAACAAATTAGTTTAACCTCCTGTTTGCTAGTACAACTGAATTACTGTGTCACGAAATGATGTAGGTCTGAAATGTGTGTCACCAACATGAAAAGTTTGGAAAGCTCTGACATAGAGATTCATATGTATACATCTCTAAAGATGTCTATGTATGTATGTGTATATATATATATATATATATATATATATATATATATATATGTTTATATATGTGTGTACATATGTATTTATATGTGTATATATGTATTTACAGACATATATACACATATAAACACATAAATATATATGTACACACATAAGACATATATATAAGTGCATTGCAGCACTTTGTAGTTAAGTAGATGAAAACATGTAAAAACACATTTATGTAATATTCATTTTTAATAAATGTTTTAACTATGCATTTACTGTAAATATTTTCTATTCATATCTTCTGCAAATAGCAGAATATGCTCTAAGTATTTATAACTAGATATTCATATATATATCTCATTATATCTATACCTATATATAATCTTCTATATATAGGTATAGATATATATTGTGCCAAAAAAAACATCAGATATACATAGAAATATGTTTTTATGATTAAAAAAAAACCATATTCTTTTATGTAAAGAACACTGCAATGTTAAATATTCATATTTTAATGTCGGCTTAGCTCACATGAGAATATGGAATTGGGTTTGAATGCGAGTTGGGTATTTTTTGTCCACTTTTTTTTGCTCCATTGACCCCTATGGGGAAATAGGTTATATCGCATAAAATATTCTAAGTTTGGCTTTTTGCGATAGTTGGGTTAGCCCGCAAGCGAAAACAGTTTACTTTTAACTCATAATATAAGCACAATCCAATGTGCACAAAAAGCTTACTTCTAGTGCAGTTAATGCTCAAGCATTAAATAACCCTCCACTTGTAATCCAGCTTGAAGAGAAATTGTAGTTCAGACTCCATAGGGGGAAAACTCACTGGATGTACAAAAGAAAATGGGCAGAACTCTCCAGCACTGCAAGATCTCTCTAATTTCTGTATCTGAATGAGAGACAAGCCCAGTGCAATATAGCACTTCATGATATGAGAGTTTTTTTACACTCTGTGCATTTTATTTTATATTACTATACATTTCAGATGTGGTCCTTTCAGTATTATTGCAGTTAAGCTTTGCACTTTCTCTTTTATATTTTAATACATTTAGCTTTAGATCTAGCAATGATTTTACAAATTCTGATTATGTTTTGAAAATTTCTGTGTTACTTAAACACATTAGGATTATACTTTTTAAATTTCTATGTATCTTTTACAAATTACTTTGCACTTTGTATTTGCTCCATTGTAAACTAAAACTGTTAGTTTCAGAAAGTGGGAGGGACAGGGCAGTTTCCTGGGCTAAACAGGAGAGTTCCCAGAGTATGGGGTTGAATGTCCCCTGATGCCCCTGTTTCCCCATGAGCCTTTAGCCTATACGATTGGGTGCAAATCTTCAGGGGTGGCATTGCCAAGCAGTTCACTAGATTTTATTTAATTGGTAGTTTAATTTAATTGTAGGATAATAGTTAGGGTAGGCTAATTCAGTGATTTTTAACCTTTTTTTTGCCGTGGCACACTTTTTTACATTAAAAAATCCTGTGGCACACCACCATCCCAAAATTTTAAAAAAATCACACATTGTAGCCTAATACAGCATATATTTGTATATATATACACACAAACACACACACATACTGTATGTATTGTGCTGTTATACCATGCCTCCTACAAACTACCCCTGTACTGGGAGTAAAAAACAAGCAAAGTTTAAACAATATGTCACACTGTTGTCAGTCTGCCGTGGCACACCTGAGGATCTCTCACGGCACACTAGTGTGCCATGGCACACTGGTTGAAAAACACTGGGCTAATTAATAGTTTAATATAGTTTCTTTTAATTCTACAGGTAAGTTTAAATTTATTTGAAGATAGGGATGTTGTAATTTTAATTTTAATTTAGCGGGTTGTTAGGTTTAGGGGTTAATAGCTTAATTTATTTTTTGGCGATGTGGGGGGCTAATGGTTTAGGGGTTAATAGGTTTATTTAGTGGTAGTGATGTGGGAGGCCAGAGGTTTAGGGGTTAATACATTTATTTAGGTTGCGGTGGGGTCGGGGAGCGGTGATATAGGGGTTAATACATTTATTTATGTTGCGGCGGGGTCGGGGAGCGGCAGGATAGGGGTTAATAACTTTATTTATGTTGCGGCGGGGTCGGGGAGTGGCAGGATAGGGATTAATAACTTTATTTAGGTTGCAGCGGGGTCAGGGAACGGTGGGATAGGGGATAATAACTTTATTTAGGTTGCGACGGGTCGGGGAGCAGCGGGATAGGGGTTAAACATTTTAGTATAGTGGCGTTTAGTGACAGGGTATAAATAAAGTTTGGAAAAAGCCGAATAGGCGCAAGATCGATGATTGCTAGTTAACAACAGTCTGATGCTCATCGACCTGTACTTGGTGCGCATCTTTTTGCTGTATTATTTCATAACTAAGGAGAGCGTATTGAGATATGCGGTGGCGATGTTAGGTGAGCGTATTGATACCGGCGAATGCAACACAGTTGACGGCTTGATAGATATCCCCCCTGGGGTTCTTCAGATTTTTTTTATTAATTAAAATCCTTTTGTCTGGTGTTTTTTAAAGGGAATATCTTCAGAGAAGCAGAAGAATAAAGATAAAGTAGTAACTGGAACTACTGCTACAAGCAAGCAGTTGAAAAATATATGGATTATCAAGATCAAAGAATGTCACAGAATTCAGCAAACTAACAAAACATTGTTGGATCAATAATGTATTAGTGTAAATTTGTTTTAACAGTTTTCCAACTCTAGTTTTGGTTATCGTATACACTTTTTATGGTGCTTTATTGTTTTAATAGTCTTAAAGCCCGTTCACACGGGCCGTGTTGTGTTATATTTAACTCTCTCTCTCTCTCTCTCTCTCTCTCTCCTCCGCGTGCGATCAGCTGTGCTGCCCGGTTCTCCCCTGCGCGCGCGATCAGCTGTGCTGCCCGGTTCTCCCCTGCGCGCGCGATCAGCTGTGCTGTCCAGTCCTCGCGCTACTGTCGGGTGGGTGCGCGTGCGATCAGCTGCAAGTGTTTGTCTGAACTGCGCATGACGGCTTCAGACAAACTCTTGTCTTTTATAATATAGGATGTATGAGTCATATATATTTTATTTTGATGTGGGGAGGAGTTGATATGGTCCAAAATTGGTGGGCCAGTTAGTTAAACACTAAATACATTTTATAAGTATAGTATTGAGGCTATTCCCATCCTCCCTCTAGTAAAGGGTGTCGCCATGTTGAAATCTAGGTTTCATTGCATTCCAGTGCTGATGTGTTGCACATAAGTAAAAAATCTCCTTCAGCAGTGAAACCTAGGTTCCAAAATGGCGACACCCATAATTAGAGAGAGGTGCATGAAATGTATTGTGTTTAATGTCTCTTTAAAAGTTTTATTTAGAGAGACAAAATGTAAAAGAAAAAATATGACTTGTTTGAGCTTTGAAAGGAATACAATAATCTGCAGAAAAACCTCATTGATTTTCCTAGAGGTTGACACTTGCATAAAACTGTAAAACTAATTTCTATTATGCACGCATCATTGTTTTTCTATTACTAAAGAGTATTCAGTACACACTGTATATATAAACATGCAAATATTTTGTTGGAATTTGAAAATAGTAAAAATGTATTTGATTTACTTGGCTGCTGATGGAATTGTAAACAACAATGATCTATTCAAATGGGATTTTATTGTTTTTTTTTGTTTGTGTCTTCTATTTTTTGTGTTGTTTTCTATTACAAAAGCAGTCATTTGTGTTTGCTGTAAATAGGATACAAATCTATTAAACTCGCATCTGTATTTGTCATGTGCATATTTTGAGAGCAATGTGAAGGAACAGACCATTGTTATAAAACAAATTCATTTTGTAATGAAATTATTTTTAAAAAGACTGCAAAAGTAAAGAATAAATCATTACCTAAGAATATAAATCGATAGTGTATCCAGTACAAGTGAAAAAGAGACCGCATTATATAACCCAAAATGTCACAACATAAATTAATAGGAAAACAAGTCCTTAACTTGCCTAGAATGCAATAACTGCCTCTTCAACTAGAGTTTTGCCTTCTTCGGGTCTTCCTTTCTTTTCTCTAGCTTCATTTCAGGAGCTTAACTTGACTTATAATTGGCTTAATAAAGATATTGCTAATCCATTACTTAACATTATACCCAATACTCATTAATTCTATACAGCATTTAGGTGTTCCAATGCAGTCTGAAACTTTTATAAGCTCTTTCTCTAACTTTGGGCCCAATGATATTAAATGATACCCAAATGTTGAAGCAGTTAAAAGTGATTTTACCTAAAAAGTATTCATACTCAACTGTAAAGAGACTTTAAGCAGCCAATCAGGATACTATTCCCAGGACTTGCAAGGGAGTGTGCATCTAGCATGGGCAGGCACAGTTATGTTCTATTCAGTTTAAGGAAGTTTACTCTGAACTCTCACAAGATTTAAGTGAAATCTCATGATATCACAGCAAAGCAAAGCATGACCTCAGCACTGCTGATGCTGAATGGCTATTGTTTTTTTTCAACTTGCAACTGGTCAGCAGCTGAAGTGTCACTGTTCATAAAGCACTTACACCGGTGAGATGAAGAAATTGTGAAGTAAGATGTCTTCCCTTTTACATAGAGATGTCCAGGTGATATTTTTATGTCAGCTTTTTACAGTTATGCTGCCTCACTTTTAAGTGATTTAGCATATTAGTATTATGTCCCTTTAACTTCATTATCATGGCACAAAATAACAAAACTTATGCTAACCTGATAAATTCTATTCTTTTATGGCAGGGAGAGTCCAAGAATTCATTTATTACTATTGGTAAATACAACACCTGGCCACCAGGAGGAGGCAAAGACACCCCAGCTAAAGCATTAAATATCCCTCCCACTTTCCCTACTCCCCCAGTCATTCAGCCGAGGAAATAAGGAAAAGCAGGAGAAACATTAGGGATATAGAGGTGCCATAAGATAAGGAAAACCGCCGCCAAAAAAGAAACAGGGTGGGTTCGTGGAGTCTCCCTGCCTGGAAAGAAAATAATTTATCAGGTAAGCAAAAATTTTGTTTTCTTTCCAATGGAGTCCACAAATTTATTCATTACTGTTGGTAATCCAATACCCAAACTAGAGAGCACACAGAATGAACAGGGATGGAAAATAATGCATGCAGACCTTAACTGGAGGCACCTCTTCTCCCAAAGGAAGCCTCAGCTGAAGCAAAAACATCAAACTTATAACATTTTGAAACGGTATGGAAAGAGGACCAGGTAGCCACCTTACAGATTTGCTCCATAGAAGTTTCATTCTTAAAGCCCAAAAAGAGGACACTGCATGGGTAGAGTGAGCCTTAATTCTCCCAGGAGGCTGCTGACCAGCTTCCTCATTAGCCAAATGAATGACACTCCTCAGCCAAAAGGAAAGAGTAGTCGCAGTGGCCTTCTGACCCTTGCGCTTACCAGCATACAAAATAAACAAGGAAGAAGACAAATGTTCCTTTGGAGAGATAGAATTAGTACAAAAAGAAGGGACTATGATCTCCTTATTGATATTGCGGTCAGAAACAACTTTAGGTAGAAAGCCCAACTTGGTACGTAGAACTGCCTTATCTGCATGGAAAACAAGATAAGGCGTATCACACTGTAGAGCAGACAACTCAGACACTCTGCAAGCAGAAGAAATAGTCAGCAAAAATAAAACTTTCCAAGACAAAATGTTAATGTCCATAAACAAAAAGAGAGAAGCACTAGACCTGGGAACGAACAATAGCATAATAGCTTGTCCTATGGCTAGTTACCACCCAAGAAGCAGCCTCTTTTTGCTCAACATGTGCCTTTCACAGAGAAGAACTTTCCTGTAGCATATCAGTCTGATCCTGACTTAACAGTTCAGTCCAGCCCCAAAATACCAGGCAATCCCTCTCTGAACAAGAGAAACGGCAAAAGCCAAGATGTACGATTCGGCCTATTGTGGGCCTCGTCAGTGAGGTGCAGCCATATCCCTCTAGGCACACTGAGCAACGGGCCCACGTCTCGATTCCTGCATCACGCTTATTGTCAACAGAATGCAAAAGCTCCAATGGAGCCTGTTGAAGAACACAAAGAACAAGGTTAAGACTCCAAGGAGGAGCAACAGGCTTAAACACAGGTCTGGTGCCAACCAGAGTCTGGAAAAAGGACTGAACATCTGGAAGATTAGCCAATTTCTTGTATAACAAAGCAGACAGGGCAGAAATCTGTCCCTTGAGAGAACTAGCTGACAAACCTTTCTCCAAACCTTCTTGTAGAAACAAAAGATTCTGAGGAACTCTCACTTTATGCCAAGGGAAACCTCGATCCTTGCACCAAGCTAGATAGGTATGCCACCCCTTGTGATAAATCTGATGAGTCACCTGATTATGAGCCTGGATAAGGGTATCAATGACACTATTTTTTACAGCACTAGGCTTCAATCTCCATGCAGTCAGCCAACAGAAGGCATTCTGAGGCAACCTTCAAGGAGGAGCGGACGACATCTTCACTAGGTCAGAGAACCAAGTCCTGCGAGGCCACGCTGGAGCAATAAGTATCACAGACGCCTGCTCATGCTTGATGCAGGTGATTACCCAGGGAAGAAGAACAAACAGAGAAAACAGATAAATAAACTTAAACCTCCTGCTAACACGTCCACCAACACTGCCTGAGGATCCCTCGATCTTGACCCGTATCTCGGCAGTTTGGTATTGAGGCGAGTGGCCACGAGATCTATCTCTGAAACACCCGACCTGAAGGTTATCTCGGAAAACACCTATTGGTGAAGAGACCACTCCCCTGGGTGAAACGTCTGAATGCTCAGGAAATCGGCTTCACAATTGTCCACTCCCGGGTTATGAATGGCCAAGATGTGACAATTGTGGGACTCTGCCCACTGAAGGTTGCAAGAGATCTCCCTCATAGCCAGGGAGCTCCTTGTTCCTCCCTGATGATTGATATAAGCTACAGATGTTATGTTTTCCAATTGGAATCTGATAAACCGAACAGAATGAAGCTGAGACCACACCATCAGAGCATTTAAAATGGCTCTTAATTCCAGAATGTTGATGGGAAGAGTTGACTCCTCCAGCAACCAAGTTCCCTGCACCTTCAAGGGACCCCAGACCAACCCAGCCCAGAAGACTGGCATCTGTAGTCACAATCTTCCATGATGGTCTAAAAAAGCAAATGCCTTGAGACAGGTGGTCCTGACAAAGACACCAGGAGAGAGTTTCTCTCATATAGTTGTCCAGGACGATCAGTTGAGAGGTCAGAACGATCGCCGTTCCACTACATGAGCATACATCATTTTAGAGGTCGCAGATAAAAGCGAGCAAAAGGAATACTATCCATGGAGGCCACCATGAGACCAATTACTTCCATGGATTGCGCCACTGATGGACACGCAGTGGACTAAAGAGAAAGACAGGCAGAGAGGAGTTTTCGATCGCCTTTAATCCGTCAGGAATATTTTCATGGAGATAGAATTGATGATTGTTCCCAGAAAACACAATCTAATGTTGTGGATCAGGGAACTCTTGCCCAGATTTATCTTCCACTTGTGATCCCGAAGGAGACACAAAATAGAGTCTGTGTGAGATCTTGCCAAAGGAAAAGATGGATCCTGAACCAAGATATCGTCCAGGTAAGGAATTACCGCAACTTTTCACGTCCTGGCCACTGCTAGAAGAGCTCCTAGTACCTTCATAAACATCCTCGGAGCTGTGGCTAGACCAAAGGGCAGAGCTACAACTTGGAAATGTCTGTCCAGAAAGGCAAACTGCAGAAACTAAAAATGATCCTTGTGGAAAATAAAGGTATGCGTCCTTCAGGTCGATAGTGATCATCGATTGACCCTGTTGGATCAAAGGAAGAAGAATGAATCTGATAGTCTCCAGATGGAACCTTGAAAAACTTGTTGAGACACTTTAAGTCTAGGATTGGATGGAAAGTTCCCTTTTTTTGGGAACCCCTAAATGGTTTGAATAGAACCCTAGGACCCAATCTGAGGGGGCACAGGGATGATTCCTCCCAAAGAATATAGGTCCATTACACAATTTATAAAAGCTGATCTCTTCACTGGATTTGAAGAGAGCCTTGAGAAAAGGAATCTGCCTCTTGGAGGATGAAACTTGAACCCTATCCTGTACCCCTGGGAGACAATGTCCAAGACTCAGGGATCCTGAAGTTGTGAAACCAAGCGTCCTGAAAAAAAGGATAGTCTGCCCCCTACGTGATCCGGTCCCGGATCGGGGCCGCTCCTTCATGCAGACTTGTTGTCAGAGGAGGGCTTCTTGGACTGTTTGTTCCAGGTACTCTTGGGCTGGACCAACTTTGCGGTGGCCAAAGACCACTGTCCTTTGGATGTACAAAAGGAACGAAAATTACCAGACTGGCGAACCTTAGATCTGGATTTCCTCAAATGGAGTTTTGACCAGAAAAATTCTGTAAAAAGAAGAACACAGAGGCACCCAATGGCCTAATACCACAATAACAGGCAGATACCGGATATGTAAGAATTATACTCACAAACAAACAGCACCAGAAGTCACGGCCAAAAAAACAATGATTAAACTTTGCCTTTGGGATCCACCAGGTTCCTAAAAGGAGGGATACAGAGCCAACATAGCCCAGCACAGTTTGTGCAAATGTATGTATATATAGGGAATAAGCACACTTACAAATAGTGAAGCACCTCCAGGTACAATACCCACAAGCTGGGACTTCTCAGCCACCCAGCTGACTGTTTCCAAAGATTTCGGCAAACGAAATGGTTCCCAAACCGGATAACAGGGATAGGTAGTCCCCAGATAAAATACAGCAGCAAGTGTATTAGTTAAAAGAATACTTTATTAAAAGCAACGCATTTCTCAGCCACTCTAAAACCCACCCAATCCCCCCTTAAAAAAACCTAACACTACCCCCTTGAAGATCACCCTACCTTGAGCCGTCTTCACCCAGCCGGGCACAAGTCTTCATCTGATCCGGCCAGAAGTCTTCATCGAATACGGGCAGAAGAGGTTCTTCAAGCGGCAGAAGTCTTCATCCAGGCGGCATCTTCTATCTTCAATCAATCGGAGCGGAGCGGGTCCATCTTCAATCCAGCCGACGTGGAGCCATCCTCTTCTTCCGACGTCCTAACACTGAATAAAGGGTCCTTTAAATGACGTCATCCAAGATGGCGTCCCTCGAATTCCGATGTAATCAGCCAATAGGATTGACCTCACATTCTATTGGCTGATTGGAACCGCCAATAGAATGTGAGGTCAATCCTATTTTCTGATTGGATCAGCCAATTGGATTGAACTTCAATCCGATTGGCTGGTTACATCAGCCAATAGGATTTTTCCTACCTTAATTCCGATTGGCTGATAGAATACTATCAGCCAATCGGAATTCGAGGGACGCCATCTTGGATGACATCATTTAAAGGAACCTTCATTCAGTGTTAGGACGTTGGAAGAAGAGGATGGCTCCGCGTCGGCTGGATTGAAGATGGACCCGCTCCGCTCCGATTGATTAAATATAGAAGATGCCGCTTGGATGAAGACTTCTGCCACTTGGAGGACCTCTTCTGCCCGGATTCGATGAAGACTTCTGGCCGGATCGGATGAAGACTTGTGCCCGGCTGGGTGAAGACGGCTCAAGGTAGGGTGATCTTCAAGGGGGTAGTGTTAGGTTTTTTAAGGGGGCATTGGGTGGGTTTTAGAGTAAGGTTGGGTGTGGGTGGTGGGTTTTAATGTTGGGGGGTTGTATTTCTTTTTTCTACAGGTAAAAGAGCTGATTACTTTGGGGCAATGCCCCACAAAAGGCCCTTTTAAGGGCTATTTGTAATTTAGTATAGGGTAGGGAATTTTATTATTTTGGGGGGCTTTTTTATTTTATTAGGGGGCTTAGATTAGGTGTAATTAGTTTAAACTTCTTGTAATTTTTTTTATTTTATGTAATTTAGAGGGTTTTTTTGTACTTTAGTTATTTTTAGTTAATTTTATTTAATGTTAGGTAATTGTAGTTAATTAATTTAATTTATTTAATGATAGTATAGTGTTTAGCCTGCTATCACACAGACAAGGTGCAATAGATGCAGTGGATACCCTGCAAACCCTTCACTTGCAGAACCGCAAAGCCATCAAGTTACCTCAGCAAACTGTCCAAGGTAAACCGTTCAATAAAAAACAGACCACAGGGAGATATCAATGCAATATCCAGAATAGCCCGGATAACGAGAACACCTTGTAAGTCCCGACCCAAGGAAGAGACCACCCCTTGCTGAAGTCCAACACCCCAAAGGAGCTAAAGCATTTGGAACCAAGACACTAGAGCCCATAGGCATGCAAACCGCCACAAGACATCCAAAGTAAGGGGATACCTCGAGGACAAAGTCACACGAGCATGGCTAGTCTCCACATCACCTCCAATACAAGTCGGAGGATCACATGAAAAAAAGGATGCAGATCATCCCCAGCTCCTAAGCAGAGCCCAAAGTAGACCCCAATGTCCTCAAAAAGGAGCAACCATGGAAGGAACAAGGACCATGGAAGGAACAAGTCTGAAAGGACGATTTCCCAGAGCCTCAGAAAGGTCAAACCACCCAAGACAGCAGTAAGGATGCACTAAGCTCCCAATCCTCCCACGTGAGGAAGAACACTCTCGGTCCCGAGAGTATGCAGCAGAAATCCACTGACCCAGTCTACCAGCTTGAAGGCTAAATAAGGACTGATAATAAAGTGAGCACTCAGCGCCTCAACCGGGCCATCCAGGAAGAACAGGCACCATGTGTCTGAACAAGTCACTAGACAGAAGAATTGAACCCGAGCAGGACCAGTCTGCAGACAGGGTCATAACTGTCATGCTGCCTCAATCCTCCCACAGAGGGGAAGAGAATAACAGACAAACAGAGGACTAACATGTCCCGTAACAAACTTCTGCAGAAGCAAAAAGTGAGGATCCATCCCAGAGAAAGTTCCCGAAGGACACATATAATTAAAAATAAAAGACATCCTAACCGGATAAAAGAAAATATAAGGCAAACCATAGGTTAACGCCCAAGAAGTACAGGAATACCTCCAGGACCAGCCAAATGGAACACTGATTTTCCAACAAAACTGGGAAGGATCTCAATAAACCGACAATCAGGAGATTACGTCATCCCCTCATGTCTAATGAGATGAGCCATTCGAAGTAGAATACTGCGGATTCCTGTATCCGTTAAGCGCTATTCTGTAATGAAAGGCACAACACTGAGGGACAGCCACACCCACAGAGAATGGTATAGGCCCACCCAAAGCCGGGAGACCTGGGACAATAGGGCATGAGCACAAACGCAAATAAATGTTTGAACTTTGCAGACGCATAATCGCCAAAAATATGTGAAAGCAATAACGTGCTGCGACCTCTGAGGGGAACAAGCCGCCCTGCAAGGAGGGATAAGCATAATCTGGGTTAACCGCATGTGTAGTAGTAGGGAGTGGTAGGGAACTCGCCTCACGGAGGACAGAACCCCCAGATGCGGATGGCTCAGCGGTCTCTTGATTCCCCGAGCCCGAGGAACAAGGCGCTCTAGTACGGCATACAGAACATAACTGATTGACATGTCAACGGGGCCAATTCACATTCTTCACAAGTCAAAGAATCTGAATCTGAAAGTTGAACAGTCTCAGCATCAGAATCCTCCATAACAGGATAGAGAATAGAACAATATGGACTATAAGAAAACAAAATCAATACGGCACATGACACCCACAATGGCTGGGGCACTCACCACCTCATATGAACCAGACACTGGCAGACCAGAATTTTTCCGCCACATGGTCAGGAATGTGGAAATGGAAGACCAGATCATAAAAAAGTGCGCCCAACCATAAGGTCGTGTCACTTCCAAAGGCCTTTATGTTCCAAGCCAGGAGCCCAGTTAACACTACACATAAGCAGATTGAATCACATGACAAACATGATTAAACACCCCCCTGTTCAATAATCCCCCTCAGTAGAAATTAACCCTCGATTCAAAGATACCAAAGGAGTCTCACTGAGACCCTATACTTTTTTATAAGTCTCGCAAGATGGCCCTTACAGGAAACAAATGAGTTACAGTACATTCTGATGAAGTAAAATGAAACGATCTTACCGGAATCTATGCCGTGGAACAGGAACACGGCCCTTCAAGTGTAACGGATAGTAGCAGCGCCTCCGCCATGGACTTGAGAGAAGAAAACAGGCAGCGAAGCGAAGTTCGACAATGCTGATTGCTTGTGGAGCTGTTAACATGAGTCAGGATGGTTTCGCAGAAAGACTCTCCCTGCATTTTCGGACTCTCATCCAAGCCCTCACTGAGAGACTGATAGGATTACTTAAAACTCCTGTCCCATGCCGAAGAGTACTACCCTCCATAAGAGGCAAACAAACTTCTGACACTTCTCTGCCAACCTCCTGGGACGAAAGGCATAGAATGACTGGGGGATGAGTGAAATGGGAGGAGTATTTAAGCCTTTGGCTAGGGTGTCTTTGCCTCCTCCTGGTGGCCAGGTTATTTCCCAAAAGTAATGAATGCAGCTGTGGACTCTTTCCATTTATGAAGAAAACTACCAATTAACATTTATTTATGATTAAAAACACCTAACACTACGAAAAAATAAAAAACCTAAATCACAAATTTAAAAAATCCTAATGCTACGATTTTATTTTTTTTTAAAATCTAACATTACAAAAAACAATAAACACTAAAAATATGAAAAATAAAAAACTCTAAGATTACAAAAAATAATAAACGAAATTATCAAAATAAACTACCAGTAGCCCTTAGGTCTTTTGTAGTGCATTGCCCTAAGTTAAACAATAAACAGTTCTTTTACATACAAAAAATTACAAAGTCCCCCCAACAGTAAAACCCCCATCCAACCTACCCCCAAAATAAAAAAACCTAAGTCTAAAAAAACCCTAAGCTACCCATTGCCCCTAAAGGGACATTTGTATGGGCATTGCCCTTAAAAGGGCATTAGCTCTTTTACTGCCTTTAAAGGGGCAGTCAGCTCTTTTACAGTGCCCAAAGCCCTAATCTTAAGAAAAAAAAACACCCCCCAAAAAAACAAAAGAAACTAACACTAACCCCAGAATATCTACTCATGGTTCCTAAAGTCCGGACATCCATCTCCATCCAGGCAGTGAGAAGTCTTCATCCAGGCGGCGAGAAGTCTTTATCCAGACGGCGACATCTTCATCCATCACGGGGGCGTCTTCTATCTTCATCCCGGCGGCACTGAGCAGAGCTATCCAGGACTGGCGATGATATCCTGCACGTAGCGTCCTCTTCATATGATCACCGCCGTACACATTGAATGCAAGGTACCCATTTAAAAATGGCATACCTTGCATTCCTATTGGCTGATTTGATTCTTCAAATTAAAATCAGCCAATAGGATGAGAGCTACTAAAATCTTATTGGCTGTTCAAATCAGGTGTTTTTTTTCTAAATCGCAGTTTTTAGTTTTTTTCTAACACTCTCTCTCCATTGATGTCTATGGGTGAAAGATGTGTCAAAATGAAATTAACCCTAGAAAACATAGGCCTAGATTTAGAGTTTGGCGGTAACCGTGAAAACCAGCGTGAAAACCAGCTGTTCCGATCAGCCAATAGAATGCGAGCTCAATCTGATTGGCTGATTGGATCAGCCAATCGGATTGATCTTGATTCTGATTGGCTGATTCCATCAGCCAATCAGAATATTCCTACCTTAATTCCGATTGGCTGATAGAATCCTATCAGCCAATCGGAATTTGAGGGACGCCATCTTGGATGACGTCCCTTAAAGGAACCGTCATTCTTCAGTTGGACGTCGCCGGATGAAGATGGGTCCGCGGTGGAGGTCTTCAGGATGGAGCCGGTCCTCATCGGATGAAGATAGAAGATGCCGCTTGGAAGATTATGGTTGCCGGTCCGGATCTACTCTTCTTCCCGGATAGGATGAAGACTTTGGAGCCTCTTCTGGACCTCTTCAGCCGCCGGATGATAGAAGACTTCAGCCGGATTATGGATCGCCAGCCCCCGCTTGGGTTGGATGAAGATTTTGGAGCCAGGACCGATCGGTGAACCTGGTATGGTGAAGACAAGGTAGGATGATCTTCAGGGGCTTAGTGTTAGGTTTATTTAAGGGGGGTTTGGGTTAGATTAGGGGTATGTGGGTGGTGGGTTGTAATGTTGGGGGGGGTATTGTATGTTTTTTTTTACAGGCAAAAGAGCTGAATTCTTTGGGGCATGCCCCGCAAAGGGCCCTGTTCAGGGATGGTAAGGTAAAAGAGCTTTGAACTTTAGTAATTTAGAATAGGGTAGGGCATTTTTTATTTTGGGGGGCTTTGTTATTTTATTAGGGGGCTTAGAGTAGGTGTAATTAGTTTAAAATTGTTGTAATATTTTTCTTATGTTTGTAAATATTTTTTTATTTTTTGTAACTTAGTTCTTTTTTATTTTTTGTACTTTAGTTAGTTTATTTCATTGTAGTTATTTGTAGGTATTGTATTTAATTAATGTATTGATAGTGTAGTGTTAGGTTTAATTGTAGGTAATTGTAGGTATTTTATTTAATTAATTTAATGATAGTATAGTGTTAGGTTTAATTGTAACTTAGGTTAGGATTTATTTTACAGGTAATTTTGTAATTATTTTAGCTATTTTAGCTATTAAATAGTTCTTAACTATTTAATAGCTATTGTACCTGGTTAAAATAAATACAAAGTTACCTGTAAAATAAATATTAATCCTAAAATAGCTCTAATATAATTATAATTTATATTGTAGCTATATTAGGATTTATTTTACAGGTAAGTATTTAGCTTTAAATAGGAATAATTTATTTAATAAGAGTTAATTTATTTTGTTAGATTTAAATTATATTTAAGTTAGGGGGGTGTTAGTGTTAGGGTTAGACTTAGCTTTAGGGGTTAATACATTTATTAGAATAGCGGTGAGCTCCAGTCGGCAGATTAGGGGTTAATGTTTGAAGTTAGGTGTCGGCGATGTTAGGGAGGGCAGATTAGGGGTTAATACTATTTATTATAGGGTTAGTGAGGCCGATTAGGGGTTAATAACTTTATTATGATAGCGGTGCGGTCCGCTCGGCAGATTAGGGGATAATAAGTGTAGGCAGGTGGAGGCGACGTTGTGGGGGGCAGATTAGGGGTTAATAAATATAATATAGGGGTCGGCGGTGTTAGGGACAGCAGATTAGGGGTACATAGCTATAATGTAGGTTGCAGCGGTTTACGGAGCGGCAGATTAGGGGTTAATAATAATATGCAGGGGTCAGCGATAGCGGGGGCGGCAGATTAGAGGTTAATAAGTGTAAGGTTAGAGGTGTTTAGACTCGGGGTACATGTTAGGGTGTTAGGTGCAGACGTAGGAAGTGTTTCCCCATAGCAAACAATGGGGCTGCGTTAGGAGCTGAACGCGGCTTTTTTGCAGGTGTTAGGTTTTTTATTTTTTTTTATTTATAAAGTAAGCATAAATTATGTTTTCTTTCATACAGGTGGTGAGAGTCTATGATCCATTAAACCTGGGAACTAATACAGAAGGTCTGACCTTAGAGGCAGAGGCTAAAGAGGACATCTAAACTAGACCTGCATACCAAATCCTGCGAGACAAGCTGAGGCAATCAGGATTACTGAAGATTTCTCTAGGCTTATCTTGGAAACCACTCTGGATAGAAGTACCAAAGGAGGAAACAGATAAGCAAGCTGAAGTGACCAAGAAACCACTAGAGCATCCACTAACTCTGCTTAAGGGTCCCTGGATCTAGCAAAGTACCTGTGAAGTTTTTTGTTCAAACAGGAGGCCATCAAATCTATCTCTGGGAGACCCCAAAGATCCACAATCTGATTGAACACATCCTGGTGAAGAAACCACTCCCCTGGATGTAGAGACTGACGACTGAGAAAGTCAGCTTACCAGTTGTTCACCCCTGGAATATGAATCACTGTCATATATGCCTACCTGCTATCACTGTCCCTTCAAGACTGCCTTCCTTGCTTCTGTTAATCAAGCTGTTTGTGGCATAGTCTGCATAGATTCTACTGCTGGAACGTACCTGCCTAATTAATTAGGCAGCTAATTAATTGGCACTTTTAAGTACACCTAAAAGATTTTAACTAGCCGAGTCATCTGAACACTGTAAGTTGAAGCAGTAGTCACATCAGCAATATAAATATCTGGCCTGAGCGGAGGGCAGAGCCAGCGCTTAATGGAGGCGGCTGCACCGTAGGTGAGTTCCTGCTCCGTGTCCATGTGAATTAATAAGCAGAGCTTGAGAAACCTGTCCCCCAGACCACGCTGCAAAGTTAGAAAACATGTAAGCCCGTGACTCACACCTATACTCCGAAAGAGCCGCCGAACTCCCCAGCAGCCAGAAGACAAAGATGTCCTGAGTAGGCCGCAGAGAAGCGCTGTTCGAATTTCAGGCAGCAAGATCGTGGGCAGGTTTTTTTTTTAATTCCAAGGCAAGTGTTAGCCACAAGATAACAAGGCAGCTCGACAGCTACCTCCCTCCGCGAGTGGTACACTAGTTATCTGCAGAGGCGTTAATCTGTAGTGTCTCTCTGCATAAAAGCCTAGCATTAACGGCAACTAGGTGCTAGTGCGCACATCACCTTCATTGTTTGAAAATTGGGAGATAGTAAATGGTAGAATGTAAGCGGCTGGCACTGGGGGATAGGTATACTAACAGGGAAAAAAACACCTCAGTGTGTAAATTGAACTTAAACACCCTAAGGACATCCTTAAAGCTTTAAATAAGCATATATATAGATAGGGGTCTGAATTTAACATCTAGGCAGGATAGCAACAACATTTATCTGAGCTCAAGCAGACCAATATTCATTCAAGGCTTCTCAATCTAGACAAAATGTCCCCTAAAAAAGGAAATAAAAAAGGACCGCCCAGGTAAAGCTACTCCAGCAGCTACACCATCAGTCAATAATTATTTCAGGGTGCTGAAGCACCCCACTTCTCTCAATGTACAAAAAGAACCCTGTCATTGAATGACCCGATATCATCCTCAGACTGTGAAGATGAAAGCACTTCTGACATACTTACAATTCCTAAAGCATTGTTAGACGCACTTCCTTCAAAAAAGGATTTTTCATCCTTAGTCACGCAAGTAAAACAATGCATAAAAGAGGAACTTATGGAAATTAGAAAAGATATTACAGAGATGGGGCATAGAATTGAGAAAATAAAGACCGATCAAGATTCCCACAACACTGCTATAGTCAAGGTATACTCACATATACAACAAAGAGATGAAACAATCCTTGAGCTAGAAAATAAAATTGCTGACATAGAGAATCGCAGTCACCGACAAAGTATTAGAATCAGGGGAGTGCCAGAGACTATCATAGCTCCTGATATATAAAAATATCTTCAGGGCTTGTTTGGTTTCTTAAAAGATGAAGTTTCACTGGGTGTTGTTGAGATGGATAGGGCTCACAGGGCCTTGCGTCCCAAACCACTGAGTACGCAACCACCAAGGGACAAGCTGCAAGACAAAAACAACCCATCCACTACAACAATGCAGACCTGCAAATTTTTTCGGACTTAACAGTCAGAACCCTAAAAAAGAGGAGGGAACTGTCTCATCTTACATCTACACTTAGGAAAAAAAATATTGCATATAAGTGGGGCTTCCCATTTCATTTACAGATGCACTGGAGAGGTAAGCGATTGTCCTGTAAAGCCCCATAAGATGTTCCAGAGATCTGCAGGATGTTGGAAATCCCTGAACCAACACCTAGCGTATACCATCAGCAACATGGAGCTAGGTCCCCACAACAGGAACTTACCCCGCTGCCACAGAGACCTGAGTGGCAACGTTTGCAAGCTAAAAAATCACGCACTCGTGCGACTGGGTCACCCCCCAAGGTTACCTGAGCCGATGCAATGTGTATCCTTTATCGAAAAAAGAAGCTATGGCTAGGTTTGTAATCTAAGATAGATTTGTATTAGCCTTGTATATTCTCTATATTCCCCCCAAAGCTAATTTATCAGATCCCATTGGTCCTGGGCGCGAGGGTTGACCCCCACTTGAGACTTTAGTTTTTGTATCCCAGTATGTAAGGGTGCGTCTATGAGCCGGACATTGCACTCAGGCTGGGAGTTTTTATATTTCTTACCCCTGTTAAAATCTCATATATTCACTTGGCAAGGATGATCTAAATCCTCAATTGTTGCTGTACGTATGGTTCAAACTTGTTCTACTTATAATGATTATGATGTTTTAAGTTATGTGGTGTTTTTGTTTGTTTCTTTTTTTTGTTTTTTTAAGGTACAGGCTGCCCCAAATTGCAAGAAGTCTGCTCCTGAGCGCTGCATTCATGGTATGGTTATCTTGTATATACTTACACACACCTAATGGCTGACACAACAAAGAATGTAATAACCTTATTAACACAGAATGTGAAGGGTTTTAATTTCCCTAATAAAAGATGATTGGCGCTGCGAGACCTACACAACAGGGGGGGTGATAAAATCATGCTTCAAGAGACACATTTTAAAACAAAAAATGTACCCAAATATCTCTCACCTCATTACGCTCAAGCATATCATAGCTCAAACCTTTTAAAAAGACAAATAGAGTTAGCATCTTATTTAAGAAATTGGTACCTTTCACACTATTAACATCAGATAAGGATAAAGAGGGACGATATCTCTGCATAGTAGGCCTATTATATGGCAAACCAATAACCCTAGTAAACCTTTATGTACCAAATAAAAATCAAGATAGTTTCATTCAAACAGTTAGCCGAAGAATAGTTACAATGCAAAAACGCCCGTTGATCTTAGCGGGAGACTGCATATTAAAGCGCAACAACAACATTTATTCTCCCAACAAAAATGCTATAGTGAAAATAATAAAGCAGGCAGGTTGTTGGCAAAAACTTTAAAGCAACAAAACCTCAAAATGTATATACACTCCTTAGATGGCATTGATGGACCTCCTATTGAAGATGAAGACACCACTAACATTGCAAAACTATTTAAACAGTTTTATCACAATTTATACAATCTTTACCCTAACAAGAAGGAAGAAAGACACTTAAAGGGACAGTCTACATCACAATTTTTATTGTTTTAAAAGATAGATAATCCCTTTATTACCCATTCCCCAGTTTTGCATAACCAACACAGTTATATAAATACACTTTTAACCTCTGTGATTATCTTGTATCTAAGCCTCTGCAAACTGCCCCTTTATTTCAGTTCTTTTGACAGACTTGCAGTTTAGCCAATCACTGCCTGCTCCCAGATAACTTCCCGTGCACGAGCACAGTGTTATCTATATGAAATACGTGAACTAACACCCTCTAGTGGTGAAAAACTGTTCAAATGCTTTCTGAAAAGAGGTGGCCTTCAAGGTCTAAGAAATTAGCATATGAACCTCCTAGATTAAGCTTTCAACTAAGAATACCAAGAGAACAAAGCAAAATTGGTGATAAAAGTAAATTGGAAAATTGTTTAAAATTACATGCTCTATCTGAATCATGAAAGTTTATTTTGGCCTAGACTGTCCCTTTAAAACTGTGTGAAACTTATTTACAAGAGATACCAGTCCCAACTATTCCCCCTGAAACACTCACTAAACTTACTCAACCCATTTCTGAGACAGAAGTTAATGATGCTATTAGAAACCTAAAAGCTAACAAATCTCCTGGCCCTGATGGGTTTTCTGAATCATACTATAAAGCATTTGCTGTACAATTAGTACCCCACCTAACCTCATTATTCAATAGCATCCCACATTTACTTAACTTCCCAGATACAATGTTACAGCCTCATGTATCTGTTTTGCCCAAACCTGGGAAGCTTCCTAATTCTCCGGCTAATTTTAGGCCGATTTTTCTGCTAAATGTGGACTTGAAACTGTATGCTAAAATTCTGGCAACACGTATGAACCACATCCTTCCATATATAATCCACCAAGATCAGGTTGGGTTTGTACCACAGAGAGAGGCTAAGGATAACACTATATGGTTGTTAGATCTGCTAGAGTATGTGTCTTCCCAGAAAAAGCAAGCTATATTTCTCTCTATAGACACTGAGAAGTCTTTCTATCGATTAGATTGGACCTTCCTGTAGGCCACCCTGCTACATTTTGGCTTCCCAGTTGGCTTTGTCTTACAAATCATGGCACTATATCAGAACCCGACTGCACAAATTAAAGTCAATGGGTGCCTCTCTGAGGCATTTGAAATGTGCAATGGATCTAGACAGGGTTGCCCCCTTTCCCCCTTGTTATTCATAATAGCACTTGAACCTCTCACCATTAAAATCAGGTTAAACCGCAAAATTAAAGGAATACAAATTAAAGAACAAACATACAAACTAGCCATATTTGCAGTCGAGATCTTAATGACACTCACAGATCCACTAATATCTCTCTCTGCGATACTAGACGAACTAAAGCAATTTGGTCTGGCTTCCAATTTTTCAGTTAATCTCAATAAATCTGAGATGTTACCTATCAACATCCCTCCTAAAATGATAAATGATATAATACAAATCAGCCTCTTTCAAATACAAAAACCACCTCTAAAATATCTAGGCATAAATATTACCCCAGATAATGGTTTATTATGCAAACTCAATAATGGCAAATTAATAGAGGAGTTTCAAAAACTTACTTCTAGGCTTCCTAAACACCTTTCCTGGATGGGTATAATCCAGGCTGCCAAAATAATGTTGCTGCCTAAGGCACTTTATCTATTGCAAACCCTACCAATCCGCGGAGCTACACATGTCATAACAAGGTAGCAAAACATTATTAATGATTACATCTGGAGGCGTAGGCCCCCAAGGATATCTAAACAGATACTATATAGATTAGCAACAGAGGGAGGGAGATCTCTTAGCCTATAAGCAAGCTATTTCCTTGCAAAGGGTAGTAGATTGGTCAACATATTCCCCTGATAGTGACAAAAAATGGGTTTACTTAGAAATGCAGCTGTCAAATACTTCACATTTAGGAGTACTATGTTGGAACCCAGATAACGCGCACAAAAATGCCATTTCCACATCCTCAATTGTAAATGAGACTTGGCTAGAATGGAGGCGCTTTCGAAACAAATACCCTACAATAACATCAAAATACGCTCCGCTTACACCCATTCTCCACTTTTCAGAATTCCCTGCCGGCAAAAACGCGCAAATAGGAACACTACCAAAATACTCATGCTATATTCCTATATATCTTGTGGTACAGGGGGGTAGGCCGCTTCAAAGCATCAAATTGAGCAATTAAGTAATGGTTTCCTGGGTCCTTGAATCAGGTATCATCAGGTGACTCACTTCATTTCATCACATAAATATAGAAGCAGTCTGACACGAAACCTAACAGCTTTTGAACAAATATGTGTAAAGGAAGCACCCCTAAAAAGCTTATATCTACTCTATATAAATTAATAATGAACAACAGAAATTCCACATTACCAGGATACACTAAAGGATGGGAGAGAGAATTGGGGATTCAGACATCTGGGAAAACTTGTAAAACAGGACTTAGAACCTTAACTAAATCCGCACACTCAGTCAAAGCTCTGGAAACAAATATAAAAATAATAACACGTTGGTATTTGACTCCAACCAGGATTAAATACATGTTTCCCATGGCAACTGACAAATGTTGGAGAGAATGTGGGGTTAAGGGAGACCTCCTCCACATCTGGTGGCTGTGTGAGAAAATAAAGCCATATTGGGATAAAATATAGAAAAATATTAATTCAATTTTACAAATACACATACAATTATCCCCAGAAATATTATTATTAAACGAGAGACCCATAATTATCAGCAAAGTCAAAACACATCTTTTTGTCAAAGCAATTAATCCCCAAGATGTGGAAATCTCCATCCATACCCACAGTGGCTGACTGGAGGAGGGTGGTAGAAACAAACCTGATAATGGAAAGATATCATTACTTTAAGACAAGGAAAATAGGCCTGTTTCATGACATGGTTTCTTATTTGGAATCCTTTGCGCAAACAACACATTAGGGCATATTTATCAAGCTCCGAATGGAGCTTCATGCCCCGTGTTTCTGGCGAGACTGCAGGCTCGCCAGAAAAAGGAATTATGAAGCAGCGGTCACAAAGACCACTGCTCCATAACCTGTCCGCCTGCTCTGAGCAGGCGGACAGACATCGCCGGAAGTCAACCCGATCAAGTACGATCGGGTTGATTGACACCCCCCTACTGGTGGCCTATTAGCCGCAAGTCTGCAGGGGGCAGCGTTGCACCAGCAGCTCTTGTGAGCTGCTGGTGCAATGCTGAATAGGGCGAGCTTATTGCTCGCCGTATTCAGCGAGGTCTGTCGGACCTGATCTGCACTGTCGGATCAGGTCCGACAGACCTTGATAAATAGAGGCCTTGGTCTCAGATGATCAGTAAATTTTAATATAAAGCAGGGCTTGTAGATTAGTATATGCTGGAGAGGCAAGTCAAGTGAATCCTTAGGGGCAGATAAGACAAATCATTGTATCTCAGTCAATTGAGGCAGTTACTTTATTTTGTTCATTGTTTGGTTTAAATGCTCAGTTATACTGTATTGAAATTTATAATATGTATTAGGTTTGGGAAACTAAAAGAATTTGTGGAATAAGTCACAATTGTCTGTCAGATCTTCCATTTGAACTTTTTGCAACTTCAATGCAAGTGACGATTAGAACACTATCACTAAAGATTGAATGTACTCCACTTTTGTACTACATTCTGGACTACAATATTTGGATGAGGTATATATATATATATATATATATATATATATATTGTCTGTATCCCATTAATTTGTGTATCAACATTTCATCCTGTATGTACCTTGATTTTTCCAATAAAATTTTATAAAAATTAAATAAAAAAATAAAAAAATATACAAGAGACTTTTCAAAGAATGTGTCCCTGGATTGCAAAACAATGCAAAATTAACACTTTACACATTTATTTTGCATGAATATATTTTGCAATGCAGCACTTAATTGGTCAAATGTACTATGTATGTATAAAAAATAACTTTTTTGTCAATTTTAGTACTGTAACAAAATAATGTGACCATTGACACTATACACAATTGTTTCCTAAGTGAACATTAATGCTTCTCTATGGAGCCCCGGCGTGGCTACACAATATTTTTTTTGTATTCTGGGTCCTTCTCACGTTTGACTAAAATGTGAGCATGATTTAGAATATTATGCACAGTTTATTGAGGTGTGAACAGACTACCCACGGGTGAGGGGTGTGGTTTAATTCTGTGAGGGGCATTCGGGAGGAGCCAATCGCAGAGCATATTTTAATTAGCCATCTGTGAATGTAATTCTGCTTTAAAATACCTACATCCACATATTCCCTTCCATAATGCTGATATCCCCCCATCCACCTGAACCCCTTTCTGTGATCCTGTGTGTGATTCAGCATTCCCTCCACTCTCCAGGGGAGATGATAACCCCCCCCCCCCTGTTATGTCTCTGCTTTACTCCCTGGTTGTAACCTCTTTATCTATCTGTAGAGGCAGCATTCCTCACTCCTTTTGCAGTATCATAAGCCCCTCTAGTCCAGCCGGGCAGGACTTTTATAAGGAAGGGAATGCTGAACCCTTGTATGTGCTCCGTGGTTGGCTCTTCTTGAGTGCCACTCACACGTGGGCTGTCTGCTCCCATTTTGGTAAATCCTGTTCACACGATTTATAGGAGTGTTGTGTGGCCACTCTGGGGCTTTGTACTTCTCTGTATTTGAGTACATTTTTTATGTGGATATTATACTGGATAAAGATATTTCTTAGCTAATAAAGATGATTACATTTAAAAAAAATATATATCTGGCCTGAGCAAATAATCTGCTTGTAAAAAAGCCCATCTAATTTTCTATCCAAAAGGTCATTAAAAGAAGTACTGTCTTCCAAAGGATTAGTAATATGTTTAGCCATAGTAAAAATGGCCCCATCAACCTTGGGAACTGTATCCCACAAATCAATATTAGCAGCAGATAAAGGATATAACTTTTTAAACCTTGCAGAAGGATAAAATTAATTACCTGGTTTATACCATTCCCTAGAAATCATGTCAGAGACAGAATCAGGAACAGGGAAAAATCCTAAAGTAATTTAGACTTTTTTCAAAAGAGAACAAATATGTTCAATTTCAAACAGAAAATAAAAAATATCAGGTTCAATATCAGCTGAAGATTCCTCGTGACCAGAGGATACTTCACCATCTGAAGACATAACAGTATCCCTGGCTTTAGGGCACATAGAACTTGTAGAAGTAAAATCTGAACTGACCTTGTACGCTTTTTTGAAGATGGGAGAGCAGCTAGCGCCTCAGAAACTGCAGCTTTGAAAAAAATTTCACACTAGGTGAAACATCATTAATATTCTCCTGTAATGAACAAACAGAAAGTGCATTAATACTCAAAGAAACAGCATTAGGTTGGTCTGATTGAATTACCAATTCTAAACATGAGTCACTGTAAATGAGCTGGAGAAGGTTCCTCAGCTTTTTTTACAATAAGCACGCCTTATGGTAGAAAGGTGTTCAGGGGACAGAATAAGACAGACAAAGCAATGCAATAAACATGTTAACCCCCTTGAAAAGCTCTTGAGGAATGTAAATCACTTACCCCTCCTAAATAATATTTTTATATAAACTCAGAGGTACAATGCGCACTAAGCCAAACTGCAAAACATAGCAGGAGACATTAACATCACATCCAATGGTCAGATAGCAAGGAGGACAAACATTCTCTAACTCGACTAAACAACTAGAAGAACTAATTGTATAAGGAATACAATAGAATTCACAGCAGAGATTGCCACAGATTATATATCATATGAACTCCAAATAATGGATTCAGATAAATATTACACTATATATTTAAAAAGTTCCATAACATTCAAACCTTAGAATCTTTATTATTGCAACTAGGAACCAACATTCACACAGTAGTAGCGGTTAGAAAATTTAAAAACACTTAAACCCAGTCATGCATAATTGTTTTAGTGCATATAAATATTTCGATCAGCATGGGCCCACTTTGGAATATCTAAAGTAAGCTAAGCCCTTACAATCCGAGGGCTGATTAACTTTTAACTATTAGTCTTAAGTAGGCGCCATGATTGACCAGCTATTAGCAAAAGATTTCTAGTTTTGACAAGGGTAAGCTAGTTAAAAACGGCAGACAGGAGAGACAGAGCTGCTCCTGCTGGACCCCTGCTATTCTAAAATTCTCTAACTCTACGTTCGTAACCCCGATGCATATAAACCCAAAGGCTGACACACAAATTTCAAACTAAAAAAAGCCAACAAGCACAAAACAGCAAGGAATAATAAAAATGATTCTGTCCCAGGGCCATGTATATTAGCAAATATATATGTAAACAATTAGTGAAATCCTTAGAAAGTAATAACTTATAACTTTATTAGTCCCAGGAAGCACAACAACACAACATGACATTTCGGGCTAAAATGCCCTTAATCATATTTGAGCCCGAAACGTCATGTTTTGTTGTTGTGCTTCCTGGGACAAATAAAGTCATACGTTATTACTTTCTGGATGGTGTTACTGTATCATTGAGGACTTTGCTATTCTTGGAGCTGAGAGCAGTGGCTCCCACAACGTGCACACCATTGATCACTGATAGTTTCTGTAAACAATTAGTGTCCATAACATCTTTTATGCTTTAATATAGACAATAACATTTATAGGGGCATATTTATCAAGCTCCGTATGGAGTTTGAAGCCCCTTGTTTCTGGCAAGCCTTCAGGCTCACCGGAAACAGAAGTTATCAAGAAGTTATGAAGCAGCGGTCTAAATGCCGCTGCTTATTAACTTGTCCGCCTACTCTGAGGCGGCGGACAGAAATGAACCCGATCAATTCGATCGGGTTGATTGACACCCCCTGCTAGCGGCCTATTGGCCGCAAATCTGCAGGGGGCGGCATTGCACCAGCAGTTCACAAGAACATACTATGTCGGCATTTATCGATGAACAGCGATATGCAGTGGACATGATACTCTACTTCGTATCATGTCCGCTTGCACATTGTTAAATATGTCCCATAGAGTTTAAGCCCGGTGTTATGGGGGAAATGTAACAAAAGTAAGAGTAGATTTGGATTTGCAATTAGAAGGATAATTTGAGAAGTAAAACATGAACCTTCAGAGAACTTTAATTTTTTTTTTTTTTTTAATAACTTTATTTATTAATAGTGAGGACAAAATGATCCACCATATACATAACAAGTTGAACAATAAGAAATGCTAAAGCACTTGTAAGATTTGCCAAGTCCATCATAGTGACTGATGATATAAAGGAAGATTTCCTCCTGCAGAGGCAGGGAATCAAACCGTCCACACAATTTTCATTTTTTCCAAGTGAACAACCAAAAATAAAACAAAAAACAAAAACAAAGAAAAGAGACAAAAACAGAAATATGAACAAACAATTCACAAAGAATAACATTAGCACTTACCCGGACCCTCCGACTCGCCCCCCACAGACCAAGCAGCAACATCCAGTAATTGTATAAAAGTCAAGACCTCGAGTATTCACAGGTAAGCGAGACAAGTCAGTCAGTCTGTAAGCACCATTTACCTCGGAGGTTCTCATTCAAAATGAAAAGGCTATTTCTAAATGGGTATATAACACTGTCTCTTACTCTAGGTGAAAGAAATAGAAGGTAAGCCTCCCACTTGTGGATAAATTTCCTGACTCTTTTTTCCGGATCCCCCTTTGTATCCGCCTGCTCAGTCAACATTTGGGTGTGTACTCTGCTAAGCAGCTGCCCGAGTGGGGGTGCTCTATTACTAGCCCACCCCTTCAGAATAACCATCCTAGCTAGCATCAAGACAGTCGTGAGAAAAATGTCAAACTTATAAATTCTGTCTTTGGGTATCAGAAATATAACATGTTGTGCTGTAAGGGTCACCTGTTGATTTGTTACTTTTGCCAACCAATAAGAAACTCTAAACCAAAATCTTCTCAGCTTGGGGCAATCCCACAATAAGTGAATCCAATCTGGGGATGGGTACCTACACCTATTGCAGATACTTTCCGCCCCCGGGACCCATCTAGCTCGAATGCCAGGTGTGATGTAGGACTGGTGGATAAATTTCATATGTGTCTCCCTTAGATTGGCCGAGATTGTACTAGCGTGTACCTTCCCAAGGCTCCCTGTAATGAGGTCAGAGTCCACCGACAGTTCTCTACTGTTTGCCCATTTCGTTACAAGTCCCTGTCTAGTAGGCCCTTCACAGTGTTTAAGCAATAGGTCATAAGTGTGCGATATCTTATAAGAGCCCTGCTTAGCTAGAGCACACAATTTATCAATGTTGGAAGGCTCGGTAGTCAACAGCTTGTCTGAGATTAGTTTATACAGATAATGCCTGCATTGAAAATACGCAAACCTATGTGTCCCTGGGAGATCGTGCAAGCTTTGCAATTCAGAAAAGGGTGTGATATCTAAAGTGAGTGGGTTAAAAAGTTGGTGAAGTCTTGTAAGATGTCGGTGGTGCCATGTAGCAAACACTTCAGTCGTGTAACCAGGGAGGAACTGTAGATTGCCCTGAATCGGCAAATATTTAGTCACTAGATGTTGTGTCCCCCATAGCTTACAAATTCCGGACCATGCCCTCAAAGGATCTTTGAATAATATATGAGATTGTATGGATAAAGGAAGCGATTTGAGAGGTGAGTGGGGCAGGAAAGCTAGATGCAATGGCCTAATAAGACCACCCTCTAACTCAGGGACGGTGAAATATGCATTCCCTACCATCCAGTCCAAGACAATCTTAGACAATGTAGACCAGTTGTACCAGATAATGTTTGGAAGGCGAAGCCCACCCTCACTCGAGGACATAAATAGATACTTTTTACCTATCCTATGTTTTTTCCCTTGCCAGATAAAGCGACCCAATGAGGCCTGGAGAGAGGCAGCATCTTTATGTGTCAATAGAAGAGGCAGCATCTGTAGCGGATAGAGGAGCTTAGGAAGGGCGATCATCTTAAAAAGCTGAACCCTCCCCGAAAGGGACAAGGGGAGCCTTGTCCAACCTGACATTAATTGTTTGATGTTTGCAATGACTCCTGTGAGGTTGAGGTGGTATAGTTTCATGGGATCAATGTGTAAAAGGATCCCAAGATATTTGAAGGATCCCTCTGTGACCCTGAGGCCACTGCCTGATAGTGTGGTGTCACCGAGGTTCTGCAACCAGGTTACCTCCGATTTATCAACATTGATTTTATACCCCGAAAAGGACCCGAATATCTTGATGGTATCCAGGAGGGGCTGGAGGTTGTTACTGGGGTCACCCACAAACAGGAGTAGGTCATCTGCGTATAATGAGAGATGATATTTATGTCCAAGCACATCAAGTCCTGCACAATGTTGTCTAATGTATGAGGCCAGGGGCTCTATGGCCAGATCAAACAACAGGGGGGAAAGGGGGCAGCCCTGCCTAGTTCCCCTTTGAAGTGTAAAAGAGGGGGAAAGCTCTCCATTGACTATAAGGGATGCCATAGGGGCCTGATACAGTGTACGGAGGAAGTCAGCAAAGCAACCCGAGATTCCAAATTGTTCTAGGGAAGTGTGCAAATGATCCCACTCAATCCGATCAAATGCCTTTTCCGCGTCAAGTGCCAAAAGGCACGCATCTGGCAGTTCGGATGGGGTTTGAAATGTTGCATTATACCAATAATGTGAAGAGATGGCTAGGACTTTCCGGATATTAAGTACCGAGGACCTCCCTTTTACAAAGCCTGTCTGGTCCATGAGTACAACAGACGGCAAGACCGTCGCTAGACGGTCAGCCAGGATCTTTGTAAGAAGTTTGTAATCCCCATTAAGAAGGGAGATTGGGCGGTATGATGAGGTCTGGGTATGGTCCCTGTCAGGTTTAGGAATCAAGCAAATGTTCGCTTCTGAGAAACGCTTATCTAATCGTGATGTCCCTTCCAGGTATGCTGAGAACAGAGAGGCTAAAGTGGGAGCTATTTCCTCACTCAAAAGCTTGAAATATTCAGATGGCAGCCCATCTGGGCCCGGGGCCTTCCCTAATTTGCTATATCGTATGGCTTTGATAATCTCTTGTACATGGATCGGGGCATTAAGGGCCGATTTTTGCTCCTCAGAAATAGTGGGTAGCTGCACCGAGCCCCAGAATCTTAACTTTGCCTCATGGTCTATTGTCTGGCTAGTGTATAGTTCCTTGTAATACTTAACAAATTCCGACATAATGTCTTTATTGTCTGAAGTCAGTTTGGACTGGGAGTTTATAGCCGCTATATAGGATTTGGGGCGGTAAGAATGAACCAGTTTGGCCAGGAGCTTACCAGATTTATTACCCTGGCGAAAGTATCTACCCTGCCTATGTATGTCAAACTTGAGATGTTGTTGAGTTAAAAACGTGTCCCTGGCCTGCTTAAGCTCGTAGTACTTTTTTTGAGATGCGAGGGAGGGGTCAGAAAGGTAGTCATTGTACGCCGCAGTTAGCTGCGACAGGAAGTCACCATCAATTCGTCTGTTGTTTTTGTTGTATTGGGCCGTAAAGGCCGTGATACAGCCCCTCATTACCGCCTTAGAGGCATGCCAGAATAGGTCGGGGGTATCTTTATGTGTATCATTGTCTGATGTATAGTGTAACCATGAGGACTTTAGGTGATTGCGAAAATTTATGTTGCTATAGAGATACGTGGGGAATCTCCAGGATTTCTTAGGGGGGGTCCTTGGTGTAGGTTGCAATAGTAGTATGATAGGGGCATGGTCCGAGATTGTAATCTGTGCTATGGTACTAGTGTGAACTTGAGGTGTTAATGCTGAAGAGGTAAGGAAATAGTCTATCCTTGACATTGTGTGGTGTGTTTTAGATAGGCAAGTAAAGTCTCTCTCCTCTGGATTTTTTGTTCTCCAGACATCTACCAAGTCTAGTGTCTCTTTAAAAGAGCTAATTAGAGTTACCTCTCTACTATGTGGAGCACGTTGTTTCATGTGACCTAGCACTAATGGATCTTTAAATCTGTCTAGAGGAACAGCCTGGGCCAGGTTAAAATCCCCTCCTATAATCATCGGGGCATTGTAGGTTAATAATTTTGCCAGTAAAGTTGACCAGAAATTAGGGTTAACCTCGTTCGGGCCATAAATATTGCAAATGGTGTAGGTAAATTGATGAATTTGCAATAGAGCTATAATATACCTGCCTTTCTGATCAATGTCAACCTGCGAGAAGGAGATTGGGAGACCCTTCCTCACCAAAATAGCCACCCCTCTCTTTCTGCCCTCTGTTGGAGAGTATAGTGCCTGACCTACCCAACGCCTCTGTAGCTTATCGTGTTCGTCTGCCGTCAATCTAGTCTCCTGAAGCAAAGCTATGTCAGCCTGTAGTGAATTTAAATGTTGCAAAATAGTACCTCTCTTCGCAGGTGATGTAATGCCTCCCACATTCCAGGAAACTATTCTAACAGGTACTGCCATAGAAATAATGTAAGAATGCTAATATTAGGCAAAGAATTACCTTATGGTCGTGTGTTAGACTGTAAAGAGAGTGTGCTCTATTGTCATCTTGAGTGGGAAAGGCAGCGTGTAGTGCGCTCCTGTAAACAAGAAGGGATAGCAGCCCCCAAGCACCATATTGTACCCAAGGTGACTCACTGTGATAAGCCGTTAGTGGTAAGAGTAGGTCAGAAGTCATGATGAGGTGGTCTGCGGAGGGCAAGCTCAGAGGAGCCCGGGACTCCCCATGATAGAAGCTGGAAGGGAGACAAAAATGAGACACATGTGAGCAGTACAGTGACATTTCTAGCATAAACATTTTAGTCTGAAACAGTAACCATATCGCATGAAGAACATGACAACCAAGATAGAAAGACATTAACAGGGTATGCCCTAAGTAAGGTATGGGGCATTTAGGATGCTGAGCCAGAGGATGGCAATGGCTCCAATGAGCTATAACATGGGATAATAATTCTAAATGGGCAATAAAAAAGAACTGGGGTATGTTAACCAGCATGCCTACCAGGCAGAGAGGGGAAGCCCTATTCAGGCAGTACAGAACTATTAGGTGCCCAAAGCGAGAGGGGGAGACCAAAGGGGAATTAGCGTGCAGAAAAGGGCACCCCGGGTATTCTCCAAGAAATGGGTTCAGCCAAGGTAGATAGGAGAGTTCAGGCTGGCAACTTTGGGCTGAGAAACCTAAGCCAACATGTGGTATTAGAGCATGGATTTGATCTCCCTTGTCTATAATAACAAGGGGAAAAAGAAAAAGCAATACCTGAAAAAGAAAAGTACACATCATGTAAAGACACACGAATTATGTTTCACAGATACAAAATACAAACTCTCATTAGAGAATATTTCAGCCATTGTCCTGTCTTCGTTCAGACGATAAGTAGGCCTGTACCGCTGCAGGGGAATGGAAAATCTTAGGCCCAGAAGACGTCTGCAACCTAAGCTTGGCTGGGTACAGGAGAGCAAACCGACGACCCTTTTCATGAAGGAGAGAGCAGAGTGGTGCAAAGTCTTTGCGTCTTCTAGTGACTTCCACAGAGAAGTCTTGAAAAAGTAAAAGACGGTGATCCTCATATTTGACCTCCTTTGCACCTCTATAAGCGCGTAGTATCGTGATCTTGTCTTGGTAGTTTAAACACTTGAAAATCACCTGACGCGGCCTTTCTTTAGAGTTCTCCAGATGTCTGTCAGGGCCAATGCGGTGGGCTCTCTCTATGTCAAGGGGCAGGCAATCTTGAGGCATGCCAAGAAGTGCGGGGAGGGTGGAGGCAGTAAAATCCAGCAAGTCTTTATCTTTAATCGTTTCTGGCACCCCTACTATGCGCAGATTATTTCGCCTGCTGCGATTCTCTAAGTCCTCGACCTTGTCTTGTAAGTATTGGTTTTGTTTCAGAAGATTCTTCAGAGACACTTCGGATTCCTGTTGCCTGTCCTCCACCTCAGAGATTCTTTGCTCCGCATTATTCAAGCGAGTAGAAAAGGCACGCACTTCAGTAGTAAGCGTGTCTACCCCTGCCTGTAGGTTGTCCATTTTAGGTAAGAAAAAAGCCTTCAACTCTTGCAATAAAGCAGCATGGTCACTTGATGAGCTCCCCTCACCCTCCTGTTGGGAGCTGTGGATGATGGTTTCAGCAACCTGTTTCAGCCGCTTTTCTTGTGTTTTTGACCTGCAACTCATATTGTCGGTCCCAGATTGGGAAATTCTGTGGAAATAGTCGTCAACTTTCATAGAATAGAGCGCTGGCAAGCTGCGTGTGCAACAGGAGGTCTCAATGAGCCCAGTTTAGGAAGGGTGAGGTATAGGGCCCACACAGAATGAGATACGATTAAGGTCTAAGTAATTCACTACACTTGGTCACTTCTGCGATCTTCAGAGAATATATGGCAGGACTATAGCGTATCTGGTATATGGGTCATAATCAACAGAATGAGTCAGCAGGGTTGAGCCACCTTGTGTCTAAAACAGTGATGTTTAGTAAGATTGTAGTATTTGTCCACTGTTGTAGTGAGAGGATGTGAGGTTAAGCCACTGGATGGCGTATGATGCTTGCATAAATGAGTTGTTATAGTAAATTTAGAACAGTCATGTGCGCCAGCAAGTGGTAAACGGGCAAATGCAAACTTCGTTATCTCTCCAAATTCCTCTGTCTCACTCCCTCCCTTTAAGTTAGCAAGGAAAAAAACAAAGGGGGAAGAGGCATACAGTGCTACCAAGTCGCACCCAACACAGTGGTATATATATGAGGCAAGTCTCTAGGCAGGTGATGTGTGCATTTAACTCCAATGATGCAAAAAAGAAAAAACAAACAAGCTGTTGGCAGGGTTATTAGAATGGTCAAAATTAGCAGATCAGTCCCATCTCCTTAGCTCCTGAGTGTTTACCTATCTTCAGTAGTTTGTGTTTGAGACAAGGTAGCCTGCAGTGTATTATGTGCTTACTCACAATTATCCTCTGGCCCCGAGGCCCGCAAAACCTGGGAGCAAAGTTCTGAGCCCTAGGGCTGTTCACCTCCGCCTGCGGTGCCCGTCTGTATTCAACTCAGGAAGGATTGATGATGCCCAAGGGAGAGGAGCTCTCTGCTGCACTGCCAGAGGCCGAGGTGTCAGGATAGTTGAGCAGGGATCAGGACCAGACAGCCCTGTGACCACCGCAGTGATGGCGTCTGTTCGCGCCCTTTTCTTTTTTCTTTAAATTTGCCCCCGGGGACCAGGACCGGATGACAAGTCCTGCGTGTGGGTGATCAGCCAAGGCACTAATACTCAGCCTGGCAAGAAAAGAAGTCACGGGGAGTGGAATATCAGCAGCGGAGACACTTATTAGAGCTGTGTGTATGCGGAGCTCTTTACCGCTGCTAGAGAACTTTAATTTTTAGTTTGAATGGAACATTCCTGAGGCAAAAGCTTGGTGCTCTCCTGTTCCACTGAAAGGTAGTTGCTTCCAGGTGATGGTCGGTTCTGCTGTGGAACTACAATAGCCCAGCTGGCTGTTATAGCAACTAGAGGTGTTCTTCAAATTGTGATTGTGCTGCATTTCCTCTGTGCTCATAGTCAGTAATATACTATGAGCTACATCATCTTGTTTTTTGTTTCTATGGTGATCTCTGGAATAATTGTATGCCACATCCAAGCTGGAGAGCAACGCAAAGAGATCTACAAAGATTTTTCTGAGACTTCATTTTCATAGTCTGCTGTTTTATGGGCCAGTTTTACATTTTTGTATATTGTATGTCAGGGGTTACTAGATTGTCTAGTATTATTGATTCCAATACCTTAAGTTTTCTTTGAGATAACATATACTGACACCCCTTCTTTTCACAATATGTGTTAAAGAGTATATATCTATATATGTATCCATCTATCTGTCTGTCTATATTTGGCTATATATCTATCTATTAGACTTGTGCAGTCAAGAAATTTTCGGTTTGTCTTAAATTTTCGTACCAAATATTCAGGGAAATTTGTTTTGTCGAATACTATTTGGCTGCCTTATTCAGTATTTATTTAGTTTAAAACAAACGGAATACTGAATTTTAGTTAAACATTTAGATTTGTTTTTGCTAAAACTAATGTAAATGTTCAAAGGTACATGTGAAAGGTTAACCCGTAGCTGCGATACTTACCTTAACAGGCTCTGGAGAGCGCACTAAACCAATCCTCTTCTTGCCAGAACCCAGGCCGAAATAACAGCAAGATTAAAACCCTCCTGTTAGTGTGGTTGTGGCTCTGGCAAGAAGAAGATTGGGTTGGCACACTCTCCAGAGCACGTTAAGCTGAAAATTAACATCTAAAAAAACTAAAGGAAACGGATGAATACTGACAATTTTTGTTGTATTCATTTGTTTTCTTTCATTTTCTTTGATGCATCCATTCGGATATTTGTTTTGTTGAAACAAAACCAAAATATTCGATTTTCGGCATGAATGTGTATTGTAACGAAATTGTAACGAATGTGTAATGTTTAACGAAACCAATGCATAACTCTACTTCTCTATCTTTCTATCTATCTTTCTATCTATCTATCTATCATCTATCTATCAATCTATATGTAGGTCTCTCTCTTTAACTATCTTTTCCTCTATCTTATCTCTCTATCTTTGTCTTTCTTTGTCTATCTATCTATCTATCTATCTATCTATCTATCTATCTATCAATCTGTAGGTCTATTTCTCTATCTTATCTCTCTATATTTGTCTATCTATCTATCTGTAGGTCTATCTCTTTATCTATCTATTTCTCTATCTCTCTATATTTGTCTATCTGTCTATCTATCATCTATTTATATGTCTGTCTGTCTGTCTGTTCCTCTTTCTCTCTCTCTATCCTTTTTAAAGCCATTTTTTTTTTCAAAAAGAAGAAATGCTCTGAATTAATACCCACACTCTATGAATGCTTAAAAACATCTCCTACACCCACTGGAAGGAAATCTTTAAAAAAAAAATGCAGTAAAAATGAAATATTTTATAAAATATTTACCTGTCATATAAAATAGAACTGCTACTTGAAAGCGAAAAAAAAAAATGGATAGCTCTCTAGCAATACAGGTTTTAATGTTGCTTGTATGATTATAAGCATTACTCAAAGCAGAGAGTATTACATTCAATTTCTCTCTTCTTTCAAACATATTCCAAACTAATAATCCTGCAGCTGTACAATGTAATATGCATATCCAAGTCATGTGTGCAGCTAGTGCTGAAACCAAAGACTGATGGGTACTAGGATCTATAATACATTTCCTATATAGTTGTCAATCAATGAAAAATTCATCTGAGAGTGCTTAGCAATGTGCTCACTGCATATTAATTGTTCATCCATTGAGAAGCAATGCACACTGGCAACAGTAGAACGTCTGCTAACTCTGACTCACTTCCTAGAGATTTCAGCACTGACTTGCCATAATAAGTAATCACTTATGAGGATAAAAATCATAGTTAGTTTATTGATATTCTTATAGCAAATAATGGTGATTTAGAGCTGTAGATTTGAGCGTTTTAAAAGTGATCCAAAATATAAAAATTGCAAAATTGTATTTTTTCTGTGACTCCTTCTTTTAAAGGGACAGTACAGTCATAATTAGACATTCATGATTTAGACCAGTGTTTTTCAACCAGTGTGCCGCGGCACACTAGTGTGCCATGAGAGATCCTCAGGTGTGCCGCGGCAGACTGACAACAGTGTGACATTTTTTAAATTTTGCTTTTCTTTCATGTAATTGGCAAGAGTCCATGAGCTAGTGACGTATGGCATATACAATCCTATCAGGAGGGGCAAAGTTTCCCAAACCTCAAAATGCCTATAAATAATCCCTCACCACACCCACAATTCAGTTTTACAAACTTTGCCTCCTATGGAGGTGGTGAAGTAAGTTTGTGCTAAGATTTCTACGTTGATATGCGCTTCTCAGCATGTTGAAGCCCGGTTCCTCTCAGAGTACAATGAATGTCAGAGGGATGTGAAGGGAGTATCACCTATTGAATACAATGGTCTTCCTAATGGGGATCTATTTAATAGGTTCTCTGTTATCGGTCGTAGAGATTAATCTCCTACCTCCCTTTTCAGATCGACGATATACTCTTATATACCATTACCTCTACTGATTTTCGTTTCAGTACTGGTTTGGCTATCTGCTATATGTGGATGGGTGTCTTTTGGTAAGTATGTCTCATTTACTTAAGACACTCTCAGATATGGTTTGGCACTTTATATATAAAGTTCTAAATATATGTTTGTATTTATATTTGCCATGATTCAGGTTTATCAGTATATTTCCTTTTTGCAGACAGTCAGTTTCATATCTGGGAAATGTTTTTTTTTAAAAACAAAAAAAAAAATATTTTCTTATCTGAGGTTTTCAAACTCTTTCTATATTGCGGGGCTGTATTAGGCTCGCGAGAGCGCAAAATGTTATAATTTATTGCGTCATTCTTGGCGCAAGACTTTTTTGGCGTGAAAATTACGTTTGTTGACGCAAATTCGTCATTTCCGGCGTCTTAGTTGGCGCCAAGTCTTTTCACGAGATTGCGTCATCTATGACACTCGAGTTTCGTTCCGGACGTTTTTGGCGCCAAAAAATGTTTGTCAGTTTGTGGTGCGTCATACTTGGCGCCAAACATTTTTTAATTATTTAAGACCTCATTCCTTTTGCCTCTGGTCTTTTTTTCTATGTCAGAGGCCTATTCTGTTTGCATTTTTTCCCATTCCGGAAACTGTCATATAAGGAAATTGATAATTTTGCTTTGTAACAGGCTTTCATTAACCCTATGATACACCTGTGCTTGTAAATGTTTAATTTTTAGTTAACAATGCATAACTTTGCAAATAAACTTTGTTTATAGCATGCTTGTCTCAATAAAAGCTGCTATGTAATTGTTAGATTGCAAATTAATATTGCTATTCACTTGATAAATATGCCAACAGTAAGAAATACATTATTTCAGCAAGACACTTATAACTAACTATAAATGATAGATTTCTTTTAAATCTATCATGTACAGCTTCTATACATAAAGACTGTACCTTGTTATAAGAGCCTGTTCACATAAATTGTGAAAAATATAATCTTTAATATGCTTATTTTGCAATATATGAAGTATATGACTATATTCAAATATATGTTACTTCTACAATGTGTACAATGTATAACTGTATCCTTTTATATGTTTAAACAAAAGTCTTTTACAATATAAAAGGTTTTTATTATCTGTCTGCAAACATACTAACCAACTAACTAGTTTTAACATAAGATGCTATGTGATTTAAAATGGAGGTTTATTCAACCTTGAATTTATAGCTCTAAAATGGATGCTCCTTGCAATTTAAAGTGCGTATGTCTAAACTCTTGTATAACAGATTATCAAGGCCACATTGTTGAAGATAGAAAAAGCTAGACAAGTTTTGTTGATGTTAAAATGATGCTAAAAATACATATAAAAAGAAAACAATAAATGATGACGTCATCCAAATAAAAAACTATAAAAACACCTTGTTGTAAACATGAGGCAGGTGACTCTGACAGGATATTATAGAGCATTTCTAAGGATAAGATTTGGTTGCAAAGAAGTCATTTCGAGTGGTATGTAACAATTGTTATTAAAAGCAAGTTTAAACTGATAGTCTTTTAACTCTGTGTGTACTTTGGATTTAAATGAATTTAATTTTATATTACTTCTGTAAGCTGATTTTTCTGTATAATAAAAATTTATTTTTAAACAATGTTATCTTCTCAAGTACCATTTCTTTATTGTACTCAAAAAGTTTCTTTGTAAGAAATGAGACCTGTTTCACTGATATAATATTTAAAGGTCAGTGCTTGGAATTCATATTTCAATATAACTGTGCTTTAAGACCTTATAAGTGAATTAGGTGTGAACCACTACAATTGGCGTCCCTGGGTGTTTTGAGAGATAATATATGTTTTATAATAATTATTATGATTTTACCTAGGTCCTCTTATACGTAAGAGATGGTACTAGAATATCATGGCTAATCAGGATTTGCAGAATTTTTTTTTAAAACTCAATTATGTGTTTAAAATGCAGAATGGTAGAGTCATTGGAAATTATGAGGTTATTGCTTTGGAGATACAGTTAGGGTTTAATTCATTTAAACTTTGCTAATGCTGCTGGAGTAGTTTTGCAACAACCTATATATCACACTATAGATGCAGATTTTGATCCTGCAACAAATAGAAATACAAATGTTTCTTATGATGGTATAGTAGAGATTTTAGGCAGACCTCCTGTTATTGCTACAGGAATACAAAGACATTTCCCTAAAGGCTTTAGCCTGAATTGAGATGTGGGGTACTCCTAGATCTAGTTTGTACAGTCCAGTAAAGGGAAAATAAATAATACCAGCTGCAGAATATGAGCAAGCTGAGAGGGAAAACCTTTTTAATGTGATACAATTTTTAGGTTATATGTAAGCTCAGGTTTTAAATAGTGAAAATGTCTGGAGTGTCCGGCATATAGCAAGTTTTTTTGTTTTTTTTGCTGAAGCTGCAGGAATTCCTAAATGAAATATATAAACAACAATTGGAGTGATGCCACGCAATCCGAAGGACATAGCTTTGTGGTTAAATGACAGAGTTTATGCATTAGCTGGAGTTTATCCAACTTATTTTCTTCCACAAAATAGAACGTTAGTTAATGCTATTTTATTCTCTGGTTTGTGTGTTTTTATATTTGAGGCAAGGAAGTGGAATTCAGTGATTTATGCATATCATGTAAATACACAAGGTAAAGATACTTTGGCTTCACTTGCTGATATTTTAGGAATGATGAATATAAATAGTGGCATTGTAGCAGCATATTTATTAGAGCTGAGCTTTACAAAGAATAATCACGACATGGTATGGGGTTGTTTAAAGCCAAATATTAAAGGACAAGGCTTAATTTTAGATATAGAGAGAAAAATAAGCTCTGTACCTATAGCAGAGAGACCTAAACAAATACCTGATATATATTAAGACGTACTTATACACTTGTAGGTAAGGACCTGACTGGAGATGCACTAAGAACTTCAAATAGCAGAGAAAAGGAAAGGAGAAAAGATTTTCCAGCAAAGGAAAAACAGAGCTCAGTTTGTAAAAAAATAATAATGCAAGAGAACAATATCCACGGAAACAAACTAAATTTAACCCTCAACTACCTTACTCCCAAGCACCTCCATCTTACACCAATGAAAATCAGTTTATAACTATTTAGAGCAAATCTTCAGATTTGCCTTATGAGGAATTTCCTCGCAGGATATTGAGACCATTTAAAAAAAAAAAAACCTCCAGATCGGTATGGATTTGGAGATGGTAGTGTAAGATATAGAGGAAAAGGTACAGGGGTCAGGATAGATATCAGGAGCGTGTGATTTGTTCTACTGAAAGGGGTGAAATTTCAGTTGCCCCAGCTACTATTAAAAAAGTAGGGCAAATAGAGAAATCAATACCAGACATCCCAGAAGAGTCTGAAGGTGAGTGAAGTAAATTAACAGTAGAATATGGGGGTGAGACTTATGACGGGTATTTAGATACACAAGCATAAATATCTTTAGTACAATCAGATATGTTAAATGAAGATGTATTAGGCAATATAACTATACAGACTTTAGAAGGTGAAGGGTATTTGTCCCTCATGTAATGCACAAGTAAAAATAAATGGTAAAAGAGTGCACTTAGAATTAGTTCAGCATCCTAAGCTTGATTCTGATTTTCTTATAGCTTATAAGGATGTAGCACATTTTATTTCATTGCAGCTGGAAGATGAACTTCCTTTAACTACTAGAGTTGTGGAATAAGCATTTATGAAAATGCAATTAGATCATACTGCAGTATCTGATGTTAGAAACTTAGATTTTTGCTTAAAGAAAAATGTTAAAATGTTTCAGAAGTGGGAAAATAAGGTTAGACATCGTAAATGAATCAGTCATCATATTGCTACAGGCACAGTAGTTCCTAAGGAACAGGCACAGTATAAAATCAATGGTGTAGCCATTCCCTATATACAGACAGTCATTGGTGATTTACTTAAACAAGGAGTACTAAAAGAACAGTACAGTCAAATGAACTCAGCAGTCTACCCTGTTCCCAAACCGGATGGTTCTTGGCGAATGGTATTAGACTATAGAGAAGCTAACAGAGTTACACCAAAGGTGACAACACAAAATACACATGCACCTTTTATTTTACACAATTTGCGTAGGAAAACTTTTAAGACAAAGTTAGACTTGGCAAATGGATTTTGGAGTCGTCCTATTACTCCAGATAGTTACTGGATAACAGGTTTTACTTGGAGAGGCAAAATTTTGGTATTTACCCGATTACCTCAGGGATTTTTTAATTTGAGTGCGTTATTTACTTCAGATGTAGTAAATTTATTGTCTAAATTTCCAGAAGTGGAGGTGTATGTAGATGACATATATTTTTCACATGATAGTGAGGAGTAACACATAGCAGTGTTGGATCGGGTTTTGACTATATTACATGCTGCAGGTTATGTAGTATCTCTTTAGAAATCTCAAATTGCAGGACATACTGTTACTTTCTTGGGATTTGAAATTTCTGAAAGGGGGAGAAGATTATCTGATAATTATAAAGACATAATAGCAGCTTTAACACATCCACATTCTCTAAAACAATTAAGTATTATAATTTGTTTACTTAATTATGTAATGTTTTTCATACCTGATTTCAATGTGTTAATTGCACCTCTGCATGCTGCAGTCTCAAGGGAGATAAAAATCTAAAACAAAAAGACCAAGGATACTTTTTAAGTGGACGACTCAGGAAGAGGCACTAAATGCATTACTAAATGCATTATTAGAGGCAGTAAATAGAACAGAGTATTTAGCTCAAAGAGATAGTACTAAGGATCTATTAGATTACATAAATATATCTCTGAATGCAAGCTATATAATGTTATATAATGTAAATGAGACAATTCCAATAGCACTTCTATCTTATGTATATTCACAAACAGAGATAAAGTTTACTATGATAGAGAAGCTTTTGGTAGCTGTTAATATAACACTGTTAAAGTCAAGACAGATTGCACAGGGGAAAGATATATATGTACATACATCAGTAGCCTCACTTGATAACTTACAAAAGCAGACTATACCAGACAAGAAAGCACTAAAGAATAGATGGATAAAATGGTTTTCTATTTTGGAAGACCCACAGATACATTTTATTCATGATAAGAATCTGACACCTCTAGATGATTTACCAGCTCCAAAGCAACCCTCAAGTTGGAATTTATAAACTTATCCAAATTATTACAATTCAGCTATATTTTACACTGATAGCTCTGCAATAATCTCTAGTAAAGAGAAAGTAAATAAATCTGCTGGAGCAGGAATTGCAAAATATTCTCCCACTCTGACTTTGATGCGTTCATGGCAAATCCCTTTAAGGGATCATTCAGCTTAATTTGCAGGAATTTCTGCACTAGCATTTGCTATGAAGGAAGCATTGTTAGATAAAGGTCCAGTTTTAATTGTAACTGATTCTGCATACCTGGCAAGATCTGTATTCCAGGATTTACGAATCTGGAAATCTAATGGTTTTTTAACTGCAAAGAAAAAGCCATTACAGCATATTGTCAAAATGAAAGCAATTGCTGTTTATTTGGATCTAATGCCTGATATTGAAGTAGTACATGAACCAGCTCATAGAAAGCTAGGTTCTTCTTTGCATACAGAAGGCAATATATTTGCAGATACTCTTGCACAAAGTGTAAGTAAAAATATGCAGTTAAATGCTTGCTTGAATAAAACCAGACCTAATCCACCTGGTTATCCTAAAACATATCTTTATGAATTTAAAGACAAACATTGTATGGTTAAGATTGGAGACTAACAATTGATTATTCCCCCTGTCATAGACAGATGGAACTTAACAGAGATGGCCTATTCTAATATTGGACATCCTCTTTAAGGGCAAGATAAAGTCTTATTTACCCTAAAGTCAAAATATTGGTAAGAGTTATAGGGAATTGTAAAGCATGTCTCCTTGTTAATAATCCAAATCACCAGAAACAACCATACATTGTTAAAGAAATTCCTAATAAGCCATTTGATCTGATTTATTTAGATCACATAGGGCCTTTACCTACTTCACATGGATTCAAATATGTTTTAGTATATGTTGATGCTTGTACAAGGTTCATATGGTTATACCCTGTTAAAAGTGCCACGGCTAGTACCACGCTTGATAGTCTCAATTCCTTAGTAAGTATTGGTAAACCTAAAGCCCTACACTCAGATGCTGGATCAGCTTTAACATCTACTCAAGCACAAGAGTGGGCTAAGTCTTTTGATATAAAATGGGAAATCAGTGCACCTTATCATCCCCAAAGTAGTGGGGTTGTTGAAAGGAAAAATGCTGAGGTAAAACGATTGTTGACCAAGTTACTAACTAACCGCCCAAAATAGTGGTATCCCCTGTTAACTTATGTACAAGTAGGTTTAAATAATATACCTTCTGTTATTTCTGGGAAAACACCTTATGAATTGTTATATGGTATACCTATGAATACAATGTTTAATACTAAGTACCTTTCTGCACCAGGGAGATTAGAGCAATTATCTATTTTACAAGAAATACGTGATTGTTTTGCACGATCTGCTTTTACACCTAACCTTTTATGAGCTGGGACACCACAGGTTGGTCAGTTTGTCCAGGAAAGAGTTCAAGCAGCGAAACCTTTATGGCCAAGGTGGAAACCTACAAAGGTAAAACATGTCATTAACCTAAGGACTTTGATTATAGAAGACAAACAAGGAAAAGACAGAATTGTCAGCATTGATAACTTAAAACCAGCTTCTAAATTTGAGTTAGAAGATGACAAACCCTCTGACTTAATCTCAGTGGGTTACTCTGAATGAAGCAAACCGGATTAATAATCAATTTCAAATGATGCCATTTTCTTCAAATCCAGAGACTATAACACCTTTTTTATTATGATGTTGAAGAAGGTGATCAAATAACTGAAGTAGATTCATTTGATACACCAACACCAGTTACAAGATCTAATCCTGTTTTACCTATCATAAGTACTATGCTATCAGCACGAACACTGATACAACAACAAGGACTGAAAATGTTAAAGAACTTGTTCAATTATAAAAACCTTAAAATATGGAGATATACAGTACTGATACTTTTTATACTTCTCCTTATCTTGATATTGACCTGCATGGTAGTTTTTCATCTAAAGTGGAATAACCTTGCAAAGAGACCTGGAGCTGTTCTGGCATGGAATCAGACAAAAGCTCAAGAGGATGCTGTACCAACGATATCAAGACTAAAAAGAGCTGAACATTACAATCTGCAACCTGTAGAAATAAAGATGAATGGGCTACTGCAAGGAATTTATTGGGAACCATTTCCAAAACCTATAATACAAAAACAAAAAGTATTAGGAATATCTCAAGTCGTATTGATAGATTCAACAGTAATATCAAAGAAAGCAAAGATCACAACTCAAATAGGAAGAAAATTGGTAAAAGATCACATAAATGGGCAAATGGAAATGATACAAGCAAAGACTTTGGAATATGATTTGCCTTTGCAAGAATACTGGAAACAAAATGCATACAGAGAAAAAATTTGTTTTTCAACATTTGCACATTGCTATTATGTGGACTTTCAAGGGACAAGGAGATGGCCTGCAAATGAAATAAAAGCAGATCAATGTCCATGTCCTGGGATTACAATTGACAAAGTCAAGTATTAAGAATATCCTATTTTTTATCTAAACACAGGACAATTAACTCAAAAAGGCTTCTTTCCTGAAAATCACACAGATTCTCGCATTGCATTCTGGGAAAACGCAGAGGAGGAGGAATACAGGTTTCCTGGAGGAGTAAAATCATATAATGGAGCAGTGTTTTGTACTAACACACTTTATTCAGAAAGGTAGACACCAGAGTTACATACAGATGAAGGATACCTGCAACTATTTGAAAAGCTTCAACTTGAAGTAGTGGATAAACAGACAGGAAGACTGCGAGAGCAGGCATTACCTACAGAATGGAATGAGAAAGGAAAAGATGAAATGTTTTTGAATCTAAAAGAATGGGATACATGTACAAAGCCAAGATATGCAGCTTTCTTAAATACAATGTATTACAGTCACTCATGCAAAGAAAAGAACAATCTTTGTAATATAACAGTTGAAGATCTAATTAAAAAGGGCATTTGTGACTTGGAAACAAACTATCAATGTACATCCTGTTTTTTCTACCTTAAGGAATCAAGGACATATTTTCATTTTCAACCTAAAGATATTGATAAGGGGTTCCTACATTATGTAGGCATACCTGGGTTTTGGTGCGTGACAAAACATCACATTATTAACAAAAATAATGTAATATATTCCCTGTTTCAGAAATGTCTCATAGATAAAATATCCAGTAAATGTAGTAATTGCAAGTATGAAACTACAAATGGATGTAAATATATCAGTTGATGACATACCATGTAAATATGCTAAATGTTATAAGCAAAATGTGACAGATATGTCTTATGATGAAGCTGTTTGGGGAACAAATAATATATTTGATAATGTAACATATCTTACAATAGAGAATATAATTCCAGATGATTGTAATACAGAAGAAAAAAACAAATAAAAGGCAGTTAATGTCTAATGCTGAAGTTCAGATATTGACAGGGCATTTATTAAGTGATGCAGTATTAATTGTCAGTGACATTTCAGATATTAATGATGAAGAATTGAAGAGAGGATTGATGATCTTAACAGATCACATGATAACTATGCTAACTGCAGTGAGTGATGTCTGATTTTACAATGGTAGATGAAGAAATGAAAGCAGTAGCAATACTAAATTATTTGACAGCTATAAGGTTAACCTTACAAGAAGGACACATTGATATTACACCAGTGATTTTTAACCTTTTTTTTGCTGTGGCACACTTTTTTACATTAAAAAATCCTGTGGCACACCACCATCCCAAAATTTTAAAAAAATCACACATTGTAGCCTAATAAAGCATATATATATATACACATACACACAAACACACACATACTGTATGTATTGTGCTGTTATGCCATGCCTCCTACAAACTACCCCTGCACTGGGAGAAAAAAACAAGCAAAGTTTAAAAAATGTCACACTGTTGTCAGTCTGCCGTGGCACACCTGAGGATCTCTCACGGCACACTAGTGTGCCACGGCACACTGGTTGAAAAACACTGTATTACACTATTAAATGTTACTGAAATTTCTACACGATTAAGTCTAACGGTAAAACAAACAAATTATGCTGGATATTTAAAAATCAATGATTTATAATATAAGAGAATTGAAGAATAGAATAACAAATAACCCAGAAGATTGTGTATGGGAAATATATATATATATATATATATATATATATATATATATATATATATATATATATATATATATATATATATATATATATATATATATATATATATATATATATATTATGAGATGATAATACCTGGAAATGTATACACAACAAATTGGGAGATTGTTAATTTTGGGCATTTAATTAGTACTCCGGATCGTATGGCATTGTTACAAATTCAACATCCATATCAATATATTTCACAGTATTGTGATAGCTGGGAATATATTGAAACAGAAAATTGTGTTGATCTAGGATATTTAGTATGTGAAAATGTCTACAAACAAAAACCATGTGGTGTTGATAAACAAGACTCTGATTGTACTGTTAAAATTACGCCTGTACAATCACCATACACTCGCATAGAACCAATTCATAATGGGTCATATGTTGTGATTACTAGTCAAAATGATTGTAATATTCCAATGCTGCAAGCTACAATGGTAACTGTTAATGAATCTGTAGAGTGTTATAATACAATTTTAACACCACCTGTGATTAAGAATATGTGTTATATATATGGTGCCATTAATATATGTAAAACCGTGAAAATTAATAAATAAAAGTTTGTATAAGGATATGTATAATCTTCCTGGCACTCTTCAGTCTTCTGTGTGGTCTCTTTTGATCCTCATAAAAAAGAAGAAGAAATATGCCACATAGCGTAATTCTGTAACTTTGTTGCAATACAAAACTTGTGTCTGTGCGAATGGTTACTCACATGCGGTGGAGCTATAACCAAGCTCAGGTAAAAGCGCACACCCACTTTTATACTGTTGGGTAAACAGATTCTTGTACCGGTTGTTCAGATTAATGAATTTATTAAAATACAATATATAAAATAGCGTCACCAGACCTGCTTACATCACCTCATGTAATAAGTTTTAGGCAATACAATGTAGTAATTGCTCAATATGAGCTTAACAGGTTACTAGAAACCGCGGTAAGGAGTGTAGAAACTGAACCACACAACCTCCCCCAGAAAGTCCAGTAGCTGTTGCTCTTCTTATTGGTGTGCAGGTATTATGGAAGGCGCCAGAGAACAATAAATCCAACGTACGTTTCACAATAAGCTTTATTTATCGCTTATTGCGAAACGTACCTTGGATTTATTGTTCTCTGGCGCCTTCCATAATACCTGCACACCAATAAGAAGAGCAACAGCTACTGGACTTTCTGGGGGAGGTTGTGTGGTTCAGTTTCTACACTCCTTACCGCGGTTTCTAGTAACCTGTTAAGCTCATATTGAGCAATTACTACATTGTATTGCCTAAAACTTATTACATGAGGTGATGTAAGCAGGTCTGGTGACGCTATTTTATATATTTTATATATTGTATTTTAATAAATTCATTAATCTGAACAACCGGTACAAGAATCTGTTTACCCAACAGTATAAAAGTGGGTGTGCGCTTTTACCTGAGCTTGGTTATAGCTCCACCGCATGTGAGTAACCATTCGCACAGACACAAGTTTTGTATTGCAACAAAGTTACAGAATTACGCTATGTGGCATATTTCTTCTTCTTTTTTATGAGGATCAAAAGAGACCACACAGAAGACTGAAGAGTGCCAGGAAGATTATACATATCCTTATACGAACTTTTGTTTATTAATTTTCACAGTTTTACATATATTAATGGCACCATATATATAACACATTTTCTTCGGTTTTTCTTATCATATCACATTTATTTCATTTTCCTTGTTTGTGATATTTTGGTACTTGTTATCATTTCTGTGATTAAGAATATACATGCTAGATCACATTTAACAATGCAAGTACCCCATATTACATTGCAAATTCCATACATGACAGCACTCTGGGCTCATTTACATAACATGCAAGTGAGATTGGGCTCCTCCCATGAAGCAATAGAAAAATTGGTTAAAAGGGTACATGCAGACCTCTTAAGAATTGACTTGCATGAAGGGGACTTTCCTAACTGGATTAGAACTTTAGGTAAATCATTGATTCCAATAATGCCAGCATTGGGTAATGTTATTTAAAAAATTGGAGAAGGTTTAGCTACAGTGGGGAATGGTATCTTTGGAGACATACTGGGAATATGTACTATGTATTAATAGCCATAGTATTGTGTATCATTTTATTTAGAATTTTTGTCCTTTTTTTTTTTTTTTTCCTAGGAGAAAATCTAAGTAAAAAAATAAAAAAAATAAAAAATAAATAAAAAATAATAAGCAATTATTTGTCAACCTGTTTTGTTTTGAATGAAATACCAGAAAAGAAATGGCAAGCTTATTATTATGTTATGCTATAATTCATATATGCTATATGTATATATCTTGTTAAGCTATAATTTATATGCCAATAACATCTGTAGAAGTAAAGATTTATTATTTTTATTATAAATGTATTTTTATTGTAAATGTAACCAGTATAAACTTATTGGTTAGAAACATTAATAATCCTTCTTTATTTTCACGAAGAAAACCTGTGGATTACAATTTATTATCAACCTTTTTATTTTTAAGGGGTTTTTTTTGCAAGCTTTTTAACTTAAAAGCTACTTGTTATCAGCGTCTCATTGAAAAGGAAAGTAATAAATTTACTCCTACGACACATTTTTTATGAGGATATTTCTCCAAGCAAGAAATACCAAGCTAACTGGACATCTATAACTCATCCACTAATGAATCATACACCAATTAACCAATTTCTATCAAATGGATATTTTGGAGAATTTATTTACGACGTATTCCTAAATGGCAAGTCATCTTCCAATGAGGAGGATTTAACCTTTGTTACCTAATGATTTACAGTTATTTAACGTTATAATCTTGTAACTTATAAAAAAAAATACTAATATGCTTCAACGAAGCTTTATGGAGATTTCTTATTTGTATGAATCCGTCATACTTACATTGGCTGTGATCCAACTATTTTTCTTACTGGCGCAGGAGTAAAACGTTTCTGTTCAACTAACAGTTTGCTTCAAACTTCCCATAACGGATTACAAACAAAATCCTGATTCTCCAATCCAGAGAAAAGTTTGCTGCAATAATTTCAATAACGGAATACAAACATGATGTTCTGTCTGGCTCAACGCTTCATGAATTAATTACAGATATACTCCTACTTGAAGAAGATTATGAAAAAGTTCAGTTTAATTCTTGAATCATTAATGTCTGAATTTATTTTGTTTGCATTATTAAGGACACTTTGATTTCATGACCATAACTCTGCTGAATCCCGGACATTAATGACGCATTTCTTTTTCTGTGGGAACGAAGGGCTGGACACTTTCTTATCTTTTCTTCAAGAATGTATTGGAGGGGCTGTAACAGGCTTTCATTAACCCTGTGATACACCTGTGCTTGTAAATGTTTAATTTTTAGTTAACAATGCATAACTTTGCAAATAAACTTTGTTTATAGCATGCTTGTCTCAATAAAAGCTGCTATGTAACTGTTAGATTGCAAATTAATATTGCTATTCACTTGATAAATATGCCAACAGTAAGAAATACATTCTTTCAGCAAGACACTTATAACTAACTATACATGATAGATTTCTTTTAAATCTATCATGTACAGCTTCTATACATAAAGACTGTACCTTGGTATAAGAGCCTGTTCACATAAATTGTGACAAATATCATCTTTTAATATGCTTATTTTGCAATATATGAAGTATATGACTATATTCAAATATATGTTACTTCTACAATGTGTACAGTGTATAACTGTATCCTTTTATATGTTTAAACAAAAGTCTTTTACAATATAAAAGGTTTTTATTATCTGTCTGCAAACATACTAACCAACTAACTAGTTTTAACATAAGATGCTATGTGATTTAAAATGGAGGTTTATTCAACCTTGAATTTATAGCTCTAAAATGGATGCTCCTTGCAATTTAAAGTGCGTATGTCTAAACTCTTGTATAACAGATTATCAAGGCCACATTGTTGAAGATAGAAAAAGCTAGACAAGTTTTGTTGATGTTAAAATGATGCTAAAAATACATATAAAAAGAAAACAATAAATTATGACGTCATCCAAATAAAAAACTAAAAACACCTTGTTGTAAACATGAGGCAGGTGACTCTGACAAGATATTATAGAGCATTTCTAAGGATAAGATTTGGTTGCAAAGAAGTCATTTTGAGTGGTATGTAACAATTGTTATTAAAAGCAAGTTTAAGCTGATAGTCTTTTAACTCTGTGTGTACTTTGGATTTAAATGAATTTAATTTTATATTACTTCTGTAAGCTGATTTTTCTGTATAATAAAAATTTATTTTTAAACAATGTTATCTTCTCAAGTACCATTTCTTTATTGTACTCAAAAAGTTTCTTTGTAAGAAATGAGACCTGTTTCACTGATATAATATTTAAAGGTCAGTGCTTGGAATTCATATTTCAATATAACTGTGCTTTAAGACCTTATAAGTGAATTAGGTGTGAACCACTACAGCTTTATATGTTGTTTTTTCTTTTATATACTGCAAGATGTCTCAATCTGATCCTGTCTTAGAATCTACTACTGGAATCCTGTTGCATAATATCGGTTCTACCAAAGCTAAGTGCATTTGTTGTAAACTTGTGGTAACTTTTCCTCCAGCTGTGGTTTGTAATAGTTGTCATGATAAACTTTTACATGCAGAGAATGTTTCCATCAGTAGTAGTTCGTTACATGTTGCTGGTCCTTCAGCATCTAATGCTCAGGATATTCCTGCAAATTTAAGAGAATATATTTCTGATTCCATTCAGAAGGCTTTGTCTGCCATTCCGCCTTCTACTAAACATAAAAGGTCTTTTAAAACTTCTCATAGAGTTGATGAATTTTCTAATGACCGAGAACATACTGATTTATCTATCTCTGATGAGGATTTGTCTGATTCAGAGGATCCTGCCTCAGATATTGACACTGACAAATCCTCTTATTTATTTAAAATGGAGTATATCCGTTCTTTATTAAAAGAAGTGTTGATTGCATTAGATATGGAGGAGACTAGTCCTCTTGATACTTAAACTAGTAAACGTTTAAATTCGGTTTATAAACCTCATGAAGTTATTCCAGAGGTTTTTTAAGTTCCTGATGCTATTTCAGATATGATTTCTAAGGCATGGAATAGACTGGGTACTTCTTTTACTCTTTCTTCAAGGTTTAAAAAATTGTATCCTTTGCCTACTGATAGATTGGAGTTTTGGGAAAAGATCCCCAAAGTTGATGGGGCCATCTCTACTCTTGCTAAACGTACTACTATTCCTAGGGAAGATAGTACTTCCTTTAAAGATCCTTTAGATAGGAAGCTTGAATCTTATCTAAGGAAAGCTTATTTATGTTCAGGCCATCTTCTTAGACCTGCTATTTCTTTGGCTGATGTTGCAGCTGTCTCAACTTTTTGGTTGTAAACTTTAGCGCAACAAGTATCAGATCATAATGTGTATAGACAGAGCATAAAAGTTTTAACAACTTTCCAATTTACTTCTATTATTTAATTTGCTTCCTTCTCTTGTTATCCTTTGCCGAAAGGTTTATCTAGGTAAGCTCAGGAGTAGCAAAGAACCCAGGTTCTAGCTGCTGATTGGTTGCTGCATATATACAGTGATTTTCATTGGCTCACCCATGTTTTTAGTTAGAAACCAGTAGTGCATTGCTACTTATTCAACAAATGATACCAAAAGAATGAAACAAATGTGATAATTGAAGTAAACTGCAAAGTTGTTTAAAATGTTATGTTCTACCTAAATCATGAAAGTTTTTTTTTTGGGTTTCATGTCCCTTTAATTGTATAATTATATTTACTAAAATAAATTGTCAGAAGGGACATACATATTTTTTTTTCCTTTGCTGCATCTACAAGAGGGCATTTTAAATATATTGCAATTCTTTGTTTTTATTGGATTTTCCTGTAATTAGAAACATTTTTGTCCACCAATTAAAAACTGGGATTTCTGCATATTTATATATTTATATTTTAACATGATAATATAGTAATCTTTTAAATTCACAGTATTTTTTTATATTTTTCTTTCCATTTAACACCCTCATTAGAGCCTCTCTAGTGTCAAAGGGTATCTAGTTCACCTACCATTTTTTTTTTTGGCAGTTCAAATTGTCTGAATGAGCATAAACTTAAAGGGATATGAAACCCACATTTTTTCTTTTGTGATTCAGACAGAGCAAACAATTTAAAAAAAAGTTTCCAATTTACTTTTATTATCAAATTTGTTTCATTCCCATGATATTCTGTGTTGAAGAGATACCTAGGTAGGCATCTGGTGCACTACATGACCGGGAATAGTGCTGCCATCTAGTGCTCTTGTAAATGGATAACATTCTTGCAAAACTGCTGACATATAGTGGTCCAGAAATGGACTGGCTCCAAAGCATACGCCCCTGCTTTTCAACAAAGATACCAAGAGAACAAAGAATAACTGATAACAGAAGGAAGTTAGAAAGTTGTTTATAACCACATGCTCTATATAGGAATCATGAAAGACAGAATTTAGGTTTCATATCCCTTTAAGAGGTAGGAACTATGGCACTGTCATAACAAACATTTGTTAAAGAGAGAAATTACTGTTCCTGCTGTTGTAATTAAGGAGGCCTAGAAGTTCAATTTGGCCTTAATTATAGTAGTCTTTATAAGCTCTCTGTTTGCAGCATTATGCTGCTTGTGTATTAAAGGGACATTATACACTAGATTTTTCTTTGCATAAATGTTTTGTAGATGATCCATTTATATAGCCTTTTTTTAAAATGTATGGTTTAGGGGGAGTGGCTAGGAGGCGGCCATGGCTGGTCGCACTTAATGAAGCTCCTGGATACTCTATTGAATATGAGCTGTTTTTTCTAAGATCGAAACCTACCAGCCTAATACAAATCTATAATTTTGTAAGCTAAAGCCTTCTGGCATCTTGTTAGTTGGTGGGATCGATAATCCATATTATCCAGGATCGGAGCTAGCCTACTGAGACCTGAAAACGGGGCCTACAATTGAACTTCTAAACCAGTAAGCCGAAGTACACAGCACTGACCTAACTACCAATAGCAACCTCAATCACAACTTTATCATGGAGGTATCACTACCGCTTATAAATGCCCTACTTAGAGACCTTGGACATAAGCTGGAAGATCAGTTTGAAGATCTAAGACTTGCTATTAGAGGGGAGACCCACGAGGCAGCCTTCAGTCAGAAACCGGGACCTGCATCCTCAGTTATAATAGAAACTGCTTCGATCCCAAGCAGCAGGAGACCCTCACTAGCCACTTCGACTACACAGGACTTGAGGGTTAACTTCGAGCAACACAAGCAGGAGAGCAGAGATCGGCATATTTACCTGTCAGAGGCTTGGCACATGATAGGGGATGCTGCTAAACTCAACATGGCGGACGCAACTAATGCCTGCGCATCGGACAGTTCTACAACGCCCTCCCTAGTAAGAGAGGAGCGGAACTGGGGAAGCAAGCTGTACCTGAGGAGGCAAAGTGATGGGAAAACCACTCGAGAGGATTGGGTGTGTTTTATTGCTAATCCCGTGAAAGACCGCACTCACTTTATCAATGTGGCCCAGAGAGCACCTGAAGTTAGTACACGGGTGGGGGCGGCCGACCTCCCGGGGCCAGGCGAGGAACATATCTGGACTACACAGCTTGCAGAAGAAGTAGGTCACTTCTGGGGGGTGAATGATTGTGCAGGACTTGTTTTTGTACCTATGGAGGCAAGATATATCAGATACTTGGCAGTCTGTTTAAGCCTCACGATTTCAGGGGCCATGTCACAGACGGAAATAAAGGTCCTACAGCCTCCCCGATCTCAATGTTATTGGCAGTATCCTTGCTACATCTTCTCTGTGAAAAACAACTCCCGATCTGGGATTGGGTAATGTGGTCAGAGACTTTGACTCCCCAGAGACTTCATACACCCAACGATATGACTGATGACTTTGGGACCTGAAGTGGACACTCAGGGACACGTAACTTCAGTTAACCTTGGCACTAGTAATTTGTTTAGTTATGGCCATGTATTTGTCTCTGTCTATTGTATAGAAGAAGTAGTTTAGAAGAGTCGCTTCTTATTGTAGTACTAGTTCTCAGTTTTGTTTAAGTTATATGTTTATATTCTAAGCTACACACTTGCTGCACTTGTGATTAAATCTCACTTTCTTTTGTGGGTGAGGTAACAATTGTCACTAGATAATAGCCCCAAAACATATCTACACATATGCACGTGCCTTCTGCTGAATAACATGTACTCTATCATCACCAGTAACCAATTTATTACTATTACAGTGGAGTCTGTTTCACTTCTCAGTGTTTCTGATGCTACTTCAGAAGGACCAATACAGCAGAGGCTTTAACTTTCAATACCATGGCTTACAACTTATGTGGGTACACTAAATTAAGCACTCTTTTTCATGCCTATGATAAATATGGGTTTACACTTTATCTCCCTATTAATTTGAGGCTACAATTTTGAGCAGCTAACCTTATATGTCCTAGATATTTTTGTACTCTGAATCTGCTTACAGCCCAGAACACTATTGTTTAAACATGCATATGCGGTTACTTACAACTGGATTCATGGACAGCATGACTTTAAAGTATAGTATCTACAAGTGAACAATCTTTAATCTGCCAAATATGTAGTTTAAATTTACACAGGTCAGCTAACATAGTTTAGAATAGTTTGATGTGACATATAGCACTAGTATTCATTGTTATTTCTGTATGGGATATATGGTCATGTGCTTATCCTAGTGAATGTAGATATATAATTTTTCTTTCACAGGCCCTTGCAAGGTCACAAAACTACGTATCTGATAAAGTCAGATATCTTAACATGGCCTCAATGTTCTTCTGCAACAGCTCCTTATAGTTCTTCCTGATGTTGTTCTGTTCCAATAACAGGCTCCTGTTGTACATTAGATATACACAGTGGGAATCTCTATGTATGTGACACAGGATTGTTGAGCTATTATATAGGTAGCTGACTTGTTATACGTGTGCCCGTTTTGCAGCTTTAATGTTTCTGTAATATGATTTTATTTATTTCTGTCATTATACAAATCTGGGGCATTTCAATTGAAGGCTTGAGGTGGGCCCTTTGCGAGTTTATATCTCACTTCTTTTACCCAAGTCCACTTAAATGTTTTTACTAAAGGCCATTAGGTTTGATAGGCCAATTGATATGACCAAAATATTTATATCCAACGTCACTAATGAGAAACTTCAGCAATTATTCTGCATTGTTGGTGTCTATGCTCCCTACTCCCTCCCCCCCCCCCCCCACGCCAAGGTGAGCTCTTGATAGCTATAATCCACTCTTATATTAGGTGGATAAATAAGCGGTATTAACCCGCTACAAACATCACTTTGTCATAAGTTGCTCTTAGTCTTGTGTTTATCATGAAAATGAGGCTCTTTGCCCCCTGTTCACGTGTATCTAATAGGAGCAACTTGTTATGATTCCCTATAATTTGTCAATCCTTCAAAAATAAATACACCTCTATTATAATTAATGTACCACTCTATAGGAAGTATAATCTACCAGGGTTGTTTAAATTCTATCATTTTATCATTTTATTATGTATCTACATAGGAAACAAAACAAAATAGAAAAGAGGGAATGCCAGAACGTGATTATTTTATATTATACTGGAGACTTTAGGAATGTACAAGCCTATGATGTATAATGTATTTACTCTTTGTATAATGTTTATTGTGCTTTCATTTTGTACTCCTGGTATCCCTCAATAAAAAACTTTGATTCACAAAAAAAAAAAAAAAATGTATGGTTTTGCTTATTTTTAAAAAACATTGCTCTGATTTTCAGACTCCTAACCAAACCCCAATGTTTTAGGAGAATACCGACGTATACCTACTCCAGCTTGCTCCTGTTTGTGTAAAGGGTCTTTTCATATGCAAAGGAAGGGGGGGGGTGTCTGCTTTTTCCCACTTGCAGTGGGTGTTCCAGGACCTTTTAAATAGAGCTAAACTGGAAGCTTCTAAGTAAGTTTTTAAATTGTTTTATACTGGATTTTTATATCAGTATCTGTACATATTATTCTTTATAGTAGTGTCTGATACATGCAGTTATATGAAAATTGGTGTATACTGTCCCTTTGAGTGCTAACGACGGTTCTAAGCCGTTGCAAATTTTCCCACCCCGGCGACCGGGCCTGTATAGTGACAGGCATCGCAGGGGTTTCACGTTTTGCGCGGTGACATCACGTGTAATGACGTGATGACATCACCGCGCAAACTCAAATCCAGCTTAGTACCCAGGTGGGAAATTGCTTAGCACTCAAAGGGTTAAGGGCCAGATTAAAAGTGGAGCATTAAATATTGCTTTTGTGAAGGCGATATTTGTGCTCTACTGAGTAATACCGGCACACACTAATGTGCGCTGGTATTACAAGTTGACAAGACTGCACTTCCATAGGCTTAAATGGAAGCCTTGTTCTCTTGCCGTGAGACACGGCATAAAAACTAGAACACCAAAGGGGGTAAGAAGCGCAGCGATGGCAGCAAATTGTAAATATATATGTATATGATAATATACATATATATTTATGTGTTAATATGTGTACATACACATATTAACACATAATTATATATGTATTTAAGCATATACATATATATTTACTGGGAACACACCGTTTTCATAGACTGCAATATAAAGGCACTTTCCAGTGCTATTTTTTTTTCTAACACCCCACACCCACCAACTTTAGCCCCAAGATATTGCCTAGTACAGTAATGTTATTAAAAAAATAAAGATGCTGCAATTTTTATTTTTTAATAAAATACACTACACTGTATTTTGGGGGCATTTGGGGCACATTTATAACATTAACCAGAGATCTGATCTCTGGTTAATTTTATAAGCGCTAATTGCTACCTTGAGCTTGCGGTAGCATTAACTAGCCACTTGTAAAGTCTGATTACTTATCGTGCGCCCGCAAACGGGCCAATTTGTAATCTAACCCTAAGTGTGCTAGCCACCTGTTCTATGGAAATGTACTATTTGGATTTTATGGTTTGATTTGGCTACCCCTGACTTTGATTTCATTAAATCCCTTTAGTTTGGACTGACTTGGTTATTTGACTTCATCTTATTTTTTGGACTTTGCTTCTGTTTTCTAATTTTATGCTATTTTCCATGTGTGGCTTAGACCAGGATTGTCAGACTTCTCTTATTCCTTTCCTAAGCATAGTGACTTTGTAGTTTGCTTCTTTTATTATTTCTCTACACTATTGCTGCTGTTTCCTGTATCTTCAGTGTCTTACAGCCTTATTACCTCAGATGCCTCTGTCCTCATGAACTCTGCATTAAAGATATTTATTTTTTCACATTCTGCTCCCTGCTAGAATTCATTTTTTTTTTTATAAGATCTTTTGTATTATTTTATTATTTTTTTTATTATATTATCTTTTTGTTATTTCTAGTTACCTATGCAAGTTAGTTTTTGTCTGGATAGCGAGAAGAAAATTAAAACAAGGCACATTTTCCTTTAGTATTTAGAATTATTCATTTACAGCTACTTTCTAGTACAGTGATGGCAAACTTTGGCATTTCGGATGTTTCCAAACTACATTTCCTATGATGCTCAACTTGACTGCAGAGTGCCTAAGCATCATGGGAAATTTAGTTCTGAAACATCTGGCGTGTCAAGGTTCACCTTCGCTATTCTAATACATTTGTTCTTTTGCTTTGTAGGCAAAGTAAACAGTAAACGCCTTGAAATTTTAATATAAAATGTCTAGTTATGTGTACAGTATACTTTCATTATTTATTTTGCCCACTTTTCATGTGATTTAGTTCTGACAGGTTTGGATTTTCTAGTATTGAAAGCTAAAAGTGCAAATTACAGGCTTCAAAAGGCTAACTCTGCTACATATCTTTCCTTAATTGGCTTCAGCAGATAGCAACAGCAGAGCAATACACTTTATATTAACATAATACCCTTACAAATCAGACAAGTGATGGGTGTAGTTTGGCTATTGAAAAACAACTGCAGCAAACATGATGTTTGCTTAGACTGGCTGATAGAAAAAAAAGAAATGTCTTGTAATTACAATCGGCTAGATTACGAGTTGTGCATTAGGGTAAAAAAGCAGTGTTAAGAGGTCCTAACTCTGCTTTTTTACGCCCGCTGGTATTACGTGTCTTGAAGGTTTAGGGGCACCGCACACTTGTTTGGCCTTACCGCAAAACGTCTTACGTAAACTTCGTAAAGTCTTTTTTCTATGGGACTTTCATAGCGTTGATATTACGAGTCTGTCCTGGGAGGCCAAAAAGTGAGCGGTACACCCTACCCTGTCAAGAGTCCTAACGCATTTAAAAGTCAGTAGTTATGAGTTTTACACTACAAAGCTGTAGCATAAAACTCATAACTAAAGTGCTAAAAAGTACACTAACGCCTATAAACTACCTATTAACCCCTAAACCAAGGACCTCACACATCGCAAACACTATAATAAAAATGTTCCGGACACCGCCGCCACCTACATTATATTTATGAACCCCTAATCTGCTGCCCCCAACATCGCCGACACCTACATACTATTTATTAACCCCTAATCTGCTTTCCCCAATGTCGTTGACATCTACATTATAATTATTAACCCCTAATCTGCTGCCCCCAATGTCGCCTACACCTACATTATATTTATTAACCCCTAATCTGCCTTCCCCAATGTCGCCAACACCTACATTATATTTATTAACCCCTAAAAGGGCAGTTAGCTCTTTTGCCACCCAAAGTCCCTAACCTAAAAATAAAACCCACCCAATACACCCTTAAAAAAACCTAACACTAACCCCCTGAAGATCGATTTACCAGGAGACGTCTTCATCCAAGCTGGGCGAAGTGGTCCTCCAGACATGCAGAAGTCTTCATCCAGACGGCATGTTCTATCTTCATCCATCCGGCACAGAGCGGGTCCATCTTCAAGACATCTGACGCGGAGCATCCTCTTCTGCCGATGAACTAACGACAAATGAAGGTACCTTTAAGTGACGTCATCCAAGATGGGGTCCCTTAGATTCCGATTGGCTGATAGAATTCTATCAGCCAATTGGAATTAAGGTAGAAAAAATCCTTTTGAAGTTCAATCCTACTGGCTGATCCAATCAGCCAATAGGATTAAGCTGGCATTCTACTGCATCAGCCAATAGGATTTTTTCTACCTTAATTCCGATTGGCTGAATTCTATCAGCCAATCGGAATAAGATTTGTGTTCTATGGCTGAAGCTGAATGTGTCTTGGGCGGTATAAAGTGATAGAATCAGTAATGTAGAGCACACTACTGAATAAAACATGTCACTCAGATTGAATTAATTAATGGACTCTAATTCCGATTGGCTGATAGAATTCTATCAGCCAATCGGAATCTAAGTGACGCCATCTTGGATGACGTCACTTAAAGGTACCTTCTTTCATCGTTAGTCCGTCGGCAGAAGAGGATGCTCTGTGTCGGATGTCTTGAAGATGGACCCGCTCCGTGCCGGATGGATGAAGATAGAAGATGCCGTCTGGATGAAGACTTCTGCCTGTCTGGAGGACCACTTCGCCCGGCTTGGATGAAGACTTCTCCCGGCTTCGTTGAGGACTTCGGCCTGGCTTGGATGAAGACGTCTCCCGGTAAGTCTATCTTCAGGGGGTTAGTGTTTTTTTTAAAGGTGTATTGGGTGGGTTTTATTTTTAGGTTAGGGACTTTGGGCGGCAAGAGAGCTAACTGCCCTTTTAAGGGCAATGCCCATCCAAATGTCCTTTTCAGGGCAATGGGGAGCTTATGTTTTTTTTTAGATAGTATTTTATTTGGGGGGTTGGTTGTGTGGGTGGTGGGTTTTTACTGTTGGGGTGTTGTTTGTATTTTTTTTTACAGGTAAAAGAGCTGATTTGTTTGGGGCAATGCCCCGCAAAAGGCCCTTTTAAGGGCTATTGGTAGCTTAGTTTTGTCTAGGATTTTTTTTTATTTTGGGGGGCTTTTTTTATTTTAATAGGGCTATTAGATTAGATGTAAGTAGTATAAAGATCTGTAATTTGTTTATTATTTTCTGTAATTTAGTTGTTGTTTTTTTTGTACTTTAGCTAATTTAATTTAATTTAGCTAATTGTATGTAATTTATTTAATTGTATTTAATTTAGTAAATGTATTTAATTATAGTGTAGTGTTAGGTGTTATTGTAACTTAGGTTAGGTTTTATTTTACAGGTACTTTTGTATTTATTTTAGCTAGGTAGTTATTAAATAGTTAATAACTATTTAATAACTATTCTACCTAGTTAAATAAATACAAACTTGCCTGTAAAATAAAAATAAACCCTGAGCTAGATACAATGTAACTATTAGTTATATTGTAGCTAGCTTAGGGTTTATTTTACAGGTAAGTATTTAGTTTTAAATAGGAATAATTTAGTTAATGATAGGAATATTTATTTAGATTTATTTAAATTATATTTAAGTTAGTGGGTGTTAGGTTTAGGGTTAGACTTAGGTTTAGGGGTTAATAACTTTAATATAGTGGTGGCAATGTTGGGGGCGGCAGATTAGGGGTTAATAAATATAATGTAGGTGTCAGCGACATTGGGGAAGGCAGATTAGGGGTTAATAAATAGTATGTAGGTGTCGGTGATGTTGGGGGCAGCAGATTAAGGGTTAATATTATAAGGGTATAAGGGTTAGGGGTTAATAAGTGTAAGATTAGGGGTGTTTAAACTTGGGGTTCATGTTAGGGTGTTAGGTGTAGACATAACTTTTATTTCCCCATAGGAATCAATGGGGCTGCGTTAAGGAGTTTTACGATGCTTTTTGGCAGGTGTTAAACTTTTTTTCAGCCAGTTCTCCCCATTGATGCCTATGGGGAAATCGTGCACGAGCACGTACGACCAGCTCACCGCTGACTTAAGCAGCGCTGGTATTGGAGTGCAGTAATGAGCAAAATTTTGCTGAACGTTCACTTCTTGTCTTTTAACGACGGGTTTCTGAAAACTCATAATACCAGAACTGCATGTAAGTGAGCGGTGAGGGAAAACTGCTCGTTAGCACCGCATAGCCTCTAACGCAAAACTCATAATCTAGGTGAATGTGTTTAGTTTCCCTTTAGAGACCATTAATTAATTCAATCTGAGAGACATGTTTTATTCAGTAGCGTGCTCTACATTACTGATTCTATCACTTTATACCACCCAAGACACATTCAGCTTCATTCATAGAACACAAATCTATACCAATGTGCACTAAGTATCTCTGGGGGAAATTGCATATTGAATAGTAGGGATGGGCAGATGTGCTGAAAGTTTAATTTGTTTGGTAGAACGAATAGTCCTGTGGACATTCGTTTTGGACAATTGAATGTTGATAAGAATGAAAACCCATACAATTCAGTTTTCGAATGTTACTTTCACTTTTGAATGTTCATAATTAGATCGAATAACTACATTCGAAATTTCAAATGTAACATTTGATTTAACGAATACTATTTAGAAGTAAACTTTTTCATGTAGTAGGAAATTTAGTGAATTGATACATAATAGATACACATTTATAAATTTGAATGTTTCTAGTTCGAATATTGCGTAATTCAAATATTACATTTAAAAAAACTTAAATTATGCTTACCTGATAATTTTCTTTTCTTCTGTACGGGGAGTCCACAGCTGCATTCATTACTATTGGGAAATACAGAACCTGGCCACAACGAGGAGGCAAAGACACCCCAGCCAAAGACTTAAATACCTCCCCCACTTCCCTCATCCCCCAGTCATTCTGTCAATGGAACAAGGAACAGTAGGAGAAATATCAGGGTGAAAAAATGTGCCAGAAGAACGAATAAAAAAGAATTTAAGGCCGCCTACAGAAAAAAACACGCAGGGAGCTGTGGATTCTCCCCGTACAGAAGAAAAGAAAATTATCAGGTACGCATAATTTGGTTTCTTCTTAAAATGGGGAGAGTCCACAGCTGCATTCATTACTTTTGGGAAATCAATAACAAAGCTTATAGAGGACACTGAATGCAAATGGGCGGGAACAGAAAGGTGGCCCATTCTGATGGCACCACAGCTGGACACAACCCGGATTCCCGATAAAAAATATTTCACAGAAGCAGGAAGAACAAAAATATGGAAAGAGGAGAAGGTAACTGCTCATCAATTAGAACCATAAGGATCCCAGTTAGAGATCACTCTAAATTCTGGACTCCACTGAGAACAAAAGCCTCTGAGGAGATAAAAGCCCCACTCCCTAGAAGCACACATATAAAAAAACCTCTCCATGAACAATGGCAAGGGAAACAACAAACTCCCACACCACATTCTCCCTATCTGAAAGAAGGGAAGAATCAGACAAGAAGGTCCAAAAGAACCTCCAAAAACAATCCCTGAAGATTCAAGGACAAAACAGAGAGAGAAGCCCCTAGCATAACTCGAAAAGAGCGGCTACCCAGCCACAAGAGGACAAAGTCCCATAGAAAATACTCTACCGACGGAGGAGAGCAAAGAAAGGAAAAATTCCAGATCACCTCCCACATGGATCCAAAAGGAACCAATGTAAAGCCTTAACCGGAACCGAAGTCCCAGAAGGAGAAACAAGACTACCTTACCATAGACAGCTAATTAGCACAGAGAAACTTAACACCTGTAGGTCAGAAAAAAACCCAGGTAGCAGAACAGGAACGGAATAGTAACATCCGTTTACGTTACAAACGAAAGCCGCAGGCTTCTATCAGATAGGCAGGCAGACTAAACATCAAACCATAGAAACTAGCCAACTGAGGAGCTAGCAAACTTGCACCAGGACATACCTGGAAAGGAACAAGAGAAAAAACTCAGAAGCAGGGCGGACCAACTACCCCTCACTAGAAAATGGGGTAAGAGAGGACAACACCCTGACCAACAAGGAAGAACCAACTGCCGCTAAGGGAAGTTTCCCAAACCAACTGCAAAGCCTCCCAACCTAAGTAAGGATCCTTGGGGAGACAAGATACGTGGTCGATGCCCAAACAGAGCAGTCAGAATTCCTGACCCCTACTCCAATCGAACAGTCCTATCACAGAAGCAACTGTCAATGTCCCAAGGACAAGATAGATTATAAAATCCCAGCATCGACAAGGCCCAGAGATCAGATAATGAATCTCCAATCACGAGTTCCGACAGAAAAGAAGCAGGAATGAGGTACTGACACCCAGAGAGACTAACTTGGGATCCAGGATACCTATCCTCATACCCCTCAGAAACCTGAAGGGAGGGTACACTGCAGACAGGAGAAACCCTTGACCCACTGACTCCTAGAGTTAGATGAGGAAAACTACCTCAGGAGGAGCCAACTGGATAGGAACAGTAGACCAGATCCTTTCAAATAGGAAAATGAAGATAACCCAGGAATATTCCAGAAAAGAAATTCCCAGGAAAAACTTCCTCTATCTCCCCAGAAGAGAGAAATAGAACTGCCCCAGTAGGAACAAGGAGATTTCTCCAGGACCGGGAAAACAAGCCTGCTACTTAACGCCAGACAGATCCAAGACTATTAAAATCTTGAAAACAGAGTAACCAAAATGCCAAGTCAAAGACAAGGACTAGGTTAAAAAACTGAACCCCCAAAACCAGGTGCCAAATCAAGACCAAAAACTTGTGGAACAACCACATAGTTATCTGGAATTAAATTTTCACCAAAGTTGTTGCATGCCATACCCCCATGGGGTCTTGAACTCTGATCATGATGTATCCCAGCCCCAAAAGGCCTCTAAGATAACACACACAAAGTCCAAAGACAAAGGAAGGACCCAAAAGAGATCCGAACTCCATGATTGAGAGAATATGACAGTCTCTAAAGATTCAGTCTGGATCAATGCTCAGAAAATCTACAGCTCAAGGAATTCATGAATGAACGAGCATCCTAAAACGCCGGTTGACGGCAAAAGAGACTGCATAACAATCCCCCAGATCCCCAAGTATATAGGATCAAAAGTGGGTACTGCAAGGACAAAAACAGTCCCTAAGAACCTATTCTCCACAACCAGATGACCGAAAAGGCAAGGGGAAGGGAAAGAAAAAATCATAGCAATCCTCAAAAAGAAGAGAGAAACACTGGCAAAAGAAAATAGAACAATCCAATCCACAAGTAGTAACAATAGGGAGGAATAAACGCCCCCTACAGCAGGTACTGGAGATCTCCATGCAGCCATCTGATCCTCCCTCCTTGGAAGGGAGGACTCTATCTCCTGTCCAAGGACCTCAGGATCTACACATATACTGCCATAGCAGAATTCGTAATCCCAGCAAACCACGTAAACTTATGCAGGGACAAAACACTTGTATCGAGTACACCCCACTAAGATGAAATAACGTAGGACCAGCCTGATATCTAGCATAGAAGGGCCTCCTATAACTTGTAGAAACAAGAAAAACAACCTTGTAACAAGAGGTAAGCAAACTTAGTACCCAAAACAGGACCAGCCTGTTGTCAAGGATACAAAATGTCTAATATAACATCAAAATAACAAAGTGAACTAGTAACCAACCAGGACCAGCCTGCTGACCAGGGTACAAACGAACTGTTCAAGGGCTAACTGAAAGTTATAAACCCTAGCAGGGCTAGACTAAACAAACAGACAAACGACAAACAAATAAGCTCTGAGACTTAAATATTGTCATAAAATAAATGTTATTATTTTTTTTTGGACTCAACATCTATCACGACTATAAAATCGCTAGCATCAAAATTCCAGAGAAAAAAGAATTTCCCTAAAAGGAAAATCTACAACAGCCACAAGTTCCAAAATAAAGAATAAAACACATCCTGACCGGATCAAAAGGAAGTAGGACGTACCCGCAGGTGAACGCCAAAGAGGAATGGAAACACTAACGGGACCAGCCTGTCAGATTTCCTAATCCTCAGGAGCTCAGAACTGGGATTAGACACACAAAACAAGAGACGACTAGGTGTAGGATCTCATCCCTCCATTGTCTAGCACTATTCACCATCTTATTCAGAAGCCTGAAGATCCGTTGACGAATCAGAACTGGAATCCTCCAAAGCTGCCAACACATGCCGCAGCAGTACACGCAGGCGTGATAGTCTGAATCTAAATGCAAAATCCACCTCCAGCAGGGCATCGGAAGGCCCCGACCCTGAAGGGTGTACCCCTGAAGCCTCAGAGGAAACCGCCTCCCCAGAGGAAAGATCTGATATAAGCGAACTCGCACCGGACACCCCCAGGTTAAGGGGACACGGATGAACTCTTTGCTTGCAATCAGGAAGATGTAAGTGCGCCAACACCAAAGATATGGCCACGTGGAACCGTGCAGTAACCTCTGGTGGAAATAAACCTCCTTCCGGAGAAGGGGTAACGATATTCGGGACAACTGCCTGTGTAGGAACAGAATATTCTAGGGAACGCACCTCATGGGACACAGGATCTTTAGAGGCAAAGGGCTCAGTGGTCTCTAGCCTCACCCCAGAGGGAGAAGAGATCACTCTATTACAGCATACGGAACATAATTAATTGGGCTGGATAACCCTGGCCTCCCCACAATTTAAGCAATCTGAATCAGAGAAATCCTTCCCCAAACAATCAGAATCCTCCATAGCTTGACTTTTTTAAATTACGGACAAAAGCAACTGGCACCTTACATACCCAATGGCTGGGGCACTCACCACCTCCTATGACCCAGAGAAGTAGAGAAACAGATCCTCTTTACCGACACTGGATCACAAATACAGAAATGGAGAACGAAAACGTTACCATGTCCGGCCAAAGAAAAGCGCGCCAGCCCACAAGAACTGCTTAGCTTGAAAAAAATGGTATGTTCCGTAATAGCCATGAGCCGCAACATTTCCACACATAAGCAGACAGAATCACATAACAAACATGATTAAAGTCCCCCACTGCTCAAAAACCCCCCTCAGGAGATATTAACTCTTGATTCTATAAAGATAAAGGAGTCCCACTGAGACCCTGTCTTCTATCATTTACATTACATTCCCACAATGAAAGGAAAATGAAACGATCTTACTGGAATCTATGCCGTGGAACAGTAACATGGTACTTCAAGTTTGACAGATAGTAGCATTGCTTCTGACATTGGCTTGAGTGAAGAAAGCAGGCAGCGAAACTCATCAACGCTGATTGCTTATGGAGCTGTTAATATGAGTCGGGATGGTTTGGCAGAAAGACTCTCCCTGCATCTCTGGACTCTAATTTTCATCCATGCTCTCACTGAGAGGCTGACAGGACTACTTAAAACTGCTGTCCCATCTCGAAGAGTACTACCCTCCATAAGATACTACTCCGTAATCTTCCGACACTTCTCTGCCAACCTCCTGTGACGAAAGTCAAAGAATGACTGGGGGATGAGGGAAGTGGGGAAGGTATTTAAGCCTTTGGCTGGGGTGTCTTTGCCTCCTCCTGATGGCTAGGTTCTGTATTTCCCAAAAGTAAAGAATGCAGCTGTGGACTCTCCCCATTTTAAGATGAAAAAGAGTATTCAAAATGCTATTACAAATAAATAGATTCAAATATTGCATAATTAAATTGAAGTATTAGAAAAATTTGAATCAAATATTATTATTATTTAAAGAAAGCATAAGAAATACTATTACATTGAACGAATGTTAGAATGTTGCACAAACATTCGAAATTCGAAAAAACAAATAAATGTTTTAAAGTTTGTTAAATTTTTTGAATGTTGCAAAACATTCGCCCATCCCTATTGAATAGACACAGGGCAGGATTAATTCGGCAGAGTAGGCATGTGCCTACAGGTGTCCTCCATAGAAGGGGACATGTCTCTGCCTATTATAAATACAGTCAGCTTAAAATTACCTTTCTGAAACAACTAGCGACAAATGTAATCCATTATCCGATTGGTTGTACATCCGGTGACCTCACAGAGAAATGGACCAATCAGATTATGCAATAACGCCAGAGGACAGATACACTCCAGAGAGTTCTGTTCTAATCAGAGCCTTGGGTGCCACATCCACCTCTGGGAACCTAACCATGGGTCCCTCCCCCATGACGTGCTTTTAAAGGTTCTGCTCTCCCCCTCCCCCCCCATCGGTTATATACTAGCCACCTGGAAACCCTAAATAAGATAGAGACTTATCATTAAAGTAGCTTCCCACTAAACTCACATTTAAAAAAGTAGCTTTATTGCACAACCGCATACAACAAACCTATTTTCCAGTGATTGTATGCTTGTTGAATGCTCAAATATTTTAGAATACGAAGTTTAATTACATGCAGTAAATAAGGTAGTATCTGTATCAGTGGAGGCTTTTTAGTTACTAATGCATGCTTTGAGGGTTCCATAGCGTCCCAGCTTGTGATGTACCGAGTATAGTTGTCCCTCCCTTTATGCCTTTCGAATTTTGTGCCTGGGAGCGTGTGTTTTTTGAGTTTGAGAGGCTATTTGTAATTATGTTTTGTACTCAGAGTAGAGTCAGTTTGATAAGAACCTGACAGCAGGGGTGTTTATATCCTCCCTCACAGGGGCACACTCTCTTCACCCTCTTTCTCAGTTTTCACTCTGCCTATGCTGCAGCCGATGTTGCCTGCTGCTGATTCTCCTCCTCCCCAAGAGCCTTATCTCCGCCTTCAAACAACAGAAGGGAAGTTGGCAGACACGCAATACACTGAAAGTAAAGACAGACTTGCTGTGACAATGCCTTCCTGCTCAATGACATCACTGCAACTAGAGGCATTCCTTAAAGAAACACTGTTTTCGGATGTGGGTCACGTCGAATCATGGTACTTGTAGTTTCAGGGAGATTGCATTTCATTTGCAAGTGTCAGTGAGCCGCTATTACAATGTGGGAGACTCCCTGAACTTCAGGGACAGTTGGGATGTCTGTCACAGGTAAATGGGAACTAGCTGCTAACCACAATATGGTGGCTTCATGTAGGTAACTATAAGCACATTAGTATTTATAATAAATAATATAAAAAAATATTTTTGTTCTAATAGGCTCTGCACCATATTATTGATGCTATATATGTTAAAAAAATATGTTTTTTTTGTAGCCCTTACAAATAGAAAACTGTAACTATAAGCAATGCAGTGTTTCTAGTTAGTAATGTGTCTGTATAATTTAAAATATTCTTTATAAATTAAATACAGAATTTAAATTGCACCTTTTCATACGCCTGATAAAAGTATGGGGCCTGGGAGGAGCTGTTATTTCACTACCGTTAATTAATTTTAGTTAAGATTGGTTGCACAGTGGTGAACGGAGCATGCAGGGGGAGGGGCTTCCAACTAATGGTGATGCAAAATGCATTAGGCTCCGCCCCTTCCACACGCACTGACAACTTGGTAGAAACCGGAATGGAATAGTGACCAGCTGTTACACAGAAAATATTTCATTTAGTGCTGGTTCACTCACGCCCAGCTTTCTCTTCTCTTTTTAACTCATACAAGAAAGCGGATTAACAGATTTACACCAGTAAATCAGCTGTTTGATGCAGAGTAATCTTGTTCACGCTTTATATCAATACAGCCTTTATAAAGGCTGTTCAGGTTTTACATACAGTTTTTACTCTACAAAGGACTTGTTCTACACCACTGATACTCTGTATTGTATATACACAATTTCATATGGCTAAATAAACACATATGTTTTAATCTCATTTGGCCCCAAGTTCATTGGTATCTGTACCCCCACAAGAGTATATATACAAGAGTATATAGGCAGTTATTTGCTCCTGCGGATCTGCCTTCCTGGACCCTTCTTCATAAGAACACCCAGGAGAGGAGGATCAAGAAAAGAGGAGCCAAAAGGTGAACTTTGGACAGACAATAACTTTAAACCAGTGTCTTATTTATACCTTATATTGGATGAGGTTTAATCACGCAAGTGTGTATTTGTCTACCTTTTAAATAGAGCTAATTGTCACAAACTATCTTAACTAGGAGTGCCTTCTTGTGTGTTTGTCCACTCGCTACTCTTTCAGAATCTTTTGGGGAAAAACTTCATTTTAAAGGGGATTTCTCCGTACCGGACACAGCAGCCAAGGTTTGAGGCATCCTGTTCAGTCATATATATATTTATGTGTGTGTGTGTGTGTGTATATATATATATATATATATATATATATATATATATATATATATATATATATATATACATATTAGACTGTGCATTCAGATCCTTCCTTAGGATCCGAATGCGGAAGTATGCACTATGTGAAGAACATTTCAATGTGAAATATTCATATTTAATGTCGAGTTAACAAACACAATCTGGTTTGCACACAGTAACATTTTTTTCTTCAACTTTTCACGCTCCATTTATGGGGGAATATGTAAACGAGTTCGCTATATTCAAAGTACAACTTTTTGCAAAAGTTTGGTTAGCGTTCATGTGGAAACTTTTAAGTTTCAACTTGTAATACAGGCGCTACCTGATGCGCGCAAAAAATGCGCCATTTGTAATCTAGCCCTTGGTCTAATGTGTGTCGGGTTAGATCACAAGGGATAAATGTTAGGGTTTTTTTTAACAAAGAGCTCAATTAAAGTCTATGGGGAGAAGATGCTAACACGGCTGTGATATTCAAAGTCCTGAAGTTAGGGTGCATCTGGTTTCTCTTGCATGCTAAATTTTTACTTTCAACTTGTAATATGCATGCTAACCCACCCACGTTAAAAGTTTACTTTGAGCGCAGTTAGCACACAAATCAAAAATTCCAATAGCATGCTACTTGTTATCTGGCCCTAATGTGTCAAATAAAAACACTTTAAAATGGAAAAACAAATTCTGTATTTGCAAGCAACCTGAACCAGAGATTAATAGATATCTATATAATTCAATAACAAGCAAATAAACATAATTCACTGAGGACAACTTCTAGATCAGAGGCCCATTGTGGTGCACATGCTGAGTAAAAAAGATCCCTATTTAAAATGACTATGATATAGTGAAATTCCAGACTAGGAACAATGACAGGGTTTAATCTATTCACTCAGAATATAAAACACCGGAATTATATTAGCAAATAACACAATTTAGCTGCCTTTTCCCCCTACAAATCTTAAATCTTTGGTATGTGTTTATTACCTTAAAAACTTTATTTTCTCTCGGCTAGATTACGAGTTTTGCGGTATGAGTGAAAAAGCAGCATTATGGCTCTTTTTCACTACCGCTGGTATTACGAGTCTTGCAAGTTTAGCTGCACCGCACACTTTTTTGGCCGGAACGCAACGTAACTACCGCAGCTTTCAAAAAGTCCTTTTTCAATGGGACTTCCTTTGCGCCGGTATTACGAGTTTGCCTGTCCGGCCAAAAAGTGAGTGGAACAGCCTATACCATCAAGATTGATACCGTAAACTGAAAGTCAGTAGTTATGGGTTTTATGTTACAACTCCATAACATAAAAGTCATAACTAAAGTGCTAAAAAGTACACTAACAACCATAAACTACCTATTAACCCATAAACTGAGGCCCTCCTGCATCGCAAACACTATAATAACATTATTAACCCATAATCTGCCGCTCCGGACATCGCCAACACTATAATAAACATATTAACCCCTAAACCGCCGCACTCCCGCATCGTAAACACTAGTTAAATATTATTAACCCCTAATCTGCTGTCCCTAACATCGCTGCAGCCTACATTACTGTTATTAACCCCTAATCTGCTGTGCCTAACATCGCCGCAACCTACATTACTGTTATTAACCCCTAATCTGCTGTGCTTAACATCGCCACCTCTATACTAAAGTTATTGACCCCTAAACCTAACCCTAAGTCTAACCCTAACACCTACTAACTTTAATATAATTAAAATAAATCTAAATAAAAATTACAATTAATACTTTAATAATTCCTATTTAAAACTAAATACTTACCTATAAAATAAACCCTAACCTAGCTACAATATAACTAATAGTTACATTGTATCTATCTTACGTTTTATTTTTATTTTACAGCTAAGTTTGTATTTATTTTAACTAGGTATAAATAGTTACTAAATAGTTATTAACTATTTACTAACTACCTAGTTAAAATAAATACAAATTTACCTGTAAAATAAAACCTAACCCGAGTTACACTAACACCTAACCTTACACTACAATTAAATAAATTACATCAATTAAATACAATGAACTAAATTACAAAAGAAAACACTAAATTACATAAAATAAAAAAGAAATGATCAAATATTTAAACTAATTACACCTAATCTAATAGACCTATCAAAATAAAAAAGCCCCTCCAAAATAAATAAAAACCCTAGCCTACAATACACTACCAATGGCCCTTAAAGAGCCTTTTGCGGGGCATTGCCCCAAAGAAATCAGCTCTTTCACCTGTAAATTAAGCCAATAGGATTGATCTTCAATCCTATTGGCTGATCCAATCAGCCAATAGGATTGAGCTTGCATTCTATTGGCTGTTCCAATCAGCCAATAGAATGCAAGCTCAATCCTATTGGCTGATTGTGTGGATTTCTTTGGGGCTAGGGTTTTTTTTCTATTTTCGGGGGGCTTTTTATTTTGATAGGGCTATTAGATTAGGTGTAATTAGTTTAAATATTTGATAATTTCTTTTTTATTTTGTGTAATTTAGTGGGGGGTTTTATAATTTAGTTAATTGTATTTAATTAATGTAATTTATTTCATTGTAGTGTAAGGTTAGGTGTTAGTGTAGCTCAGGTTAGGTTTTATTTTACAAGTAAATTTGTATTTATTTTAACTAGGTAGTTAATAAATAGTTAATAACTATTTAGTAACTATTTATACCTAGTTAAAATAAATACAAACTTACCTGTAAAATAAAACCTAAGATAGATACACTGTAACTATTAGTTATATTGTAGCTATCTTTTATATTTTATAGGTAAGTATTTAGTTTTAAATAGGAATTATTTAGGTAATGATAGTAATTTTTATTTAGATTTATTTTAATTATATTAAAGTTAGTGGGTGTTAGGGTTAGGGTTTTATAACTTTAGTATAGTGGCGGCGACATTGAGGGCAGCAGATTAGGGGTTAATAAGTGTAGGTAGGTGGCGGCGACATTGGGGGCGGCAGATTAAGGGTTAATAAGTGTAATGTAGGTGGTGGCGGTGGCGGGGGCGGCAGATTAGGGGTTAATAAGTGTAATGTAGGTGGCGGCGATGTAGGGGACGGCAGATTAGGGGGTTAATAAATTGAATGTAGGTGTCGGCGATGTCGAGGGTGGCAGATCAGGGGTGTTTAGACTCAGGGTTTATGTTAGGGTGTTAGGTATAAACATAACTTTTGTTTTCCCATAGGAATCAATGGGGCTGCGTTACGGAGCTTTACGCTCCTTTATTGCAGGTGTTAGGCTTTTTTTAGCCGGCTCTCCCCATTGATGTCTATGGGGAAATCGTGCACGAGCACGTAAAACCACCTCAAAGCAGTGCTGGTATTGGAGTGCAGTATGGAGCTCAATTTTGCTCTACGCTCACATATTGCCTGCTAACGCCGGGTTTATGAAAACCTGTAATAGCAACGCTATAGGTGGAAATAACTTGCAAGTTAGTACCAAGCTGCTCATAACGCAAAACTCGTAATCTAGCCATCTGTCTTTCATTTTGATAAGAAAGGTGTCATCTGCTTTTTTTGCTTGATCCTGCTGTAATTTATGACCGTTGTTAATTAGGATCATGCGACTGTTATTACCTTGCTTGTGAGATCAGTGCAGCATGTGTAGTTCTCAAGTGTTGGACACAAGAGAGGAAAGAACCTCTCGAAAGACTGCACTTATAGCACTCTATGCCTGGACTGATAGTGGAGAAAATTGGGAAATTAAAATATAACTTTTATTTAGTACATTAAAATAAAACACTCAATTTAAAAACAACCAAAGAGTTGGTAGCCTTTCCTAAATATTAGATAAGCCTTTGACGTGTCAAAAGTATAAGGAAGGAAAATGTATAGGATGGTAACTAATTAAGTGTTACCTTATGGAACAATATGTGCTGGTTAGGGAGGATTAGTATAGCAGTATCAGATACAATGTATATACTGGTGATAGATTAAGTTAATTTATGGTGGGAGTCCTCCTAAATAGTGTTATGATACCACTTGATGTAACACCTTAATGATAGTAAAAACAAAACAGAGCAAGTTTGTTTAATCGTTTATTGGATTTAGAGAGTTGTTCTCTGTTTTATGTTAAAGGTCTTGGTTATACTTTTGTGTGTTTTACGTTTGTGTTATTTTGTCACATTAGTGATACTCAGAAAGTGTTCAGGAAATGATATACATAGTTCTGTGATATCACTTTATTACTCCATATACTAGCACGTACAAATTAGTGCTTACTTTGATCGATAAGTGATATGATTGTGGAACCTTGTATACTATCACTTCTTAGTTGCTTCCTATATATGTTGTCATATGATATCCCAATTTTTCATAAGTATCTTAGTGACTACTACGTAGTATGGATTCCCATGTACTGTGATTTGATATCACACTCTTATCAGTGTTAGGTATCTTTACCTGAATATCGAGTTACTTAGATGTTGTTTTTAAATAAATATTGTATTACATAAATTGTAAAACAGGTCGTTAACATGTGTTTTTTGTGACCATAATGTAGTTGGTAGACATGAAATATCCTTAATTGTAAGCAAGTGTCTAATATCTTTACTGTGTATACCACTTTAAATGTATAAACATCAGTGGATGAACTGATTCGTTCAAGTATTATATTGGCTATGTCTGTCACTTTAAATATATTTGCATAAATAGATGAACTGAATTGTTCAAATCTAATAAGAATGCATATGTAAGTTATTAAATTCACATACAAGGTGCAGCATGTGACAAGATAGATAGCTCATATGCAATTAGATATACTGTTTTGAACATGCCAATATACATGTATTAACACTGTGCAGATAGTCAGTTCAAATGACTGTTGCCGGAGTGTATCCGGTTTGAGTTTGCAGTCAGTAAAATATTTTAGCTTATTATACCAATTTGTTTAGTCTTCATGTATTATTCACAATTGTTATCTGTTCTGTTTATATATAATAGTTATGGTCAAAGGATTTATTTCTAATGGCTACCAACAAGTTGACAGCACGCTAGCGTTTTCTCTGATAATGAGTCACCAATAGTCAACGAACCTAAGGCTCAGATATTTCCTCCTCACAAAATTAGTTATAAATATACAGCTTTAAAATAGCTGTTATACAGCACTATTAGTTACTAAAGGTATATAGCATTTCGTTTGTAATAATGTAGTGATAATTAAGTAAATAGTAATGTAAAAAGCTTTGTGAGATAATATTAAAGTAATTCTTAATATCACTAAGGCTGTTTAGATTCTATAATCTCCTATACCGGCTACCATTTCTGAGGTAAAGTTTTAAAAATTCTATAGAGCTCCCCTAAGCTCTACAACCCCCTGACCGGTTTCGCCCGTATCGGGCTTTTTCAAAGGCGGCGAGCCGCCGGAAGTTAGAAAATATAAACGGGTTGAGGACCCGGTCCCAAGCAAATCTCCTATTTGATTGGGTAGTCTAAGTGTCTGTAAAATCCTTTCCGCCAATCGTGAGACTCCTTGGCGATACTGGAGAGAGTTAGGCGATCACCAATGTATGGTCCTAATATGTCTTGATTAAATATTGATTAGAACTGCATAGAGGATAAAAAAGATTAGATTTGTGACTGTAATATGACTTCGTCTAGATCTTTATTTGTTCTTTTGGAAATAGGTAAATCGTGTTTGCATGGCTTTATTCAATGTGAAATAGTAACCAATATGTCTATTTATATTTTTATGGATACATTTTTTTATATATATAGCATGTAAAGACATAGATTGAACATAATGATTTTCCATATATTTGGGTGATTTTATTAAATATATGATAATGATGGGTAAATCAGATATTTTTGTAAAGTGATGATAAAGCAAATAAGAACATTATTTGAGACCTGTTATTATTTGTGTGTACTTATGTTTTTATAATTGTTTTATTATAAAAAATATATATTTTTTATTTTTTAATTTTTTAAAATAAATTCATTTGTTGCAATTTGGATTTAGCTTTGCACTGTAAAGATTTCTACAATCATCTATTGATATTGGGTGTATGAACATCTTATTTTGAAGTATCATGTTTATAAGTTTTTGTGTTTGGTTTAATATAATCTAATGGTATATATTCATGCATTTGTATCTTAGATACTTTGTCATAGTGTTGTTATATCTGACATGCTGTTACAAGAACCTGATTTTAGGTGATGGTTTCAAATATATATTCATAAAGGTTCTTTTTAGTAATATTTGGGTTGAAGTGTCTTTACTAAAGTGTTAGTGTTTCAATATGTTGGATACTTGAAGTTTATATTATATTAATATGATGTCTGTGTTGTTGCTTAATAGTGCAGTGAATGATTGGAGGACCCCTGTATCCTCCTTTAAATTACATTTTTGGACCACAGGGATTGTGTGTGATGGTGATGAGAAAATAAACTGATAATTCTACATCTGGAGGGTATGAGTGTTAGGTGGCACAGTGGGTTGTGTAATTTAGTATGTGCCCTATCGCATGTGTTGGTGTGGGAGTGACAGGGATGGGGGTGTGTGCTTGTGTGTGTGGAGTGCTACAAAATGGTGGGTACATGGATGTGACCAATATAAATCAACTAGTGAGTAGGGAAAATGGGCAGTGGGGGGAGTGCTGTAGGAACAAGTGGTAGGTTGGTGTTACAAATCTCAATGTATAGTTTTGGCTGTGAATTTGTATAGTAACTTGAATTATTGGATAACAGTGTGTGTAAGCAAATTCGCTGATGATTATTTATTGTAATATATAGTGGTTTGGTGTAGTATGTCACATTAAGTCAATTTTAAATTTAAAGTTAATCCATACAATTTACTAAAAGTTAGTGATTTTGCTATTTATATCATCTTAATTATTGTTTATGCTCAAATTCTAAATTCTCTTCAACATCTTACTATGTGTTGGTACATTATTTTGGTTGATACTTTTGATCTATGTTTGGAAATGTACATAAAAGTTGTTATTTTCGTTCATTCCGGATGGTTGTACAGTGTTGAGAAGGTATATCCATCTACTCTCTCTTTTTAGTAATGCAGTTTCAAGGTTGCCTACTCTAATACCCAATCTTATTCTTTCTATACCTCTGCATTGTAGTTCTTCAGCATTCGCTTTGTGATATTGTAGGAAGTGTTGAGCGACACTAGTCAGAGTTTTATCATCTTTCTTATCTTTCTCAGCGTTTCTGATGTTGCGTAAATGTTCCATTACTCTCACTCTTAATTTTCGTGTCGTCATCCCTACGTAACATTTTTCACATTTACAGTTGAGTAGATATATTACTCCTTCTGTTTGGCAGCTAATATAATCTTTGATGATATGTTTGTTTTTGAAACGGTCTATTATATGGTCAGATTTGATTATATGTTTGCATGTACTACAGTTTCCACATTTGTGTGAACCTGGTGCTAATGCTGTCCTGGTTTTGTGTCTCTGTAGGTGACTGCTAGTGAACATGTCTTTGATATTACGAGTTTGTTTGTATGAAATGGAGGGTCTTATTCCTATTATATCCTTTAGAGTTGGATCTGATTTGAGGATGTACCAATACTTGTTCAAAATTTCATTAACTTTTGTACTTTGAGAATTGTATGTAGTTATAAGTCTGGGAACATCACACTTAGGTCTAAAGTGTCTAAATCAGAACAATTTCTCCTGATTCTCAGGAATTCCCCTGTAGGGAGACTTTTCATAGTGTTACTAGCATGTGCACTGCTGTTGTGGAGTAGACTGTTGGTCGCCGTTGATTTTCTGAAAACAGATAAAAACAGATCTTTTCAGAAAATCAACGGCGACCAACAGTCTACTCCACAGCAGTGCACATGCTAGTAACACTATGAAAAGTCTCCCTACAGGGGAATTCCTGAGAATCAGGAGAAATTGTTCTGATTTAGACACTTTCCAAAAACATGCACAAGAACTTGAAAACAGACTATTAGAAAGAGGATATAGTAAAAGAACTATTAAAAAAGCAAAATACAGAGCACAAGAAACCAACAGACAAGAATTGTTAAAAAAGAAATTTAGACCTAAGTGTGATGTTCCCAGACTTATAACTACATACAATTCTCAAAGTACAAAAGTTAATGAAATTTTGAACAAGTATTGGTACATCCTCAAATCAGATCCAACTCTAAAGGATATAATAGGAATAAGACCCTCCATTTCATACAAACGAACTCGTAATATCAAAGACATGATCACTAGCAGTCACCTACAGAGACACAAAACCAGGACAGCATTAGCACCAGGTTCACACAAATGTGGAAACTGTAGTACATGCAAACATATAATCAAATCTGACCATATAATAGACCGTTTCAAAAACAAACATGTCATCAAAGATTATATTAGCTGCCAAACAGAAGGAGTAATATATCTACTCAACTGTAAATGTGAAAAATTTTACGTAGGGATGACGACACGAAAATTAAGAGTGAGAGTAATGGAATATTTACGCAACATCAGAAACGCTGAGAAAGATAAGAAAGATGATAAAACTCTGACTAGTGTCGCTCAACACTTCCTACAATATCACAAAGCGAATGCTGAAGAACTACAATGCAGAGGTATAGAAAGAATAAGATTGGGTATTAGAGTAGGCAACCTTGAAACTGCATTACTAAAAAGAGAGAGTAGATGGATATACCTTCTCAACACTGTACAACCATCCGGAATGAAAGAAAATAACAACTTTTATGTACATCTCCAAACATAGATCAAAATTATCAACCAAAATAATGTACCAACACATAGTAAGATGTTGAAGAGAATTTAGAATTTGAGCATAAACAATAATTAAGATGATATAAATAGCAAAATCACTAACTTTTAGTAAATTGTATGGATTAACTTTAAATTTAAAATTGACTTAATGTGACATACTACACCAAACCACTATATATTACAATAAACAATCATCAGCGAATTTGCTTACACACACTGTTATCCAATAATTCAAGTTACTATACAAATTCACAGCCAAAACTATACATTGAGATTTGTAACACCAACATATTATTATTATTATTATCGGTTATTTGTAGAGCGCCAACAGATTCCGCAGCGCTATAAACAAAGGGGGAGTACAACAAAACAATTATAGGGTAGAGGGCCCTGCCAAGAGTTGCACTGTTGTAGTCAGCTCTTAAGAAGGTGATCTACAGACAGCTGGACTTTTAGGCTTACATGCTAAGAGGGTTCAGGGGATTGCAGTGGAGGAGAGGAACTGGTATTAGGAAAGGTTAGCGTAGGTTGTATGCGTCCCTGAACAGTAGAGTCTTTAGGGAGCACTTGAAGCTTTTAAAACTAGAAGAGAGTCTTGTGGAGCGAGGCAGAGAGTTCCATAAGATGGGAGCCAGTCTGGAGAAGTCCTGTAAACGGGAGTGTGATGAGGTGACAAGAGAGGAGGAGAGTAGGAGGTCATGAGCAGAGCGAAGGGGACGGGAGGGAGAGTATCTGGAGACAAGGTCTGAGATGTAGCGGGGAGCAGTGCAGTTGAGGGCTTTGTATGTAAGAGTGAGAGTTTTGTGTTTGATCCTAGAGGCAAGAGGAAGCCAGTGAAGGGATTGGCAGAGAGGCGCAGCAGATGAAGAGCGACGTGTAAGGAAGATGAGTCTGGCAGAGGCATTGATTATGGATTGTAAAGGAGCTAGGCGGTAGGAGGGGAGACCAGAGAGGACAGAGTTGCAGTAATCAAGGCGGGAAAGAATGAGAGAGTGGATTAAAATCTTAGTTGTGTCTTGTGTAAGGAAGTGTCTAATTTTAGAGATGTTTTTAAGGTGGAAGCGGCAGGCTGTAGCCAAGGACTGAATGTGAGGAGTGAAGGAAAGATTTGAGTCAAATGTGACCCCGAGACATCGGGCATGCGGGGTAGGGGTAATGATGGAGTTGTCGACAGTTATAGAGATATTGGGGGTGAAGATTTTGGAAGAAGGGGGGAAAATGAGGAGCTCAGTTTTGGAGAGATTTAGCTTGAGGTAGTGAGAGGACATCCAGGAAGAGATGTGAGAAAGACAGTTAGTGACACGGGTTAGCAAGGAAGGAGATAGTTCTGGTGCAGAGAAGTAGATTTGGGTGTCATCGGCATACAGATGATATTGAGAAGAGAAGGGGACCGAGGACAGAGCCTTGCGGTACTCCGACAGAAAGGGGTGACGGGGGAGAGGAGGCCCCAGAGAAGGCTACACTGAAGGTACGGTTTGACAGGTAGGAAGAGAGCCACGAAAGGGCTGTGTCACAGATGCCGAAGGATTGGAGGGTTTGGAGCAAAAGAGGGTGGTCGACAGTGTCAAAGGCTGCGGACAGATCAAGGAGGATAAGCAGAGAGAAGTGGCCTTTTGATTTAGCTGTAAGTAGGTCGTTGGTGACCTTAACAATAGCTGTCTCTGTGGAGTGATAGGGACGAAATCCAGATTGCAGCGGGTCAAGAAGGGAGTTTAACGTAAGGAAATGGGATAGGCGTGCATATACTAGTTTTTCGAGAAGCTTTGAAGCAAGAGGGAGGAGGGAAATTGGGCGGTAGTTGGATGGAGAGGTAGGATCAAGGGAAGGTTTTTTGAGGATAGGTGTGACCAGTGCATGTTTCAATGATGAGGGAAATGTACCAGTGCTGAGGGAGAGGTTGAAAATGTGTGTTAGTATAGGGGTAAGGGTATCAGAGAGAGAGGGGAGCAGCTGTGAGGGGATAGGGTCAAGGGGACAGGTAGTGAGGTGAGAGCGCAGTATAAGTGCTGAAACTTCGTCCTCAGTAACAGGGGAGAATGAACTAAGTTTCAGGTTATGAGGGTTGTGGTTGAGTGAGAGTATTTGAGGGGGGGAGAGAATGGAATTGTGTTGAGAGCTGATTTCATGTCTGATGGAATCAATTTTGTTAATGAAGTGACTGGCAAAGTCTTGAGCTGACAGAGAAGTTGTATTAGGAAGTGGGGGAGGGCGGAGGAGACTATTGAAAGTGGAGAACAGACGTTTTGGATTTGAAGAAAGATTAGAGATAAGAGTAGAGAAGTAGTGTTGCTTGTGGAGATTAAGGGCAGAGTAGTAGGAGTTCAAGATGAATTTGTAATGAAGAAAATCAGCTGAACTCCGTGATTTTCTCCAATGCCGTTCAGCAGTACGGGAACATCTGCGTAGGTACCGTGTCAGAGGAGTATGCCAGGGCTGGGGATGAGTGTGTGATTTCCTAGCAGTGGTAAGAGGGGCGAGATTGTCAAGGACGGATATAAGGGTGGAATTATAGTGGCAGATAGATTGTTCAGGGCAGGAAAAGGAGGAGAAGGTTGAGAGGAGCGGTTGAAGGGAATTAGCAAGTTGTTGCTGATCTAAAGACCTAATGCTTCTGTGAAGTTTGGTGTGAGGAGTAGAAGGTGGGAGAGTTGTAGGAAGGGATGATATGTTGCAGGTAAGGAGATGGTGGTCAGAAAGAGGAAAAGGGGAGTTTGAGAAGTTTGAGAGAGTGCATCGATAGCTAAACATCAGGTCAAGGGAGTGACCGTCTTTGTGAGTGGGAGAATCAGTCCATTGTGACAGACCGAAAGAGGAAGTGAGTTGCAGAAGTTGTTTAGCAGATGAGGCAGTGGGATTGTTAATGGGGATGTTGAAGTCGCCAAGAATGAGGGCAGGGGTGTCTGAGGAAAGGAAATAAGGAAGCCAGGCAGCAAAGTGATCTAAAAATTGAGTTGGGGAGCCAGGGGGGCGGTATATGACTGCAACACGTATAGAGAGGGGAGAGAATAACCGAATCATGTGTGCTTCAAATGAAGAAAATGTGAGTGAAGAGAAGGGCTGTATTTGTTGGAAGGTGCAATGAGAGGAAAGTAAAATACCGACACCACCTCCTTGTCTATTGCCAGACCTAGGAGTGTGGCTGAAATGGAGACCCCCATGTGACAGTGCAGCAGTGGATGCTGTGTCTGAAGCAGAGAGCCAGGTTTCTGTAAGAGCCAGAAGGTTAAGAGAGTGGGAGATGAAGAGATCATGGATAGAAGTTAGCTTGTTGCAAACAGAGCGAGAGTTCCAGAGTGCACAAATGAAGGGGGAGGGGTTTTAGATGTAAGAGGAATGCGATTAAGGTTACCAGAGTTTAGTTTTTGAAGTCTATTGAAAGGCACACAAGGATGTGAAAGGTTAGGAGGTTGTGAGGGACCAGGATTAGGGGAGATGTCGCCAGCAGCTAGTATGAGCAAGAGGGAGAGTGACATGAGATGAGAAGCAGATTTGCAGTAATGAGACTGTTGTTTAACTGAAGTGCAGGGGGGAGAGAGAGTATTTAGGAATAAGTAGAGTTCATGAGTACAAAAGTAAGGTGAGTATTAGAGAGATGGGCTAATGAACAGTGCAGGTGGAGAGGGAGAAGGAGTAACTGAGTAATGTAGTTTGTTGTAGAGACAAGACGTAGCAAAAAGGAATATGAAGATATTGAGCATTATTCTGAAAGTGGGAACCAAGTAAACACATAAGACACAGTGTTACAGCAGCACTTGCAAGAGGATACAATGATATAAATAAAACATAGTAATACAAGAGTACTTGCCTTGTGTCTTGCCCCTTGCCCAATCCTTGTTCAATTCTTGTATAATTCTTAAAAATTAATGCCTCACTTATAAAATGTTCACTTTGAAAATGTGAACATATGCTATTGTTAAAAAGTACACAGCCCAGTTACCAATGCACAAACCCCTGTGCAATGCACATCCCCTAACTAGTCTGAAATATATACAGGTAGGGCAGTCAGCTGAGTCCACTAAATTTACTTAATTGCTAATCAAAGACAGTTGGTAAGGCCAATTGGAATGTTAGAGTCTGGTCAGGGTGAGATGAGTTAGGTAAACAGACAATAAAATTTGGAGGGGGTTAAAACTGTGACATAAGAAAACTATAAATTTTAGAGTTATAGCAAGTATTGATAAGGAGTGAGCATCACATGGCAATTAACTAGACATTAGAATTGAGACATTGGGAAAAATCATTTAAAAAAATGCAGGACTTTATTTTAACAGACTAAATTCAATTGCTCAAACACAGAGGGATTTGTTGTAAAATGACAGAAATGCAGGGAATAGCAAGATATCAGTGCAGGGCCTGAGTTCACGTACCAAAAAGAGGGATTTGTTGTAAAATGACAGAAATGCAGGGAATAGCAAGATATCAGTGCAGGGCCTGAGTTCACGTACCAAAAAGAGGGATTTGTTGTAAAATGACAGAAATGCAGGGAATAGCAAGATATCAGTGCAGGGCCTGAGTTCACGTACCAAAAAGAGGGATTTGTTGTAAAATGACAGAAATGCAGGGAATAGCAAGATATCAGTACAGGGCCTGAGTTCACGTACCAAAAAGAGGGATTTGTTGTAAAATGACAGAAATGCAGGGAATAGCAAGATATCAGTGCAGGGCCTGAGTTCACGTACCAAAAAGAGGGATTTGTTGTAAAATGACAGAAATGCAGGGAATAGCAAGATATCAGTGCAGGGCCTGAGTTCACGTACCAAAAAGAGGGATTTGTTGTAAAATGACAGATATGCAGGGAATAGCAAGATATCAGTGCAGGGCCTGAGTTCACGTACCAAAAAGAGGGATTTGTTGTAAAATGACAGAAATGCAGGGAATAGCAAGATATCAGTGCAGGGCCTGAGTTCACGTACCAAAAAGAGGGATTTGTTGTAAAATGACAGAAATGCAGGGAATAGCAAGATATCAGTGCAGGGCCTGAGTTCACGTACCAAAAAGAGGGATTTGTTGTAAAATGACAGAAATGCAGGGAATAGCAAGATATCAGTGCAGGGCCTGAGTTCACGTACCAAAAAGAGGGATTTGTTGTAAAATGACAGAAATGCAGGGAATAGCAAGATATCAGTACAGGGCCTGAGTTCACGTACCAAAAAGAGGGATTTGTTGTAAAATGACAGAAATGCAGGGAATAGCAAGATATCAGTGCAGGGCCTGAGTTCACGTACCAAAAAGAGGGATTTGTTGTAAAATGACAGAAATGCAGGGAATAGCAAGATATCAGTGCAGGGCCTGAGTTCACATACCAAAAAGAGGGATTTGTTGTAAAATGACAGATATGCAGGGAATAGCAAGATATCAGTGCAGGGCCTGAGTTCACGTACCAAAAAGAGGGATTTGTTGTAAAATGACAGAAATGCAGGGAATAGCAAGATATCAGTGCAGGGCCTGAGTTCACGTACCAAAAAGAGGGATTTGTTGTAAAATGACAGAAATGCAGGGAATAGCAAGATATCAGTACAGGGCCTGAGTTCACGTACCAAAAAGAGGGATTTGTTGTAAAATGACAGAAATGCAGGGAATAGCAAGATATCAGTGCAGGGCCTGAGTTCACGTACCAAAAAGAGGGATTTGTTGTAAAATGACAGAAATGCAGGGAATAGCAAGATATCAGTGCAGGGCCTGAGTTCACGTACCAAAAAGAGGGATTTGTTGTAAAATGACAGAAATGCAGGGAATAGCAAGATATCAGTGCAGGGCCTGAGTTCACGTACCAAAAAGAGGGATTTGTTGTAAAATGACAGAAATGCAGGGAATAGCAAGATATCAGTGCAGGGCCTGAGTTCACGTACCAAAAAGAGGGATTTGTTGTAAAATGACAGAAATGCAGGGAATAGCAAGATATCAGTGCAGGGCCTGAGTTCACGTACCAAAAAGAGGGATTTGTTGTAAAATGACAGAAATGCAGGGAATAGCAAGATATCAGTGCAGGGCCTGAGTTCACGTACCAAAAAGAGGGATTTGTTGTAAAATGACAGAAATGCAGGGAATAGCAAGATATCAGTACAGGGCCTGAGTTCACGTACCAAAAAGAGGGATTTGTTGTAAAATGACAGAAATGCAGGGAATAGCAAGATATCAGTGCAGGGCCTGAGTTCACGTACCAAAAAGAGGGATTTGTTGTAAAATGACAGAAATGCAGGGAATAGCAAGATATCAGTGCAGGGCCTGAGTTCACATACCAAAAAGAGGGATTTGTTGTAAAATGACAGATATGCAGGGAATAGCAAGATATCAGTGCAGGGCCTGAGTTCACGTACCAAAAAGAGGGATTTGTTGTAAAATGACAGAAATGCAGGGAATAGCAAGATATCAGTGCAGGGCCTGAGTTCACGTACCAAAAAGAGGGATTTGTTGTAAAATGACAGAAATGCAGGGAATAGCAAGATATCAGTGCAGGGCCTGAGTTCACGTACCAAAAAGAGGGATTTGTTGTAAAATGACAGAAATGCAGGGAATAGCAAGATATCAGTGCAGGGCCTGAGTTCACGTACCAAAAAGAGGGATTTGTTGTAAAATGACAGAAATGCAGGGAATAGCAAGATATCAGTACAGGGCCTGAGTTCACGTACCAAAAAGAGGGATTTGTTGTAAAATGACAGAAATGCAGGGAATAGCAAGATATCAGTGCAGGGCCTGAGTTCACGTACCAAAAAGAGGGATTTGTTGTAAAATGACAGAAATGCAGGGAATAGCAAGATATCAGTGCAGGGCCTGAGTTCACGTACCAAAAAGAGGGATTTGTTGTAAAATGACAGATATGCAGGGAATAGCAAGATATCAGTGCAGGGCCTGAGTTCACGTACCAAAAAGAGGGATTTGTTGTAAAATGACAGAAATGCAGGGAATAGCAAGATATCAGTGCAGGGCCTGAGTTCACGTACCAAAAAGAGGGATTTGTTGTAAAATGACAGAAATGCAGGGAATAGCAAGATATCAGTGCAGGGCCTGAGTTCACGCACCAAAAAGAGGGATTTGTTGTAAAATGACAGAAATGCAGGGAATAGCAAGATATCAGTGCAGGGCCTGAGTTCACGTACCAAAAAGAGGGATTTGTTGTAAAATGACAGAAATGCAGGGAATAGCAAGATATCAGTGCAGGGCCTGAGTTCACGTACCAAAAAGAGGGATTTGTTGTAAAATGACAGAAATGCAGGGAATAGCAAGATATCAGTGCAGGGCCTGAGTTCACGTACCAAAAAGAGGGATTTGTTGTAAAATGACAGAAATGCAGGGAATAGCAAGATATCAGTGCAGGGCCTGAGTTCACGTACCAAAAAGAGGGATTTGTTGTAAAATGACAGAAATGCAGGGAATAGCAAGATATCAGTGCAGGGCCTGAGTTCACGTACCAAAAAGAGGGATTTGTTGTAAAATGACAGAAATGCAGGGAATAGCAAGATATCAGTGCAGGGCCTGAGTTCACGTACCAAAAAGAGGGATTTGTTGTAAAATGACAGAAATGCAGGGAATAGCAAGATATCAGTGCAGGGCCTGAGTTCACGTACCTGAAAGCAGAAGAGACAGTAGGTTAACTCAGCATTCCTTAGCAGATGTCAGTAGGCAGTTTGATAGTTAGTAACCAACAGTGTGGAGAGTATTGAGTGTAATTCTTATATAATTCTTAAAAATTAATGCCTCACTTATAAAATGTTCACTTTGAAAATGTGAACATATGCTATTGTTAAAAAGTACACAGCCCAGTTACCAATGCACAAACCCCTGTACATACCACTTGTTCCTACAGCACTCCCCCCACTGCCCATTTTCCCTACTCATTAGTTGATTTATATTGGTCACATCCATGTACCCACCATTTTGTAGCACTCCACACACACAAGCACACACCCCCATCCCTGTCACTCCCACACCAACACATGCGATAGGGCACATACTAAATTACACAATCCACTGTGCCACCTAACACTCATACCCTCCAGATGTAGAATTATCAGTTTATTTTCTTATCACCATCACACACAATCCCTGTGGTCCAAAAATTTAATTTAAAGGAGGATACAGGGGTCCTCCAATCATTCACTGCACTATTAAGCAACAACACAGACATCATATTAATATAATATAAACTTCAAGTATCCAACATATTGAAACACTAACACTTTAGTAAAGACACTTCATCATAAATATTACTAAAAAGAACCTTTATGAATATATATTTGAAACCATCACCTAAAATCAGGTTCTTGTAACAGCATGTCAGATATAACAACACTATGACAAAGTATCTAAGATACAAATGCATGAATATATACCATTAGATTATATTAAACCAAACACAAAAACTTATAAACATGATACTTCAAAATAAGATGTTCATACACCCAATATCAATAGATGATTGTAGAAATCTTTACAGTGCAAAGCTAAATCCAAATTGCAACAAATGAATTTATTTTAAAAAATTAAAAAATAAAAAATATATATTTTTTATAATAAAACAATTATAAAAACATAAGTACACACAAATAATAACAGGTCTCAAATAATGTTCTTATTTGCTTTATCATCACTTTACAAAAATATCTGATTTACCCATCATTATCATATATTTAATAAAATCACCCAAATATATGGAAAATCATTATGTTCAATCTATGTCTTTACATGCTATATATATAAAAAAATGTATCCATAAAAATATAAATAGACATATTGGTTACTATTTCACATTGAATAAAGCCATGCAAACACGATTTACCTATTTCCAAAAGAACAAATAAAGATCTAGACGAAGTCATATTACAGTCACAAATCTAATCTTTTTTATCCTCTATGCAGTTCTAATCAATATTTAACCAAGACATATTAGGACCATACATTGGTGATCGCCTAACTCTCTGCAGTATCGCCAAGGAGTCTCACGATTGGCGGAAAGGATTTGACAGACATTTAGACTACCCAATCAAATAGGAGATTTGCTTGGGACCGGGTCCTCAACCAGTTTATATTTTCTAACTTCCGGCGGCTCGCCGCCTTTGAAAAAGCCCGATACGGGCGAAACTGGTCAGGGGGTTGTAGAGCTTAGGGGAGCTCTATAGAATTTTTAAAACTTTACCTCAGAAATGGTAGCCGGTATAGGAGATTATAGAATCTAAACAGCCTTAGTGATATTAAGAATTACTTTAATATTATCTCACGAAGCTTTTTACATTACTATTTACTTAATTATCACTACATTATTACAAACGAAATGCTATATACCTTTAGTAACTAATAGTGCTGTATAACAGCTATTTTAAAGCTGTATATTTATAACTAATTTTGTGAGGAGGAAATATCTGAGCCTTAGGTTCGTTGACTATTAGTGACTCATTATCAGAGAAAACGCTAGCGTGCTGTCAACTTGTTGGTAGTCATTAGAAATAAATCCTTTGACCATAACTATTATATATAAAAAGAACAGACAACAATTGTGAATAATACATGAAGACTAAACAAATTGGTATGATAAGCTAAAATATTTTACTGACTGCAAACTCAAACCGGATACACTCCGGCAACAGTCATTTGAACTGACTATCTGCACAGTGTTAATACATGTATATTGGCATGTTCAAAACAGTATATCTAATTGCATATGAGCTATCTATCTTGTCACATGCTGCACCTTGTATGTGAATTTAATAACTTACATATGCATTCTTATTAGATTTGAACAATTCAGTTCATCTATTTATGCAAATATATTTAAAGTGACAGACATAGCCAATATAATACTTGAACGAATCAGTTCATCCACTGATGTTTATACATTTAAAGTGGTATACACAGTAAAGATATTAGACACTTGCTTACAATTAAGGATATTTCATGTCTACCAACTACATTATGGTCACAAAAAACACATGCTAACGACCTGTTTTACAATTTATATAATACAATATTTATTTAAAAACAACATCTAAGTAACTCGATATTCAGGTAAAGATACCTAACACTGATAAGAATGTGATATCAAATCACAGTACATGGGAATCCATACTACGTAGTAGTCACTAAGATACTTATGAAAAATTGGGATATCATATGACAACATATATAGGAAGCAACTAAGAAGTGATAGTATACAAGGTTCCACAATCATATCACTTATCGATCAAAGTAAGCACTAATTTGTACGTGCTAGTATATGGAGTAATAAAGAGATATCACAGAACTATGTATATCATTTCCTGAACACTTTCTGAGTATCACTAATGTGACAAAATAACACAAACGTAAAACACACAAAAGTATAACCAAGACCTTTAACATAAAACAGAGAACAACTCTCTAAATCCAATAAACGATTAAACAAACTTGCTCTGTTTTGTTTTTACTATCATTAAGGTGTTACATCAAGTGGTATCATAACACTATTTTGGAGGACTCCCACCATAAATTAACTTAATCTATCACCAGTATATACATTGTATCTGATACTGCTATACTAATCCTCCCTAACCAGCACATATTGTTCCATAAGGTAACACTTAATTAGTTACCATCCTATACATTTTCCTTCCTTATACTTTTGACACGTCAAAGGCTTATCTAATATTTAGGAAAGGCTACCAACTCTTTGGTTGTTTTTAAATTGAGTGTTTTATTTTAATGTACTAAATAAAAGTTATATTTTAATTTCCCAATTTTCTCCACTATCAGTCCAGGCATAGAGTGCTATAAGTGCAGTCTTTCGAGAGGTTCTTTCCTCTCTTGTGTCCAATATATTACAAACTGCACAGCACCAACTTTTCTATTATAACAAATAATAAGACATGAACATATTGCATGTCAACTAATTGAAACTTAGAAAAGGTTGCCGTTGTGGTGCCACTGTATTTGTGTTGTAGTAAAGTAGTTCTCAAGTGTGTTAGTTCATAAGTTTAGGGAGTTATAACAAGGAGTATTAGTTCATAAGTGTAGGGAGTTATAACAAGGAGTGTGTTAGTTCATAAGTGTAGGGAGTTATAACAAGGAGTGTGTTAGTACATAAGTGTAGGGAGTTTTAACAAGGAGTGTGCTAGTTCATAAGTGTAGGGAGTTATAACAAGGAGTGTGTTAGTTCATAAGTGTAGGGAGTTATAACAAGGAGTGTGTTAGTTCATAAGTGTAGGGAGTTATAACAAGGAGTCTGTTGATTCATAAGTGTAGGGAGTTATAACAAGCAGTGTGTTAGTTCATAAGTGTAGGGAGTTATAACAAGGAGTGTGTTAGTTCATAAGTGTAGGGAGTTTTAACAAGGAGTGTGTTAGTTCATAAGTGTAGGGAGTTATAACAAGCAGTGTGTTAGTTCATAAGTGTAGGGAGTTATAACAAGGAGTGTGTTAGTACATACGTGTAGGGAGTTATAACAAGGAGTATGTTCGTTCATAAGTGTAGGGAGTTATAACAAGCAGTGTGTTAGTTCATAAGTGTAGGGAGTTATAACAAGCAGTGTGTTAGTTCATAAGTGTAGGGAGTTATAACAAGGAGTGTGTTAGTTCATAAGTGTAGGGAGTTATAACAAGGAGTGTGTTAGTTCATAAGTGTAGGGAGTTATAACAAGGAGTGTGTTAGTACATAAGTGTAGGGAGTTATAACAAGGAGTGTGTTAGTTCATAAGTGTAGGGAGTTATAACAAGGAGTGTGTTAGTTCATAAGTGTAGGGAGTTATAACAAGGAGTATGTTAATTCATAAGTGTAGGGAGTTATAACAAGCAGTGTGTTAGTTCATAAGTGTAGGGAGTTATAAAAAGGAGTGTGTTAGTTCATAAGTGTAGGGAGTTATAACAAGGAGTTAGACAAGGAGGGGACAACACAGAGAAACAAGTGCATTTAAATATCCCTAATTTAACTGCAAACATGCTACACTTTCTAATGTCTGCCTTAACCTTTTCCTCCCTTCTCCTTAAAGTCACAGTTCTTCCTTTCACAAACAGCATTCAGACAATTTATATTTCTCCTCTTCTACCTTCCCCCTTCTACAACACACATGAACTCTATTCCTACCTTGCATCCCTCAGCCAGCCATGCTTCACTGATTCTAAACTTAAACACTTGCATAAGACACATTCTCATTTCCTTTCGCTCACCATTTCTCTTGTTAAGTGTATCCAGTCCACGGATCATCCATTACTTATGGGATATTAACTCCTCCCCAACAGGAAGTGCAAGAGGATTCACCCAGCAGAGCTGCTATATAGCTCCTCCCCTAACTGCCATTACCAGTCATTCTCTTGCACCCAACGAATAGATAGGATGTGTGAGAGGACTGTGGTGATTATACTTAGTTTCATACCTTCAATCAAAAGTTTGTTATTTTATAATAGCACCGGAGTGTGTTATTCCTTCTCTGGTAGAATTTGAAGAAGAATCTACCTGAGTTTTTCTATGATTTTAGCCGGAGTAGTTAAGATCATATTGCTGTTTCTCGGCCATCTGAGGAGAGGTAAACTTCAGATCAGGGGACAGCGGGCAGATTAATCTGCAAAGAGGTATGTAGCAGCTTATTATTTTCTGACAATGGAATTGATGAGAAAATTCTGCCATACCGATATAATGTAAACTCAGCCTTAAATGCAGTAGCAGCAACTGGTATCAGGCTGTCATGTATGTATATTTTACACTTCAGTATTCTGGGGAATGGCACTTCACTGGAATTATACTGTATGCATAAAACTTTAGCCTAATTTGCAGGGACTAGCAACAGGCTTTTTAATAACACTCAATTTATTAATGTTAAACGTTTTTTGCTGGCATGTAAAATCGTTTAATTTTCTGAGGTACTGGGTGAAAAAATGTTTTGGGCACTATTTTTTTCCACTTGGCAGTCGTTTTATTTAATTTATGACAGTTTACTGATCTCTCTCACTGTTATGTGTGAGGGGGAGGGACCTTTTTTGGTGCTTTTGCTACGCATCAAAAAATTCAGTCAGAAGTTTATTGTCTTCCCTGCATGATCCGGTTCATCTCTACAGAACTCAGGGGTCTTCAAAACTTGTTTCGAGGGAGGTAATCACTCACAGCAGAGCTGTGAGATTGTAGTTGACTGTGATAAAAAAAAAAAAAACGTTTATTTCTGTATTTTTTTTTTTTTTTCTGCTATCAGGGTTAGTTATCCTTTGCTAATGGGAGCAATCCTTTGCTAAAATTGTGTTTTTTACAAAGATTTGATGCTATAACTTTTCAGTTTATTAATTTTCAACTGTCATAACTTTTTCTGTGCTTCTTATAGGCACAGTACGTTTTCATATTATAGTAAATTACTTGAAAAGTATTTCCAAGTTGCTAGTTTATTTGCTAGTGTGTTAAACATGTCTGATTCAGAGGAAGATATCTGTGCTATATGTGCTAAAGCCAAAGTGGAGCCCAATAGAAATTTATGTACTAACTGTATTGATGCTACTTTAAATAAAAGTCAATCTGTACAAATTGAACATATTTCACCAAACAACGAGGGGAGAGTTATGCCGACTAACTCGCCTCACGTGTCAGTACCTGCATCTCCCGCTCGGGAGGTGCGTGATATTGTAGCGCCGAGTACATCTGGGCGGCCATTGCAAATCACATTACAGGATATGGCTACTGTTATGACTGAAGTTTTGGCTAAATTACCAGAACTAAGAGGTAAGCGTGATCACTCTGGGGTGAGAACAGAGTGCGCTGATAATATTAGGGCCATGTCAGACACTGCGTCACAATTTGCAGAACATGAGGACGGAGAGCTTCATTCTGCGGGTGACGGTTCTGATCCAAACAAACTGGATTCAGATATTTCAAATTTTAAATTTAAGCTGGAAAACCTCCGTGTATTACTAGGGGAGGTGTTAGCGGCTCTGAATGATTGTAACACAGTTGCAATACCAGAGAAAATGTGTAGGTTGGATAAATATTTTGCGGTACCGGCGAGTACTGACGTTTTTCCTATACCTAAGAGACTTACTGAAATTATTACTAAGGAGTGGGATAGACCCGGTGTGCCGTTCTCACCCCCTCCGATATTTAGAAAGATGTTTCCAATAGACACCACCACACGGGACTTATGGCAAACGGTCCCTAAGGTGGAGGGAGCAGTTTCTACTTTAGCTAAGCGTACCACTATCCCGGTGGAGGATAGCTGTGCCTTTTCAGATCCAATGGATAAAAAGTTAGAGGGTTACCTTAAGAAAATGTTTGTTCAACAAGGTTTTATATTGCAACCTCTTGCATGCATTGCGCCTGTCACGGCTGCAGCAGCATTTTGGTTTGAGTCTCTGGAAGAGACACTTGAATCAGCTCCATTAGATGAGATTACACACAAGCTTAAAGCCCTTAAGTTAGCTAACTCATTTATTTCAGATGCCGTAGTACATTTAACTAAACTTACGGCTAAGAATTCCGGATTCGCCATTCAGGCACGCAGAGCACTGTGGCTAAAATCCTGGTCAGCTGACGTTACTTCTAAATCTAAATTGCTTAATATACCTTTCAAAGGGCAGACCTTATTCGGGCCCGGGTTGAAAGAAATTATCGCTGACATTACAGGAGGTAAAGGCCATGCCCTGCCTCAAGACAGAGCCAAACCTAAGGCTAGACAGTCTAATTTTCGTTCCTTTCGTAATTTCAAAGCAGGAGCAGCATCAACTTCCTCTGCACCAAAACAGGAAGGAGCTGTTGCTCGCTACAGACAAGGCTGGAGACCTAACCAGTCCTGGAACAAGGGCAAGCAGGCCAGGAACCTGCTGCTGCCCCTAAGACAGCATGAATCGAGGGCCCCCGATCCGGGAACGGATCTAGTGGGGGGCAGACTTTCTCTCTTCGCCCAGGCTTGGGCAAGAGATGTCCAGGATCCCTGGGCGTTAGAGATCATATCTCAGGGATACCTTCTAGACTTCAAATTCTCTCCCCCAAGAGGGAGATTTCATCTGTCAAGGTTGTCAACAAACCAAATAAAGAAAGAGGCGTTTCTACGCTGCGTACAAGATCTTTTATTAATGGGAGTGATCCATCCGGTTCCGCGGTCGGAACAAGGACAAGGGTTTTACTCAAATCTGTTTGTGGTTCCCAAAAAAGAGGGAACTTTCAGGCCAATCTTGGATTTAAAGATCCTAAACAAATTCCTAAGAGTTCCATCGTTCAAAATGGAAACTATTCGGACAATTTTACCCATGATCCAAAAGGGTCAGTACATGACCACAGTGGATTTAAAGGATGCTTACCTTCACATACCGATTCACAAAGATCATTACCGGTATCTAAGGTTTGCCTTTCTAGACAGGCATTACCAGTTTGTAGCTCTTCCATTCGGATTGGCTACGGCTCTGAGAATCTTCACAAAGGTTCTGTGTGCTCTTCTGGCGGTACTAAGACCGCGAGGAATTGCGGTAGCTCCGTACCTAGACGACATTCTGATACAAGCTTCAAGCTTTCAAACTGCCAAGTCTCATACAGAGTTAGTACTGGCATTTCTAAGGTCGCATGGATGGAAGGTGAACGAAAAGAAGAGTTCTCTCTTTCCACTCACAAGAGTTCCCTTCTTGGGGACTCTTATAGATTCTGTAGAAATGAAGATTTACCTGACAGAAGACAGGTTAACAAAGCTTCAAAATGCATGCCGTGTCCTTCATTCCATTCAACACCCGTCAGTAGCTCAATGCATGGAGGTGATCGGCTTAATGGTAGCAGCAATGGACATAGTACCCTTTGCACGTCTACATCTCAGACCGCTGCAATTGTGCATGCTAAGTCAGTGGAATGGGGATTACTCAGACTTGTCCCCTACTCTGAATCTGGATCAAGAGACCAGAAATTCTCTTCTATGGTGGCTTTCTCGGCCACATCTGTCCAGGGGGATGCCATTCAGCAGGCCGGACTGGACAATTGTAACAACAGACGCCAGCCTACTAGGTTGGGGCGCTGTCTGGAATTCTCTGAAGGCTCAGGGACAATGGAATCAGGAGGAGAGTCTCCTACCAATAAACATTCTGGAATTGAGAGCAGTTCTCAATGCCCTTCTGGCTTGGCCCCAGTTAACAACTCGGGGGTTCATCAGGTTTCAGTCGGACAACATCACGACTGTAGCTTACATCAACCATCAGGGAGGGACAAGAAGCTCCCTAGCAATGATGGAAGTATCAAAGATAATTCGCTGGGCAGAGTCTCACTCTTGCCACCTGTCAGCAATCCACATCCCGGGAGTGGAGAACTGGGAGGCGGATTTCTTAAGTCGTCAGACTTTTCATCCGGGGGAGTGGGAACTTCATCCGGAGGTCTTTGCCCAAATACTTCGACGTTGGGGCAAACCAGAGATAGATCTCATGGCGTCTCGACAGAACGCCAAGCTTCCTCGTTACGGGTCCAGATCCAGGGATCCGGGAGCGGTTCTGATAGATGCTTTGATAGCACCTTGGACCTTCGGGATGGCTTATGTGTTTCCACCCTTCCCGATGCTTCCTCGATTGATTGCCAGAATCAAACAGGAGAGAGCATCAGTGATTCTAATAACGCCTGCATGGCCACGCAGGACTTGGTATGCAGATCTAGTGGACATGTCATCCTGTCCACCTTGGTCGCTACCTCTGAAACAGGACCTTCTGATCCAGGGTCCCTTCAAACATCAAAATCTAATTTCTCTGAAGCTGACTGCTTGGAAATTGAACGCTTGATTTTATCAAAACGTGGTTTTTCTGAGTCAGTTATTGATACCTTAATACAGGCTAGGAAGCCTGTTACCAGAAAGATTTACCATAAGATATGGCGCAAATACTTATATTGGTGCGAATCCAAGAGTTACTCATGGAGTAAGGTTAGGATTCCGAGGATATTGTCTTTTCTACAAGAAGGTTTAGAAAAGGGTTTATCCGCTAGTTCCTTAAAGGGACAGATTTCAGCTCTGTCCTTTCTTTTACACAAACGTCTGTCAGAAGTTCCGGACGTTCAAGCTTTTTGTCAGGCTTTAGCTAGGATCAAGCCTGTGTTTAAAACTGTTGCTCCACCATGGAGTTTAAACTTAGTTCTTAATGTTTTACAGGGGGTTCCGTTTGAACCCCTTCATTCCATTGATATCAAGTTGTTATCTTGGAAAGTTCTGTTTTTAATGGCGATTTCCTCGGCTCGAAGAGTCTCTGAGTTATCTGCCTTACATTGTGATTCTCCTTATCTGATTTTTCATTCAGACAAGGTAGTTCTGCGTACTAAACCTGGGTTCCTACCTAAGGTGGTCACTAACAGGAATATCAATCAAGAGATTGTGGTTACATCTTTGTGTCCTAATCCTTCTTCGAAAAAGGAACGTCTGCTACACAATCTAGATGTAGTCCGTGCCCTGAAATTTTATCTACAGGCAACTAAGGATTTTCGACAAACGTCTTCCCTGTTTGTCGTTTATTCTGGTCAGAGGAGAGGTCAAAAAGCTTCGGCTACCTCTCTCTCCTTTTGGCTTCGTAGCATAATACGGTTAGCCTATGAGACTGCTGGACAGCAGCCTCCTGAAAGAATTACAGCACATTCTACTAGAGCTGTGGCTTCCACTTGGGCCTTTAAGAATGAGGCTTCTGTTGAACAGATTTGCAAGGCTGCAACTTGGTCTTCTCTTCATACTTTTTCCAAATTTTCCAAATTTGACACTTTTGCTTTTCGGAGGCTGTTTTTGGGAGAAAGGTTCTTCAGGCAGTGGTTCCTTCCGTATAAAGAGCCTGCCTGTCCCTCCCGTCATCCGTGTACTTTAGCTTTGGTATTGGTATCCCATAAGTAATGGATGATCCGTGGACTGGATACACTTAACAAGAGAAAACATAATTTATGCTTACCTGATAAATTTATTTCTCTTGTAGTGTATCCAGTCCACGGCCCGCCCTGTCACTTTAAGGCAGGTAATTTTTCCATTAAACTACAGTCACCACTGTACCCTATGGTTTTCCTTTCTCTGCATGTTTTCGGTCGAATGACTGGTAATGGCAGTTAGGGGAGGAGCTATATAGCAGCTCTGCTGGGTGAATCCTCTTGCACTTCCTGTTGGGGAGGAGTTAATATCCCATAAGTAATGGATGATCCGTGGACTGGATACACTACAAGAGAAATAAATTTATCAGGTAAGCATAAATTATGTTATTTCCTCTTCTTGCAGCTGGGGACATCTCACCTAACCCAGGTCCTCTACTTCCCTCAATTCATTACCCCAATGACACCCCATAACTGCACCTCTGTTAGTACACCCCAATTCTCTTGTGCCCTTTGGAATGCATGCTCTGTATGCAATAAGCTTACATCTATTCACAACCTATTTATTTCATGTTCAATTAACCTGTTAGCCCTCACTGAAACTTGGCTTTTCTCCTCTAACACAACTGCTGTAGCCTCTCTGTCCTATGGCAGCCTGCACTTCAGTCACACTCCCAGGCCTGGAGACAAACAAGGAGGAGGAGTAGGAATTCTCCTGTCTCCACACAGTACCTTTCACTGAATTCCTTCACCCCCTCTCTTTCCTTCTCATCTTTTGAAGTTCATACTATCGACCTCTTCTCCACTGTAGCACTTTGTGTTGCAATTATCTATCAGCCCCCTGGCCCGGCATCACAATTTCTGGACCACTTTGAAGCCTGGCTTCTACATTTTCTCTCTTGTAATGTCCCTTCTCTCATCTTAGGGGACTTCAACATAACTGTTGATAATCCTTACATGCCTGCTGCCTCTAAACTTCTATCCCTTAGCATTTCTTTTAGCCTGTCCCAGTGGACAACATCTCCAACCCACTGTGAAGGCAACTCCATAGACCTAGTCTTCACTAATCTCTGTGCCGTTTCCAACTTCCTTAACTTCCGCTTTCCTCTCTCTGACCATCATCTACTAACTTTCTCTCTTACTTTATCTACTACATCTTTGCAATGCCCCAAAAAACTGCTACCTTGCAGGAATTTAAATTACTTGGATCTCACAGACTTTTTCACTCAACTGAATCCTCTGCTCTCCAACATTTCATCCTTCTCTTGCTCAAACCTTGTGGCTTTACAGTATAATTTGGCACTAAAATCAACACTTGACAAAGCTGCACCCTCCACTCTTCGACATACATCAATCACTCAAAGGCAACCGTGGCACACCAAACAGACCAGATATCTTCAGAGATGTTCACAGGCTGCTGAACGATAGTGGAGAAAATCATGCACCTTTGCTGATTTCCGGCATTATAAATTCATCCTTAGGTCTTACAACTCTGCGCTCAGCCTGGCCAAACAAGTCTATTTCTCTTCCTTTGTATCATCTCACGTATCCAACCCCAGAAAGCTGTTTTCAACCTTTAACTCCCTTCTACATCTGCCTGCACCCCCGCCCACTACCAACCTCACTGCTCAGATTATTGCTGATTGCTTCAAAAATAAAATTGACACCATTAGAAAAGATATCTGCACCTCACACCCCTCAAACCAAGCAATCCTTCCCACCCCTTCTAATAATAAAACTCTATGCTACTTCCCTCTTGTAACAGAGAAAGAAGTGTCTGTACTCCTATCCTTGGCTCATCTCACAACCTGCCCACTTGACTCTATTCCTTCACAACTTCTTCCCTCTCTCTCTGCTTCACTAACCCCTACCTGAACTCATCTCTTTAACCAATCGATCACCGCTGTACATTTCCTGATACATTCAAGCATGTGTCAATCATACCAATCCTAAAAAAAACTTCGCTTGACCCCTCCACCCCTTCTATCGACTGGGCTCCTTACTTCCCTTTGCTTCAAAATTATTGAAACAACTGGTCTAGAATCAGCTAACTTAATTTCTCACAACTAACTCCTTACTTGATCCACTACTTTGTCACGCATTGATTATTGCAATCTACTTCTAAACGGCATTCCAAAACACCACCTCTCCTCCCTCCAATCTATTATGAATGCTTCTGCTAGACTCATCCACCTAAGTCACCGATCTACATCAGCTGCTCCGCTCTGCCAGTCTCTACACTGGCTCCCCATACACTCCAGAATACAATTTAAAGGATTAACCCTAACTTACAAAGCACTCAAACGTCTAACTCCCAACTATATTTCCTCTCTCATCATGAAATATTCCCTATACCGTCCTCTTCGATCAACCTCTGACCTACGTCTCTCCACTTCTGCTATCTCTACATCCCACTCATGTCTCCAAGACTTCAAATATGCTGCTCCTGTCCTCTGGAACTCTCTACCCCACTCCATAAACTGTATCCAACCTTGTATAGCTTCAGACGCTCCTTGAAAACCCACCTATTCAGAGAGGCTTACCATCTCTCCTCTATCTCTCATCCTAACCAAACTAATACATGAACTGCCTGACTCACTGCTGCAACTACAACCAATGTGACAATCTACCCCCAACCTTATGTCTCTGCCCCTTAAACCTGTAGACTGTGAGCTCTCCAGAGCAGGGCCCTCTTCCTCCTGTACTAGATTTATTTAGTTTTGTTATATTTTATATTTTATCACAAATCCTTGTCATTGTATACCCCTATCACTGTACCCAGCTCTATGGAATTTGACAGTGCTATACAAATAAATGATAATAATAATAAATGATAATAATAAATAAGGTATAACCTCCCTCAGTATATCAGCATATTAAAGAGAACCATTAGTAAAAATATATTGCAGCAGTTGGGCAAGAATGCTTTTAATAATTGTATACATTGTGCAAACATTGCTGTCACATAGTGCCCAAGAGCATTATGCCAGACAAACGCAGGTTACATACTTAGGTATTATTTTCAACAAAATACCTTGAGTATAATCCCAGTGCAGGGATTTAGCTGAAGATTCCTAGGGGCCTAAATCTCAAAAACTCGCCGGCACAGAGAAATCATTAGTTTATTTTACTGAGCATTATATTGTAAAGTAAGTGTCTCTTTGTAGCATAGAATATAATAATGAACTCCCCTTAATGGGATACACAGTTCAAAAGTTGAAAATTACCTTTAAAACAATCACTGAGGAGCCACCGAACCAGAGAGCTTTAGAGTATTGAGCTCTAAGGGTTAATTTCCTTAGGAAAGGCAGTTAGTGAGTGCCAACTATAGTGTGGTTTACTGGGAGGGCTTGTGTCCTCACCATAAAATTGGTTGCAGCAGTAATGTCAGCCTCTTCTTGCTGCTGAGCTTAAAGCTTCTCTAACCCGATTGTGGTTGACAATCTGTTTTTGACTTCCTACCAGTTGCTAGTTTTTGTTTGAGACACCAGCAGGGTTAGTTGACAGAGCTAGATAAATCCAAAGATGGTAAATTTTACTCCCTTAGTAAAGAATGCTGGATAACTAGCTGGCTAGGGTCCTAAAGGTGTGGAGTGTTCTTAGATGAGTGCCCTAGCATAGGCAGTGGACAGATAAGTTGAGTGACCACCACTGCAGAGAGGGATGATGTTTCCAATTATGATCCTGGAATTGCTTTTCTTTGAGTATGCCCCATGCCAAAGATCTGCTACGTGTTGTCCCTATCTGAGGGGGTCGGGGCCGTGCTCTGCCCTGTCAGCAGGTCTGGGCTATGACCATCTATACAGGAGTTAGTTAAGGACCTGATTGCAGAAATGTCAATTGCTGTGTGTGTATATATATATATATATATATATATATATATATATATATAAATATATATATATATATATATATATATATATATATATATATATATATATATATACACAGTGTCTCACAAAAGGGAGTACACCCCTCACATTTTTGTAAATATTTTATTATATCTTTTCATGTGACAACACTGGAGAAATGACACTTTGCTACAATGTAAAGTAGTGAGTGTACAACCAGTATAACAGTGTAAATTTGCTGTCGCTCAAAATAACTCAACACACAGCCATTAATGTCTAAACCGTTGGCAACAAAAGTGAGTACACCCCTAAGTGGAAATGTCCAAATTGTGCCCAAAGTGTCAATATTTTGTGTGCCCACCATTATTATCCAGCACTGCCTTAACCCTCTTGGGCATGGAGTTCACCAGAGCTTCACAGTTTACCACTGGAGTCCTCTTCCACTCCTACATGATGAAATCATGGAGCTGGTGGACGTTAGAGACCTTGCACTCCCCCACCCTCCATTTGAGGATGCCCCACAGATGCTCAATAGGGTTTAGGTCTGGAGACATGCTTGGCCAGTGCATCTCCTTTAGCCTCAGCTTCTTTAGCAAGGCAGTGGTCATCTTGGAGGTGTGTTTGGGGTCGTTATCATGTTGGAATACTGCCCTGCGGCCCAGTCTCCGAAGAGATGGGATCATGCTCTGCTTTAGTATGTCACAGTACATGTAGGCATTGATGGTTCCCTCAATGAACTGTAGCTCCCCAGTGCCGGCAGAACTCATTCAGGTCCAGACCATGACACTCCCAACACCATGCTTGACTGTAGGCAAGACACACTTGTCTTTGTACTCCTCATCTGGTTGTCCCCATACACACTTGACATCATCTGAACAAAATAAGTTTATCTTGGTCTCAACGGACCACAGGACATGGTTCCAGTAATCCATGTCCTTAGTCTGTTTGTCTTCCACAAACTGTTTGCAGGCTTTCTTGTGCATCATCTTTAGAAGAGGCTTCCTTCTGGGACAACAGCCATACAGACCAATTTGATGCAGTGTGCAGCGTTTCGTCTGAGCACTGACAGGCTGACCCCCCACCCCTTCAACCTCTGCAGCAATGCTGGCAGCACTCATACGTCTATTTCCCAAAGACAAACTCTGGATATGACGCTGAGCACGTGCACTCAACTTCTTTGGTCGACAATGGCGAGGCCTGTTATGAGTGGAACCTCTCCTGTGAAACCGCTGTATGGTCTTGCCAACTATGCTGCAGCTCACTTTCAGGGTCTTGGCAATCTTCTTATAGCCTAGGCCATCTTTATGTAGAGCAATAATTCTTTTTTTCAGATCCTTAGAGAGTTCTTTGCCATGAGGTGTCATGTTGAACTTCCAGTGACCAGTATGAGAGAGTGTGAGAGCGATAACACCGAATTTAACACACCTGCTCCCCATTCACACCTGAGACCTTGTTACATGAACGAGTCACATGACACCGGGGAGGGAAAATGCCTAATCGGGCCAAATTTGGACATTTCCACTTAGGGGTTTACTCACTTTTGTTACCAACGGTTTAGACAGTAATGGCTGTGTGTTGAGTTATTTTGAGGGGACAGAAAATTTACACTGTTATACAGGTTGTACACTCATTTCTTTACATTGCAGCAAAGTAGTGTCATTTCTTCAGTGTTGTCATATGAAATGATATGATAAAATATTTACAAAAATGTGAGGGGTGTACTCACTTTTGTGAGATACTATATATATACATACACACACACACACATGTTCCATTTGGTCTCACTGATTTGTAAAACACTGATTTGTAGAACAATATATTCTGTAAACCTGTGTAATTATAAATGGACTTAACCCTTCTCAGGGTTAAGTCCATTTATAATTACACAGATTTACAGAATATATTGTTCTACAAATCAGTGTTTATTATGGAGTAAACAAACTAAACATATTTGGGTACAACCCCCCCCCCCCCAAACTTGTATGATTTGATGGCTAATAAAATTAAGGTAGAAAGAAATACTGCTCTAATGCCCTAACTAACGGCTAGATTACGAGTTGTGTGTTAGGGTAAAAAAGCAGAGTTAAGAGGTCCTAACGCTGCTTTTTTACGCCTGCTGGTATTACGAGTCTTGAAGGTTTAGGGGCACCGCACACTTCTTTGGCTTTACCGCAAAACGACACGTAAACTTCATAAAGTCTTTTTTCTATGGGACTTCCATAGCGCCGGTATTACGAGTCTGTCCTGGGAGGCCAAAAAGTGAGCGGTACAGCCTACCCTGTCAAGAGTCCTAACGCATTTAAAAGTCAGTTGTTAAGAGTTTTATGGTACAACGAGGTAACATAAAGCTCATAAGTAAAGTGCAAAAAAGTACACTAACACCCATAAACTACCTATTAACCCCTAAACCGATGCCCTCCCGCATCGAAAACACTATAATAAATTTTTTAACCCCTAATCTGCCGCTCCGGACACCTTCGCCAACTACATTATATTTATGAACCCCTAATTAGTGATGTCGCGAGTAGTTCGCCAGCGAATAGTTCCCGGCAAACATAGCATGTTCACGTTCGCTGCGGCGGGCGAACATATGCGCTGTTCCATCCGCCCCCTATTCGTCATCATTGAGTAAACTTTGACCCTCTATCTCACAGTCAGCAGACATATTACAGCCAATCAGCGGCAGACAATCCCTCCCAGACCCTCCCACCTCCTGGACAGCATCCATTTTAAATTCATTTGGAAGCTGCATTCTTAGTGAGAGGAGGGACAGTATAGCTGCTGCTGATTTAATAGGGAAATTGATAGCTAGGCTAGTGTATTCAGTGTCCACTACAGTCCTGAAGGACTCATCTGATCTCTGCTGTAAGGACAGCACCCCAAAAAGCCCTTTTTAGGGCTAGAACATCAGTCTGTTTTTTGTTTTTTTTCCTGTGTAATCTAATTGCAGTTGCCTGCCTGCCAAGCCACTTGCCCAGTGGCACCACTCATATCTGGTGTAACAGTAGTGTAAATTATTAAAAAAAAACGTTTTTGACTGTGAAACATCAGTCTGCTAGTGTAATCTAATTGCAGTTGCCTGCCTGCCTGCCAGCGTGTGTGCCAGGCCCACTTGCCCAGTGCCACCACTCATATCTGGTGTAACAGTAGTGTAAATTTAAAAAAAAAAAACTTTTTTGACTGTGAAACATCAGTCTGCTAGTGTAATCTAATTGCAGTTGCCTGCCTGCCAGCGTGTGTGCCAGGCCCACTTGCCCAGTGCCACCACTCATATCTGGTGTAACAGTAGTGTAAATTTAAATGAAAAAAACTTTTTTGACTGTGAAACATCAGTCTGCTAGTGTAATCTAATTGCAGTTGCCTGCCTGCCTGCCAGCGTGTGTGCCAGGCCCACTTGCCCAGTGCCACCACTCATATCTGGTGTAACAGTAGTATAAATTTAAAAAAAAAAACTTTTTTGACTGTGAAACATCAGTCTGCTAGTGTAATCTAATTGCAGTTGCCTACCTGCCAGCGTGTGTGCCAGGCCCACTTGCCCAGTGCCACCACTCATATCTGGTGTAACAGTAGTGTAAATTTAAAAAAAACAACTTTTTTGACTGTGAAACATCAGTCTGCTAGTATAATCTAATTGCAGTTGCCTGCCTGCCAGCGTGTGTGCCAGGCTCACAGCGTATACTGTGCCCACTTGCCCAGTGCCACCACTCATATCTGGTGTAACAGTAGTGTAAATTTAAAAAAAAAAACTTTTTTGACTGTGAAACATCAGTCTGCTTGTGTAATCTGATTGCAGTTGCCTGCCTGCCAGCGTGTGTGCCAGGCCCACTTGCCCCGTGCCACCACTCATATCTGGTGTAACAGTAGTATAAATTTAAAAAAAAAAACTAATTTGACTGTGAAACATCAGTCTGCTACTGTAATCTAATTGCAGTTGCCTACCTGCCAGCGTGTGTGCCAGGCCCACTTGCCCAGTGCCACCACTCATATCTGGTGTAACAGTAGTGTAAATTTAAAAAAAAAAAACTTTTTTGACTGTGAAACATCAGTTTGCTAGTGTAATCTAATTGCAGTTGCCTACCTGCCAGTGTGTGTGCCAGGCCCACTTGCCCAGTGCCACCACTCATATCTGGTGTAACAGTAGTGTAAATTTAAAAAAAACAACTTTTTTGACTGTGAAACATCAGTCTGCTTGTGTAATCTAATTGCAGTTGCCTTCCTGCCAGCGTGTGTGCAAGGCCCACTTGCCCAGTGCCACCACTCATATCTGGTGTAACAGTAGTGTAAATTTAAAAAAAAAAAAACTTTTTTGACTGTGAAACATCAGTCTGCTTGTGTAATCTGATTGCAGTTGCCTGCCTGCCAGCGTGTGTGCCAGGCCCACTTGCCCCGTGCCACCACTCATATCTGGTGTAACAGTAGTATAAATTAAAAAAAAAATAACTTTTTTGACTGTGAAACATCAGTCTGCTAGTGTAATCTAATTGCAGTTGCCTACCTGCCAGCGTGTGTGCCAGGCCCACTTGCCCAGTGCCACCACTCATATCTGGTGTAACAGTAGTGTAAATTTAAAAAAAAAAAACTTTTTTGACTGTGAAACATCAGTCTGCTAGTGTAATCTAATTGCAGTTGCCTACCTGCCAGCGTGTGTGCCAGGCCCACTTGCCCAGTGCCACCACTCATATCTGGTGTAACAGTAGTGTAAATTTAAAAAAAAAAAACTTTTTTGACTGAGAAACATCAGTCTGCTAGTGTAATCTAATTGCAGTTGCCTGCCTCCCAGCGTGTGTGCCAGGCTCACAGCGTATACTGTGCCCACTTTCCCAGTGCCACCACTCATATCTGGTGTAACAGTAGTGTAAATTAAAAAAAAAAACTTTTTTGACTGTGAAACATCAGTCTGCTTGTGTAATCTGATTGCAGTTGCCTGCCTGCCAGCGTGTGTGCCAGGCCCACTTGCCCAGTGCCACCACTCATATCTGGTGTAACAGTAGTATAAATTTTAAAAAAAAAACTTTTTTGACTGTGAAACATCAGTCTGCTAGTGTAATCTAATTGCAGTTGCCTACCTGCCAGCGTGTGTGCCAGGCTCACAGCGTATACTGTGCCCACTTGCCCAGTGCCACCACTCATATCTGGTGTAACAGTAGTGTAAATTTAAAAAAAAAAACTTTTTTGACTGTGAAACATCAGTCTGCTTGTGTAATCTGATTGCAGTTGCCTGCCTGCCAGCGTGTGTGCCAGGCCCACTTGCCCCGTGCCACCACTCATATCTGGTGTAACAGTAGTGTAAATTTTAAAAAAAATAACTTTTTTGACTGTGAAACATCAGTCTGCTAGTGTAATCTAATTGCAGTTGCCTACCTGCCAGCGTGTGTGCCAGGCCCACTTGCCGAGTGCCACCACTCATATCTGGTGTAACAGTAGTGTAAATTTAAAAAACAAAAACTTTTTTGACTGTGAAACATCAGTCTGCTAGTGTAATCTAATTGCAGTTGCCTGCCTGCCAGCGTGTGTGCCAGGCTCACAGCGTATACTGTTCCCACTTGCCCAGTGCCACCACTCATATCTGGTGTAACAGTAGTGTAAATTTAAAAAAAAAAACTTTTTTGACTGTGAAACATCAGTCTGCTTGTGTAATCTAATTGCAGTTGCCTTCCTGCCAGCGTGTGTGCAAGGCCCACTTGCCCAGTGCCACCACTCATATCTGGTGTAACAGTAGTGTAAATTTAAAAAAAAAAAAACTTTTTTGACTGTGAAACATCAGTCTGCTAGTGTAATCTAATTGCAGTTTCCTGCCTGCCAGCGTGTGTGCCAGGCTCACAGCATATACTGTGCCCACTTGCCCAGTGCCACCACTTATGTCTTGTTTAATAGTAGTGTAAGTGTACATTTAAAAAAAAATGACAGGCAGAGGCAGGCCACCCCGCAGGTGCCGTCGTGGTTGTGGTGCTGTGATTCCCTTTGGCCCTAGAATAATGCCCAGTGTTCAGAAGCCACGTACCATGAACTCGAAAAGTTCTGAGGACATAGTTGACTTTTTAACACAGGACACCCAATCTTCTATAGCTTCCACTCCGAACCTTGACGCACCATCCTCCTCCAGCTTATCTTCGGGCAGCACCTCTCAAGTTACCACTCGCCCACCTGCCGCCATCAGTCTGCTAGTGTAATCTAATTGCAGTTGCCTGCCAGCGTGTGTGCCAGGCTCACAGCGTATACTGTGCCCACTTGCCCAGTGCCACCACTCATATCTGGTGTAACAGTAGTGTAAATTTAAAAAAAAAAACTTTTTTGACTGTGAAACATCAGTCTGCTTGTGTAATCTAATTGCAGTTGCCTTCCTGCCAGCGTGTGTGCAAGGCCCACTTGCCCAGTGCCACCACTCATATCTGGTGTAACAGTAGTGTAAATTTAAAAAAAAAAAACTTTTTTGACTGTGAAACATCAGTCTGCTAGTGTAATCTAATTGCAGTTGCCTGCCAGCGTGTGTGCCAGGCTCACAGCGTATACTGTGCCCACTTGCCCAGTGCCACCACTCATATCTTGTTTAATAGTAGTGTAAGTGTACATTTAAAAAAAAATGACAGGCAGAGGCAGGCCACCCCGCAGGTGCCGTCGTGGTTGTGGTGCTGTGATTCCCTTTGGCCCTAGAATAATGCCCAGTGTTCAGAGGCCACGTACCATGAACTCGAAAAGTTCTGAGGACATAGTTGACTTTTTAACACAGGACACCCAATCTTCTATAGCTTCCACTCCGAACCTTGACGCACCATCCTCCTCCAGCTTATCTTCGGGCAGCACCTCTCAAGTTGCCACTCGCCCATCTGCCACCACCACCAACACTAGCACCACAGCCGCTTCACTTGATCTGTCAGAGGAGTTATTTACACATCAGTTGGAAGAAATGAGTGATGCGCAACCATTATTGCCAGAGGATGTAGATAACAGGGATATGTCTCAGTCAGGCAGCATTACACACATGGACGTACGGTGTGATGATGATGATGTTGTACCCGCTGCGGGAGTTTGGTCTGTCACTGTGAAGCGCAGGCGTAACCCTTACACTACCTGATCGATACATCATACCTGATGTTTTAAAGCACGTTATTCCAAACAATTTAGGAATGTTAGGTGATTTATGCCCTTTATGGATTAAAACCAGACTCTGCATCAACTATGTAATTTTCCATGGGAGTTTTGCCATTGATCCCCCTCCGGCACGCCACAGTCCAGATGTTAGTCCCCTTGAAACAACTTTCCCATCACTATTGTGGCCAGAAAGAGTCCCTGTGTGTTTTAAAATTTGCCTGCCCATTGAAGTCTATGGCGGTTCGCCCGGTTCGCTGGTTCGCAAACTTTTGCGGGAGTTAGTGTTCGCAGTTCGCGAACCCAAATTTTTAGGTTTGCAACATCACTACCCCTAATCTGCTGCCCCCAACATCGCCGACACCTACATTATATCTATTAACCCCTAATCTGCCTTCCCCAATGTCGCCGACACCTACATTATATTTATTAACCCTTAATCTGCCACCCCCAACGTCGCCGCCACTATATTAAAGTTATTAACCCTTAAACCTACGTCTAACCCTAAACCTAACACCCCCTAACTTAGATATAATTTAAATAAATCTAAATAAATATTCCTATCATTAACTAAATTATTCCTATTTAAAACTAAATACTCACCTATAAAATAAACCCTAAGCTAGCTATAATATAACTAATAGTTACATTGTATCTAGCTTAGGGTTTATTTTTATTTTACAGGCAAGTTTGTATTTATTTTAACTAGGTAGAATAGTTATTAAATAGTTATAACCTATTTAATAACTACCTAGCTAAAATAAATACAAAAGTACCTGTAAAATAAAACCTAACCCTGTACGATAACACCTAACACTACACTATAATTAAATAAATTAACTAAATTAAATACAATTAAATAAATTACATACAATTTGCTAAATTAAATTAGCTAAAGTACAAAAAAACACTAAATTACAGAAAATAATAAACAAATTACAGAACTTTAAACTAATTACACCTAATCTAATAGCCCTATTAAAATAAAAAAAGCCCCCCCCCCTCCAAATAAAAAACAACCCTAGCCAAAACTAAACTACCAATAGCCCTTAAAAGGGCCTTTTGCGGGGCATTGCCCCAAAGTAATCAGCTCTTTTACCTGTAAAAAAAAATACAAACAACCCCCAACAGTAAAACCCACCACCCACACAACCAACCCCCCAAATAAAAGACTATCTAAAGAAACCTAAGCTCCCCATTGCCCTGAAAAGGGCATTTGGAAGGGCATTGCCCTTAAAAGGGCAGTTAGCTTTTTGCAGCCCAAAGTCCCTAACCTAAAAATAAAACCCACCCAATACACCCTTAAAAAAAAACTAACACTAACCCCCTGAAGATCGACCTACCGGGAGAAGTCTTCATCCAAGCCGGGCCAAAGTCCTCAACGAAGCTGGGAGAAGTCTTCATTCAAGCTGGGCGAAGTGGTCCTCCAGACGGGCAGAAGTCTTCATCCAGACGGCATCTTCTATCTTCATCCATCCGGCGTGGAGCGGGTCCATCTTCAAGACATCCGACGCGGAGCATCCTCTTCTGCCGACTAACTATGAATGAAGGTACCTTTAAGTGACGTCATCCAAGATGGCGTCCCTTAGATTCTGATTGGATGATAGAATTCTATCAGCCAATCGGAATTAAGTTAGAAAAAAATCCTATTGGCTGATGCAATCAGCCAATAGGATTGATGTTAATAACTATTTAATAACTATTCTACCTAGTTAAAATAAATACAAACTTACCTGTAAAATAAAAATAAACCATAAGCTAGCTACAATGTAACTATTAGTTATATTGTAGCTAGTTTATGGTTTATTTTATAGGTAAGTATTTAGTTTTAAATAGGAATAATTTAGTTAATGATAGGAATATTTATTTAGATTTATTTAAATTATATTTAAGTTAGGGGGTGTTAGGTTTAGGGTTAGACTTAGGTTTAGGTGTTAATAACTTTAATATAGTGGCGGCGACGTTGGGGGTGGCAGATTAGGGGTTAATAAATATAATTTAGGTGGCGGCGGTGTCCGGAGCGGCAGATTAGGGGTTAATAAATATAATGTAGGTGGCGGCGATGTCGGGGGCGGCAGATTAGGGGTTAATAACTATAATGTAGGTGGTGGCAATGTCGGGGGCGGCAGATAAGGGTTAATAAGTGTAAGATTAGGGGTGTTTAGACTCGGGGTTCAAGTTAGGGTGTTAGGTGTAGACATAACTTTTATTTCCCCATAGGAATCAATGGGGTGCGTTAAGGAGTTTTACGCTGCTTTTTTGCAGGTGTTAGACATTTTTTCTGCCGGCTCTCCCCGTTGATACCTATGGGGAAATCGTACACAAGCACGTTACACCAGCTCACCGCTGACTTAAGCAGCGCTGGTATTGGAGTGCGGCAATAAGCAACGCTCACTTCTTGCCTTTTAACGACGGGTTTGTTAGCACTGCACAGCCTCTAACGCAAAACTCGTAATCTAGGTGTAAGTGATTATTGAACAGAAAAGACAGACCATATGAAAAAAAAGACATTGGTTTAATATTTAATATCCTCTAATGCAACTAGTTTGTGATGAATATTGTTTTGTTCAAATTTCCTGACTCTCACAATTCTCTGTGAAAAAAATCTTTTGATAAATATTAGCTTTTCTATTTATCTTTGGTAACAATCAAATTAGTAAAGACTATGCAACATTGCTATCCTGAGAGTGAATGGATTTCAATTTTACATGTAATAAAAACATTCTCATACAGCTGAGCTCTCAGACTTAATTATTCATTTGCAAGTTTAAGCTTATCGCTTTAATTTTTTACTGTTATCTATATAAAATGTTGATCTTTGTTTAAACATGTATTTGGAGAAATAATTTGATAGCTAAGGATGAGACATTTTATCCTAACACTGTACTTTTTGCTAATATTGTACACAAAATTTGTTCAAAATAGTTTCAGAATAATTAAAAAAAAAAAAAAAATTCTGCATATTCTGAATATTATGGTTTTCAATTGCCTTTAACAAAATGTGCAGCTTAATATATCAGTAACGACTGAACATGTTTACTTGATATTTTTAAATATGAAGGAGCCAACAGTCTATCTTTTTGGCAGAACGTAAACAAATTAGTTGCTTTTTGTTTTGTCAGAAATCTTTTTTTTTTTTTTAATAAAAAAAAATAAAAAAATTTCATGTCTGATATTACGATTTTTAATTACATTTCACACAAAAAATTTGATAATACAAATTTGAAACTTTATATATTAATAAATACTGAACATATTTACTTCACATTTTCCAAAATAAGGAAGAACCTACAGCTCAGTCTGGTCAAACTTAAAGGGACATAATACTCTCATGCTAAATCACTTGAAACTGATGCAGTATAACTATAAAAAGCTGACAGGAAAATATCACCTGAGCATCTCTATGTAAAAAAGGAAGATATTTTACCTCAGAATTTCCTCAGCTCAGCAGAGTAAGTTCTGTGTAAAAAGTTATACTTCACCTGCTCCCAGCTGCATAGTTGCCAACAGTCCCTGATTTCCAGGGACAGTCCCTGGATTTTGTTGTATGTCCCTGGATTTTTTTTGTCCCTGGAAATGTCCCTGAAAATCTCTTTTGCACAACATTTGTTGTTTGCATATATGTATATATATATATATATATATATATATATATATATATATATATATATATATATATATATATATATATATATCTACAGGTAGCCCTCAGTTTATGCCGGGGTTAGGTTCCAGAAGGAATAGTTGTAAATCGAAACCGTTGTAAATTGAAACCCAGTTTATAATGTAAGTTAATGGGAAGTGAGGGAGTTAGGTTCCAGGCCCCTCTCAAAATTGTTATAAGTAACACCTAATACATTATTTTTAAAGCTTTGAAATGAAGACGTTAAATGCTAAACAGCATTATAAACCTAATAAAATAATCACACAAACAACCCTCTAATGCCCATTCCATTTTTTATTCTACTTCAATAAAGCTTGTTTAAAACTTAAAAAATAAAATAAAAAAAATAATAATCACACAACACACCCTTTACTTGCATTTTTCTGCAAACAATTATTTCTATGCATTCCAATCTGGACTGATTTATAGACAGGAAGATCTTGTTCCTATGAAAGCTGCTCGATAGCTCAGGTCTAGTGATACTGATTCATTTTAGCTTGCTTGGCTTGCATATCTTTGCTGCAACACAAGCGGACAGCTCCACCTACTGGCTATTTTAATCAATGCACTGCTTCTCAATGCTTTTAGATAGCAGTCACATGCAAATTGAACCGTTGTAAACCGAGGGACACCTGTATATATATATATATATATATATATATATATATACACACACACACATACACACACATACATATATACAGATAGATAGATGATAATTAGATATAGTGTATTATTTAAATATAATTAATTCCTAATGGAACATTGTTATTATTATTGAATGGGTTCACATATTATTTGTCTTTCTAATTTTGATGTTGTGTTGTAAAAATAACCATATGCCCAGAATGTGTTCCAGAGACTGGGTAGGTGTAAGAGCTTGGTGCTGTAATCTGTATAATAAACTATGGATAAGTCTAAATTATACTATTACTTTCAAATGGGTGTGTTTTGATTGCAGAACTGAGGGGGCGGAGCAGATGAACAGTAGGTCGTCAATACTCCAGTAACCCGCTTTCTTGTTCTGCTGCAAAGTGTCCCTGGAATTTTTTTTGAAATGTTGGCAACTATGCAGCTGCAGGTAAAAATATAAAAAAAAATGAAGAAATGAACAGCAGCCAATCAGCATCAGCAGTGCTGAGGTCATGAACTCTTACTGTGATCTCATGAGATTTGACTTAACTCTCATGAGATTTCATAGTAAGCTTCCTTTACCTGATTGGTGAAATAATATGAGAGTTCATAACGCTCATCCTTTCAGCTGTCCCAGGACAGACACACTAAAATGCTGCTTAGAAATCCTTTACAATGGGATGTGGCTACTGAGGAACTTTTGAGGTAAAATATCTTTCTTTTTTACATAGAGATGTTCAGGTGATATTTTCTAGTCAGCTTTTTACAGCTATGCTGCAGCACTTTAAAGTGTTTAAACATTTGGGTATTATGGCCCTTTAAATAAATAAATTGCTTTACTGTTTCCTACCTGACATGCAGCAAAATAGATTTTTTTTTTTTTCATCTTGTTTTTGCTACAAACCCTCTGATCTTATATTTGTGCATCGTTTATCCATCACAACTAGTATCCAGCATTTTGAACATATTTTGTTGTTGCACGTAAAATATAGCATTGTAATTAGAACATTTTTTTTTCATTGCTGCACCTAAGAGTAGGCATTTTTTGTTGTTGTTTGTATTTTCTTTTATTGAGTATTTGTACAAATTCCAACAAACAGTGAAAGTCATAATACAGAAATTGAAATTACAATGCAGTGATATAATATATATTGGAAATAGTAAATCATGCAGCTTGTGGTATGACAAACTTCAGAGACCTATGAGTAGTGTTATCATATGATATGAGTGGTTCCTAAACCGACCTCTTATGGGCCATTTGGTTATGTATGATATCTCACTTGGTAACCACTAGATGGTCACTTTTGGACCTTGAAACTACATATTATATTATAGAAGTACGGGGCGATGAGCATTGGACTGTTGATAACTAGCAGTCATCGATCTCGCGTCTATTTGGCTTTTTCACAACTTTATTTATACCCTATCACTAAACGCGGCCTCTATACTAAAATGTTTAATCCCTATCCCGCCGCAACCTAAATAAAGTTATTTAACCCTTATCCCGCTGCTCCCCAACCCCCGCCGCAACATAAATAAAGCTATTAACCCCTAATCCGCTGCTCCCCGACATCGCCGCCACTATAATAAAGTTCCTAACCCCTAAACCACCGGCCCCCCACATCGCAAAACACTAAATTAAACACCCCCCTAACTTTAAATTAAAATTACAATATAACTATTAAAATAAATAAAAACTTACCTGTGAAATAAAAATAAACCTAACATTAAACTATAAATTAATCTAACATACTTAATCTAATAAAATAAAAAATACTACCAATTAAAATATCTAAATTACAAATTTAAAAAAACCTAACACTAAAAAAAATTAAAAATCTAAATTACAACTAAAAAAAAAACAAATCCTACGAAAAATTAAAAAAATTTAAGTTTACCAAAAATAATTAACACTAAAATCACGAAAAATAAAAAACACTAACGGTTAGATTAAGAGTTTTGCGGGTAAGGTGAAAAAGCAGCGTTAACAGGTCCTAACACTGATTTTTCACTACTGCTGCTATTACAAGTCTTGCAGGTTTAAGAGCACCGCACACTTTTTTGGCCTTATCGCAAACCGACTTACGTAAAGTTCGAAAACCCTTTTTTCTATGGGACTTCCATAGCGCCAGTATTACGAGTCTGTCCTGGGAGGCCAAAAAGTGAGCGGTACACCCCACTACCCCCAAGATTCCTAACGCATTCTAAAGTCAGTAGTTATGAGTTTTACACTACAAAGCTGTAGCATAAAACTCATAACTAAAGTGCTAAAAAGTACACTAACACCCATAAACTACCTATTAACCCCTAAACCAAGGCCCTCCCGCATCGCAAACACTATAATAACATTTTTAACCCCTAATCTGCCGCTCCAGACATCGCCGTCACTAGAATAAACATATTAACCCCTAAACCACCGCACTCCCGCCTCGCAAACACTAGTTAAATATTATTAACCCCTAATCTGCCGCCCCTAACATCGCCGCCACCTACATTATATTTATTAACCCCTAATCTCCCGCCCCCAATGTCGCCGCAACCGACCTACACTTATTAACCCCTAATCTTCCGCCCCCAACGTCGCCGCCACTATATTAAATGTATTAACCCCTAAATCTAAGTCTAACCCTAACACCCCCTAACTTGAATATAATTTAAATAAATCTAAATAAAATTACTATAATTAACTAAATTATTCCTATTTAAAACTAAATACTTACCTATAAAATAAACCCTAAGCTAGCTACAATATAACTAATAGTTATATTGTAGCTATCTTAGGGTTTATTTTTATTTTACAGGCAAGTTTGTATTTATTTTAACTAGGTAGAATAGTTACTAAATATTTATTAACTATTTAATAACTACCTAGCTAAAATAAATACAAATTGACCTATAAAATATAACCTAACCTAAGTACAATAACACCTAACACTACACTACAATTAAATAAATCACTAAATTAAATACAATTAAATAAATTAAATTAGCTAAATCACAAAAAAACATACACTAAATTACAGAAAATAAAAATAAATTACAAGATCTTTAAACTAATTACACCTAATCTAATAGCCCTATCAAAATAAATAAAGCCCCCCCTAAATAAAAAAATCCCTAGCCTAAAACTAAACTATCAATAGCCCTTAAAAGGGCCTTTTGCGGGGCATTGCCCCAAAGAAATCAGCTCTTTTACCTATAAAAAAAATTACAAACAACCCCCCAACAGTAAAACCCACCACCCACACAACTAACCCCCCAAATAAAAGCCTAACTAAAAAAAAACTAAGCTCCCCATTGCCCTGAAAAGGGTATTTGGAGGGGCATTGCCCTTAAAAGGGCATTTAGCTCTATTGCAGGCCCAAAGCCCTAACCTAAAAAATAAACCCACCCAATAAACCCTTAAAAAAATCCTAACACTAACCCCCAAAGATTCACTTACCGGGAGAAGTCTTCATCCAGATGGCATCTTCTATATTCATCTTTCCGACACGGAGCGGCTCCTTCTTCAAGACATCCGGCGCAAAGCATCCTCTTCAAACGAAGTCTTCTTTGGAATGAATGAATATCACTTTACGTGACGTCATCCAAGATGGCGTCCCTTAGATTTCGATTGACTGATAGAATTCTATCAGCCAATCAGAATTAAGGTAGAAAAAATCCTATTGGCTGATGCAATCAGCCAATAGGATTGAGCTGGCATTCTATTGGCTGTTCCAATCAGCCAATATAATGTGAGCTCAATCCTATTGACTGATTGGATCAGCCAATAGGATTGAAGATCAATCCTATTGGCTGATTGCATCAGCCAATAGGATTTTTTTCTACCTTAATTCCGATTGACAGATAGAATTCTATCAGCCAATCGGAATTTTAAGGGACGCCATCTTGCATGACGTCACTTAAAGTTATATTCATTCCGAAGAAGACGTCGTTTGAAAAGGATTGCTCTGCGCCGGATGTCTTGAAGATGGAGCCGCTCTGCGTCGGAAGATGAAGATAGAAGATGCCGTCTGGATGAAGACTTCTGCCCATCTGGAGGACCACTTCTGCCCGTCTGGAGGACCACTTCTGCCGGATTCCTTGAGGACATCTTGCCGCTTGGATGAAGACTTCTCTTGGTAAGTGAATCTTCGGGGGTTAGTGTTAGGATATTTTTAAGGGTGTATTGGGGTGGGTTTATTTTTTAGGTTAGGGCTTTGGGCCTGCAATAGAGCTAAATGCCCTTTTAAGGGCAATGGCCATCCAAATGCCCTTTTCAGGGCAATAGGGAGCTTAGGTTTTTTTAGTTAGGCTTTTATTGTGGGGTTGGTTGTGTGGGTGTGGGTTTTACTGTTGGGGGGTTGTTTGTATTTTTTTTTACAGGTAAAAGAGCTGATTTCTTTGGGCAATGGCCCGCAAAAGGCCCATTTAAGGGCTATTGATAGTTTAGTTTAGGCTAGGGTTTTTTTTTATTTGGGGGGGCTTTTTTATTTGATAGGGCTATTATATTAGGTGTAATTAGTTTAAAGATATTGTAAATTTGTTTTTTATTTTCTGTAATTTAGTGGGGGTTAGGATTTTTTAAGGGTGTATTGGGTGGGTTTATTTTTTAGGTTAGGGCTTTGGGCCTGCAATAGAGCTAAATGCCCTTTTAAGGGCAATGGCCATCCAAATGCCCTTTTCAGGGCAATGGGGAGCTTAGGTTTTTTTAGTTAGGCTTTTATGTGTGGGTTTGGTTGTGTGGGTGGTGGGTTTTACTGTTGGGGGGTTGTTTGTATTTATTTTTTTTACAGGTAAAAAGAGCTGATTTCTTTGGGGCAATGCCCCGCAAAAGGCCCTTTTAAGGCTATTGATAGTTTAGTTTAGGCTAGGGTTTTTTTTTTATTTAGGGGGGCTTTATTTATTTTGATAGGGCTATTACGTTAGGTGTAATTAGTTTAAAGATCTTGTAATTTGTTTTTTATTTTCTGTAATTTAGTGTTTGTTTTTTGTGATTTAGCTAATTTAATTTAATTTATTTAATTGTATTTAATTTAGTTAATTTATTTAATTGTAGTGTAGTGCTAGGTGTTATTGTAACTTAGGTTAGGTTTTATTTTACAGTTCAATTTGTATTTATTTTAGCTAGGTAGTTATTAAATAGTTAATAACTATTTAGTAACTATTCTACCTAGTTAAAATAAATACAAACTTGCCTGTAAAATAAAAATAAACCCTAAGATAGCTACAATGTAACTATTAGTTATATTGTAGCTAATTTAGGGTTTATTTTATAGGTAAGTATTTAGTTTTAAATAGGAATAATTTAGTAAATTATAGTAATTTTATTTAGATTTATTTAAATTATATTTGTTAGGGGGTGTTAGGGTTAGACTTAGATTTAGGGGTTAATACATTTAATATAGTGGAGGCGACGTTGGGGGCGGCAGATTAGCGGTTAATAAGTGTAGATAAGTTGCGGCGACATTGGGGGCGGGAGATTAGGGGTTAATAAATATAATGTAGGTGTCAGTGATGTTGGGGCCAGCAGATTAGGGTTAATAAGTATAATGTAGGTGGCGGCGGTGTCCGCAGCGGCCGATTAGGGGTTAAAAAATATAATGTAGGTGTCAGCGATGTTGGGGGGCGGCATATTAGGGGTTAATAAGTGTAAGATTAGGGGTGTTTTAGTCTCGGGGTTCATGTTAGGGTGTTAGGTGTAAACATAAAATGTGTTTCCCCATAGGAATCAATGGGGCTGCGTTACTGAGATTTACGCTGCTTTTTTGCAGGTGTTAGACTTTTTCTCAGCCGGCTCTCCCCATTGATGTCTATGGGGAAATTGTGCACGAGCACGTACAACCAGCTCACCCGCTTACTTAAGCAGCGCTGGTATTGAAGTGCGGTATGGAGCTCAATTTTGCTCTACGCTAACTTCTTGCCTTTTAATGCCAGGTTTGTAAAAAACTGTAATACCAGCGCTGCAGGTAAGTGAGTGGTGAGAATAAACTGCACGGTAGCACCGCATAGCTCATAATGCAAAACTCGTAATCTGGCCGTAAGATTACAAAAAAAAATAAACGAAATAATAAAAAATAAATACAATTACAAATCAAAATAAAAACACCCCCTAGCCTACAATAAACTACCAATAGCCCTTAAAAGGGCCTTTTAGAGGTCATTGCCCTAAAGAAATCAGCTCTTTTAATTGTAAAAAAAAATACAAAGTCTCCCAACAATAAAACCCACCACCCCAACCAACCCCCCAAAATAAAAAAAAACTAACTCTAAAAAAAAAATAAGCTACCCATTGCCCCATAAAGGGCATTTGTAAGGGCATTGCCCTTAAAAGGGCATTTAGCTTTTTTTCAAACCCCTAATCTAAAAAAACACACCAAAAAATAAAAAAACAACTAACACTAACCCCAGAAGATCTACTCATCGGTTTCTGAAGTCCGGACATCCATCTCCATCCAGACGGCGAGGTCTCCATCCAGGCGGCGAGGTCTTCATCCATCCTGGGGGCGTCTTCTATCTTCATCCCGGCGGCATGGAGCGGAGCTATCCTGGAAGCCAAAGACATCCTGGGTGAGGCGTCCTCTTCATATGGTCGCCGCTGTACACTGAAGCTGAATGCAAGGTAGCCGTTTCAAAAGGGCGTACCTTGCATTCCTATTGGCTGATTTGATTCTTCAAATTCAATTCAGCCAATAGGATGAGAGCTTCTGAAATCCTATTGACTGTTCAAACAGTCAATAGGATGAGAGCTACTGAAAATCCTATTGGCTGATTTGAACAGCCAATAGGATTTCAGCAGGTCTCATCCTATTGGCTGTTTTGAACAGCCAATAGTGGCAGTGATATCGGGGGAGTGGCGGAATAGGGGTTAATAACTTTATTATAGTGGCAGCGATGTTGGGGTGCGGGGGAATAGGGGTTAATATGTTTAAATAGTGTTGGCGATGTGGGTGGGTTGCAGATTAGGGGTTAATAACTTTATTGAATAGTCGCAATGTGGTTGGGTGGCAGATTAAGGGTTAATAGGTTTAATATAGTGTTTGTGATGCGGGAGGGTGGCAGTTTAGGGGTTAATAGGTAGTTTATTGGTGTTAGTGTACTTTGTAACAGTTTAGTTATGAGTTTTGTGAAACATTTTTGTTACACAAAACTCATAACTACTGCTCTCAGATGGCGGTATGGATCGTGTCGGTATAGGCTGTAACACAAGCATTTTAGCCTCACCGCACAACCATTTTTTTGAGTGCAAGTATTGACGTTGTGTTACGGGCTAAAATGCTTGCGGTATAGCTATACCGACAAGACCCACAATAGTGCGTTACTGCTTTTAGGCTGAAATTGCCATATTTTCAGCATTAAAAGCCGCAACGCAAACTTGTAATCTAGGTGCTTGTCTAAACAGTGCATTCAAATGCACTACATCATTTTGTGTTTATTATCCATTAAAAATATATGGCTGAACTAAATTCTGAGTTTATCCAGATACTGAGTTACTATTTATATTTCTGACAAAAGCTGTTGACTACTGTATTCCCATTTGTGTGGGAGGCAGGAAAAATATATCCTGACTCTTTCCATCACCTTCTGCATTAGAATCAAATCAGAATATTGTAATTTATTTATCTTCCTTTACAAGGTCAAAATGCTGAAATAAAATCTAAATAAGCTGTATTTATTTCACTAGTCTGATTTATTGCTTTAGTCAGGGTCACAGAAGTGATGCCGTTTTTGTTAGATATGGCCTCACCTCAAGGGAATTAATGATACCTTTGGCTATTTGTTGTTTATTTAATAATATACATTTCCATTTATTTACTAGCTGTACAATTATTTTTTATTAATGAATAGAATTGCATGTTTTAGTTATTTACAGTCAAATTGTAATATTGACACAATTGACTTAGTATAGATGCTTTCTAATATTGATGTAACTGAATTTATCTGGTCTAATGCAATTGGAATTCCATTACATTTGCTGTTTATCTGCAAAACATCACAAAGAACTATCAGGAAAATGGTAAAATACACACACACACACACATACACAAGCACACACACACACACACAAGCACACACACACAAGCACACACACACACAAGCACACAAGCACACACACACACACATACACAAGCACACACACGCACACACACACGCACACACACACACGCACACACACACACAAGCACACACACACAAGCACACACACACACAAGCACACACACACAAGCACACAACCACACACACACACACATACACAAGCACACACGCACAAGCACACACATACACACACAAACAAGCACACAAGCACACACACACGCACACACACACACGCACACACACACAAGCACACACACACAAGCACACACACACAAGCACTTACACACACACACACACACACACAAGCACACACACACAAGCACACACACACAAACACACACACACAAGCACACACACACACAAGCACACACACACACAAGCACACACACACACAAGCACACACACAAGCACACACACACAAGCACACACACAAGCACACACCACACACAAGCACACACACACACACACAAGCACACACACACAAGCACACACACACACACACAAGCACACACACACAAGCACACACACACAAGCACACACACACAAGCACACACAAGCACACACACACACACAAACACACACAAGCACACACACACACCACACACACACACACACCACAAGCACACACAAGCACACACACACAAGCACACACACACAAGCACACACACACAGACAAGCACACACACACACACACACACAAGCACACACACACAAGCACACACACACACAATCACACACACACACACAAGCACACACACACACAAGCACACACACACACACCCAAACACACACAAGCACACACACAAGCACACACAAACACACACACAAACACACACAAGCACACACACACACACAAGCACACACACACACACACACACACACACAAGCACACACACACACAAGCACACACACACACACAAGCACACACACACAAGCACACACACACACACAAGCACACACACACACACACACACACACAGCACACACACAAGCACACACCCACAAGCACACACACACACACCCACAAGCACACACACACAAGCACACACACACACACAAGCACACATACACAAGCACACACACACACAAGCACATACACACACACACACAAGCACACACACACACACACAAGCACACACACACGCACACACACACATACACACACAAGCACACACACACACACAAACACACACACACAAGCACACACACACAAAATGACATTAAATTAAGCAATTATTTCAAAGAAAAACATATTCTCATATTCTATACTTCTAAAATGGTTTGTACCAAACTACTGAGTAAATTACAGTATTGCTATGGCTTTTCTGTGTGGCTTTTTATAGTCTAATAAAGTTCTGATCTTTCAGGACCATATAATTTCTTCAGCATGTTGTTTAGGGCCGCAGATATTTAAAGGGCTATAAAACATTTTTCATTTATGATTCAGATAGAGCATGCAATTTATACTACTTTCCAAATTACTTCTATTGTCTAATTTGCTTTGTTATCTTGGTATCCTTTGTTGAAAAGCATTTTGGCTGGCTGCACATATATCCTCTTGTTATTGGCTCACCCAATGTTTTCGGCTAGCTCCCAGTAGTGCATTCCTGCTCATTCAACAATGAAGATCAAGAGAATGAAGCAAATTAGATAAAAGAAGTAAATAGGAAAGTTGTTTAATATTGTATGCTCTAACTGAATCATGAAAGAAAAAAAAAACGTTTTGTTGTTATACTATGAGCTCCATTTATTAAGTTGCAGAAATGCAGATTCTAAGCCCTCACTCATGCAGGCCTGAACTGTTGTAAGATTGCTGCTTATTAACCTGTCTGTAACCTCATATCCTGATATTCTGGACTGATTCATCTGGGATGATAGACAAACCCTGCTCTCAGGCAACCATTTGAAGAAGAGGCGGAGCTGCACAAGAAAATTCACGTGCACTGGGCAAAGTTATATTTCAGCAGCAGATATTGTGTATAGCCTCCAAATGTTCCTCCAAGCTTCCTACCTGGAACTTTGTTTGCTTGCAGTTTCATAAATAGGGGGCCTATGTTAAATTTCCTCAAAGGAATCTTAAAAGGACACTAATGTCAAAGATACACTTTCATGATTAAGATTATGGCTTCTAGTTATCAAGCTCCGTACGTACCTGCCTTCGCTGGCCCCAATACGCCCGCCTAAGCTCGCCTCACATCGCCGCCGCGGACCTGAATACGTTCGCCAAAGTTATCAAAAAAGCTGTCAAAAAGCTGCGCACCAAGTGCGGGGCGATGAGCAGCGGACTGTGATAGTTATCACACATCCGATCTCGCTGCTCTTCGGCTTTTTTACAGCTTTATTGATAAGCTGTCACTAAGCACCCACACTATACTGTACTGTTCTACCCCCCTATACCGGCGCCCCCCGGAGTCCCCCGCAACTAAATAAAGTTATTAACCCCTAAACCGCCACTCCTAGACCCCGCTGCAACTATAATAAATGTATTAACCCCTAAACCGCTGCTCCCGGACCCTGCCGCCACCTACATAATACCTATTGACCCCTATCCTGCCCTCGCTATACCGCCGCCACCTATAATAAAGTTATTAACCCCTATCCTGCGGATCCCGGACCCCGCCGCAACTATAATAAATTGGTTTAACCCCTAAACCGCCGCTCCCGGACCCCGCCGCCACCTATATTAAACTTATTAACCCCTATCTGCCCCCCCTACACCGTCGCCACCTATAATAAATTTATTAACCCCTATCCTGCCCCCCCTACACCGCCACAAACCTATAATAAAATTATTAACCCTAAACCTAAGTCTAACACTAACCCTAACACCCCCCTAACTTAAATATTAATTAAATAAATCTAAATAAATATTACTCTTATTAAATTAGTTATTCCTATAAAATAAACCCTAATATAGCTACAATATTACTAATAATTATATTACTAATAATGATAGTGTAGCTATTTTAGGATTTATTTCTATTTACAGGGTAAATTTGACTTTATTTTAACTAGGTACAATAGCTATTAAATAGTTATTAACTATTTAATAGCTACCTAGATAAAATAAAGTCAAATTTACCTGTAAAATAAAAACTAACCTAAGTTACTATTACACCTAACACTACACTATCATTAAATAAATTATTCTTATTTAAAACTAAATACATACCTGTAAAATAAACCCTAAGCTAGCTACAATGTAATTAATAATTACATTGTAGCTATTTTAGGATTTATATTATTTTACAGGCAACTTTGTATTTATTTTAACTAGGTACAATAGTTATTAAATAGTTATTAACTATTTAATAACTACCTAGCTAAAAGAAATACAACATTACCTGTAAAATAAATCCTAACCTAAGATACAATTAAACCTAACACTACACTATCATTAAATAAATTAAATTAATTAACTACAGGTAGCTACAATTAAATACAATTAAATAAACTAACTAAAGTACAAAAAAAAACAAACACAAAATTACAGAAAATAAAAAAGATTACAAGAATTTTAAACTAATTACACCTAATCTAAGCCCCCTAATAAAATTAAAAAAAAAAAAACAAAATAATAAAAGTCCCTACCCTATACTACATTACAAATTAACCAGCTCTTTTACCAGCCCTTAAAAGGGCTTTTTGCGGGGCATGCCCCAAAGTATTCAGCTCTTTTGCCTGTAAAAAAAATACAACCCCCCCCAACATTAAAACCCACCACCACATACCCCTACTCTAACCCACCCAAACCCCCCTTAAATAAACCTAACACTACCCCCCTGAAGATCTCCCTACCTTGAGTCGTGTTCACTCAGTCAGGCCGAAGTCATCATCCAAGGGGCGCTGAAGATGTCTTCCTTCCGATAGATGTCTTCATCCAAGGGGCATTGAAGAGGTCTTCCATCCAATAGAAGTCTTCAATACAGGCGGCGTCTTCAATCTTCATCCATCCGGAGCGGAGCAAAGCCATCTTCAAAGCAGCCGACGCTGAGCCATCCTCTTCCACCAACGCCTACTCGCCGAATGAATATTCCTTTGAGTGACATCATCCAAGATCAGCCAATCAGATTGAGCTCGCATTCTATTGGCTGTTCCGATCAGCCAATAGATTGCAAGCTCAATCTAATTGGCTGATTGGATCAGCCAATCAGATTTTTCCTACCTTAATTCCGATTGGCTGATAGAATCCTATCAGCCAATCGGAATTCAAGGGATGCCATCTTGGATGACGTCACTTAATGGAATATTCATTTGACGAGTAGCGTCGGTTGGAAGAGGATGGCTCCGCATCGGCTGCTTGAAGATGGCTCCGCTCCGCTCCGGATGGATGAAGATTGAAGACGCCGCCTGGATGAAGACTTCTATCGGATGAAAGACATCTTCAGCGCCCCTTGGATGAAGACTTCTATCGGATGGAAGACATCTTCAGCGCCCTTGGATGATGACTTCGGCCCAGCTGGGTGATGACGACTCAAGGTAGGGAGATCTTCAGGGGGTAGTGTTAGGTTTATTTAAGGGGGGTTTGGGTGGATTAGAGTAGGGGTATGTGGTTTTAATGTTGGGGGGTTGTATTTTTTTTTACAGGCAAAAGAGCTGATTACTTTGGGGCATGCCCCGCAAAAAGCCCTTTTAAGGGCTGGTAAAAGAGTTGGTTACTTTGTAATGTAGTATAGGGTAGGGACTTTTATTATTTTGCTTTTTTTTTATTTTTTAGGGGGCTTAGGATTAGGTGTAATTAGTTTAAAATTCTTGTAATCTTTTTTTATTTTCTGTAATTTAGTGTTTGTTTGTTTTTGTACTTTAGTTAGTTAATTTAATTGTATTTAATTGTAGCTACTTGTAGTTAATTAATTTAATTTATTTAATGATAGTGTAGTGTTAGGTTTATTTGTAACTTAGGTTAGGATTTATTTTACAGGTAATTTTGTATTTCTTTTAGCTAGGTAGTTATTAAATAGTTAATAACTATTTAATAACTATTGTACCTAGTTAAAATTAAATACAAAGTTGCCTGTAAAATAAATATAAATCCTAACATAGCTACAATGTAATTATAATTACATTGTAGCTAGCTAGGGTTTATTTTACAGGTAAGTATTTAGTTTTAAATAGGAATAACTCATTTAATAAGAGTAATATTTATTTAGATTTATTAATTAATATGTAAGTTAGGGGGTGTTAGGGTTAGTGTTAGACTTAGGTTTAAGGGTTAATAATTTTATGATAGGTTGCAGCGGTGTAGTGGGGGCAGGATAGGGGTTAATAAATTTATTATATGTGGCGCGGTGTAGGGGGGCAGGATAGGGGTTAATAGGTATTATGTAGGTGGCGGCGGGTTCCGGGAGGGCGGTTTAGGGGTTATATAATTATTATAGTTGCGGCGGGGTCCGGGAGTGGCGGTTTAGGGTAATATAATTATTATAGTTGTGACGGGCTCCGGGAGCGGTGGTTTATGGGGTTAATAAGTTTATTAGTGTGGCGGTGGGCTCCGGGAGCGGCGGTTTAGGGGTTACCATGTTTAATGTAGGTGGCAGCGGTGTAGGGTGGGCAGATTAGGGGTGTTTAGGACTCAGGGTACATGTTAGGGTGTTAGGTGTAGACAGCTCCCATAGGAATCAATGGGATGTCGAGCAGCAGCGAACATGAGCTTTCGCTATGGGTCAGACTCCCATTGATTCCTATGGGATCCGCCGCCTCCAGGGCGGCGATTGAAACCAGGTACGCTGGGCCGGAAAAGTGCCGAGCGTATCTGGTAGTCAATTGATAACTTCAAAAAGTAGTCAGATTGTGCCGAACTTGCTTTCGGAACATCTGGAGTGACGTAAGAATCGATCTGTGTCAGACTGAGTCCGGCGGATCGAAGCTTACGTCACTATATTCTACTTTTGCCAGGTGTGTAGGCTTGATAACTTAGACGGAATCAGCCTCGCCACAAATACGCTGCGGAATTCCAGCGTATTTGAGGTTGACGGCTTGATAACTAGAGGCCTATGCGTGTAGTTTTTAAGAGACTTTCCAATTAACTTCCTTCCAAATTATGCACCGTCTTTTTATATGAACACTTTCTGAGGCAGAGGTGTAGAAACCACAGGGCCCAGGTGCAAGAATCTAGAAGGGCCATGTTTTTCTTGACAGTTATGAATTATACATGTTGCAGGGTGTGCAAGGAGGAACATAAATAGTTTTGTCAAGAAGCACTAATCATGTGCTGGCCAGAGGCACAATGAATGTTCATGCCTACACAACTTTCAGCTTGTATAACTCATAAATGTCCTTAAAAACATGGCATAATATAAATGACAACCCTAAGTATAATACCATGTTTTTCTGGACAGTTATAAATGATACATTCTGCAGGGTATGCAAGGAAGAAAATGAAAAGTATTATTAAAAAGCCCTAATCACTTGCTGGCCAGAGGCACAATGCATGTTCATCCCTACACACCCTGCAGCATGTGTAACTCATAAATGTCCTGGAAAACATGGCTGAATTGGCATTTTTTAAGTATAGTGCAGGTGTTTTTTTATCCTTCTGATAATAGATTTCTGTGAGGACCCCTCTATATACCTATAGGATAAAGTAAAGCACAAAGCACATGGAGTTTTTAGTTACATTTTTTTCAATACATATACATGGCTTTCAAAAGTGCTATATGCGGCAACATTGTACAGCTACCCAATGAGATTACAGGGTGTGCTATTAATGTATCCAGTGTGGTAAAAATGCTACCCAATGAGAGCACAGGGCATGCTATTAATCTATCAAGTGTGGTAAAAATGTTTGGTTAAACATTTCACTCTGGTTAAAAGCATTTAAACCAATAGCTTTGATACCTGTTTGTGCAATATTGTTTGCACAAGGACATAATAAATGAAGCACGCACTGTGCAGTTGCACTTGATGAGTTAAACATAAACATATACATAAACATAAACATATACATATACATAAACATATACATAAACAAACATATACATAAACATAAACATATACATAAACAAACATATCATATACATAAAACATATACATAAACATAGACATAAACAAACATATACTAAACATATACATAAACATATACATAAAAATATACATAAACATATAGATAAACAAATACATAAACATAGACAATAAACATATACATAAGCATATACATAAACATATACATAACATATACATAAACATATACATAAACATATACATAAATATATACATATACATATACATAAACATATACATAAACATATACATATACATATACATAAATATATACATATACATATACATAAACATATACATAAACATATACATAAACATATACATATACATAAACATAGACATAAACATATACATAAACATAAACATATACATAAACATATACATAAACATAGACATAAACATAGACATAAACATATACATAAACATAAACATATACATAAACATATACATAAACATATACATATACATAAACATATACATATACATAAACATATACATAAACATATACATATACATAAACATATACATAAATATATACATATACATAAACATATACTAAACATATCAAGTCCATCAACACAGCTGGAAATGGAGCGTTGACATCTGAAGCTTTGGTGAACGCTGTAGTATATCATGTCCGCCAAGACATCGCTGAATGCAGACAGCATACGCTGTCCAGCATTTAACATTGCACAAGCAGTTTCTAGGTGAACTGCTTGTGCAATGCCGCCCCCTGCAGATTTGCGGCCAATCAGCTGCTAGCAAGGGGTGGTAATCAGTCTGATCGTATAGGATCGAGCGGATTAATGTCCGCAGCCTCAGAGGCAGTGAACCAGTTAAGGAGCAGCGGGTCCTGAAGGCTTGTGTGAAAACAGGGGCATCAGGGGACGTTCGGCCCTTGATAAATTGCCTCCTGTGTATGATGTTTGTCACTATGGTTACATACAGTGAAAAAAAATGTAGAATAATATTATTTTGGATCCCTTTTTGCCATGTGTCCTTATTGGAAGTAATGTAAATGACGTAGTACTTATGTCTGCATAAATCATTAGTTTTTTCAGAGTAGGTCAAATTAATAACAATAATGATATTATTTGATTCTAGGCTTATGAGTTAAAGGGACAAAAAAAAACATTTTTCTGTCATGATTCATATAGAACATACAATTGTAAACAACTTTCCAGTGTACTTATATTATTAAATTGTATTAGTTTTTTTGTTATCCTTTGTTGAAAAGCAGGAAGGTAAGTTTAGGAGTGTTCACGTGTATGCAGTACTATATGACAGTAGTTTTGCAAGAATGTTATACATTAGCAAGAGCACTAGATGGCAGCACTATTTCCTGTCATGTAGTACTAATGTTATACATTAGCAAGAGCACTAGATGGCTGCACTATTTCCTGTCATGTAGTACTAATGTTATACATTAGCAAGAGCACTAGATGGCAGCACTATTTCCTGTCATGTAGTACTAATGTTATACATTAGCAAGAGCACTAGATGGCAGCACTATATCCTGTCATGTAGTACTAATGTTATACATTAGCAAGAGCACTAGATGGCAGCACTATTTCCTGTCATGTAGTACTAATGTTATACATTAGCAAGAGCACTAGATGGCAGCACTATTTCCTGTCATGTAGTACTTATTTTATACATTAGCAAGAGCACTAGATGGCATCACTAGTTCCTGTCATGTAGTACTAATGTTATACATTAGCAGGAGCACTAGATGGCAGCACTATTTCCTGTCATGTAGTACTAATGTTATACATTGGCAAGATCACTTGATGGCAGCACTATATCCTGTCATGTAGTGCTAATGTTATACATTAGCAAGAGCACTAGATGGCAGCACTATTTCCTGTCATGTAGTACTAATGTTATACATTAGCAAGAGCACTAGATGGCAGCACTATTTCATGTCATGTAGTACTAATGTTATACATTAGCAAGAGCACTAGATGGCAGCACTATTTCCTGTCATGTAGTACTTATTTTATACATTAGCAAGAGCACTAGATGGCAGCACTATTTCCTGTCATGTAGTACTAATGTTATACATTGGCAAGAGCACTAGATGGCAGCACTATTTCCTGTCATGTAGTACTAATGTTATACATTAGCAAGAGCACTAGATGGCAGCACTATTTCCTGTCATGTAGTACTAATGTTATACATTAGCAAGAGCACTAGATGGCAGCACTATTTCCTATCATATAGTACTAATGTTATATATTAGCAAGAACACTAGATGGCAGCACTATTTCCTGTCATGTAGTACTAATGTTATACATTAGCAAGAACACTAGATGGCAGCACTATGTCCTGTCATGTGCACGCTACCTATGTCTCTTCAACAATGAATAACATGAAAATGAAGCAAATTTGATAATAGAAGTAAATTGGAAACTTTTTTTAAAAATGCTCTGTCTGAATCATGAAAGAAAAAAATTGTGTTTCATGTCTCTTTAAGTTATTGATGGGAAAAGACCTTTTGATAGGGTTAAATCTGGACTCAAAAGCATTGGAAATACATTTCAGCTGCAATTTTATGACAATGTACTGCAGAACTGTTTAGACTTGGTCCTACAGTGCTACAAGCAGGCAAGGACTTGTTTAATCTGTTTTCATGCAGTGTAATCAAAGCAACTGAAAATGATTTATTCACTTGGGTTTCAACACAAAAACTACTGAAAATCTGGCCTGTTTTGGCCCCCAAGTGTTTAACATATTTTACGCCTAGAAAAACAACTGAAATGTGCAACAAGCAGACTTGGGGCTCGATCCGATAAAAATTGTCGCCCGCAAAAGCTGGCGACGCCAATATTTGCGCTGGTTTGGTATCACATATACGGCGTAACCTAGAAGTTACGCGCGTATATTTCTGCCGTCGCCCGTAGTTTTTTGGGCCATAGGCAGGTATACCAAACCAGCGCAGTTTGGTATCCAATATACAGCGTAAGGACTTACGTGGCGAAAATGGAGAAATTTACTCCATTTTCACCTCGCCACAAAAAGCAGCCGTAAGAAGCCTTACGCTGACTATTGGAGCCCCGTAACTCCCTAAACTAGCTACAAAATAAACCTAACACCTAACGCATGCGCAATGTCTATCTACCTGTCAACCACGATCTGCTAAATAAAACCTAACACCTTACCCATGCGCTATGTCTATCTACCTGTCAACCGCGATCCCCCGCCGCAATCCCTAATAAAGTATTTAACCCTTAAACCCGCCGCCATCTACATTAACTAACCCCTAATGTGAGCCCTAAAACCGCCACCATCTAACTGATCTATCCCCTAATATGAGCCCCTAAAACCGCTGCCATCTAACTGATCTATCCCCTAATGTGAGCCCCTAAAACCGCCGCCATCTAACTGATCTATCCCTAATGTGAGCCCCTAAAACCGCCGCCATCTACCTGATCTATCCCCTAATCTGACCCCTTACACCGCCGCCAGCTATATTAATATTATTAACCCCTAATCTGAAATCCATAAAATAATAAGCTCTATTACCAGCCCTTAAAAGGGCCTTTTGCGGGGCTTTGCCACAAAGTAAACAGCTCTTTTGCCCTATAACCTGCCCTCCCTACACCGCCGCCACCTATATTAATAGTATTAACCCCTAATATAAGCCCCTTACACCGCCGCCATCTATATTAAAATTATTAACCCCTAATTTAATCTACCTACCCGCCGCCAGCTATATCTATATTCAGTATATTATAGTTAATATAGTTATTACATTATACCCTATATTAATATTATAGTTAATATAGTTAATATAGTTATTAGTATTTATTTAACTATATTAACTCTATCTATAACACCCCTAACTAAATTCTTATTAAATAAATCTAATTTATATTATAAACTAAAATATTCCTATTTAAATCTAAATACTTACCTATAAAATAAACCCTAAGATAGCTACAATATAATTAATAATTACATTGTAGCTATGTTAGGGTTTATATTTATTTTACAGGTAAATTGTTAATTATTTTAACTAGGTATAATTGCTATTAAATAGTTAACTATTTAATAGCTACCTAGTTAAAATAATTACCCAATTACCTGTAAAATAAATCCTAACCTAAGTTACAAATACACCTACACTATCAATAAATTAAATAAACTACAAATATCTATCTAAAAATACAATTAAATAAACTAAACTAAATTACAAAAAAACCCCACTAAATTACAAAAAATAAAAAAAAGATTACAAGATTTTTAAGCTAATTACACCTATTCTAAGCCCCTTAATAAATAATAAAGCCCCCCAAAATAAAAAATTCCCTACCCTATTCTAAATTAAAAAAAGTTCAAAGCTCTTTTACCTTACCAGCCCTTAAAAGGGCCTTTTGTGGGGGCATGCCCCAAAGAAAACTGCTCTTTTGCCTGAGAAAAAAAAACACAATACCACCCCACAACATTACAACCCACCACCCACATACCCTAATCTAACCCAAACCCCCCTTAAATAAACCTAACACTACCCTCCTGAAGATCTCCCTACCTTGTCTTCACCACACCGGGCCGAACTCCTCATCCGATCCGGGCGATGTCTTTATCCAAGCGGCAGCAAAGTCTTCTTCCATCCGGCAGCATCTTCCATCAAACGGCATCTTCAATCTTCATTCGTCGCTCCTCCGGAACAGCCAATAGAATGCAAGCTCAATCTGATTGGCTGATTGGTTCAGCCAATCGGATTGAACTTGAATCTGATTGGCTGATTCAATCAGCCAATCAGATTTTTCTACCTTAATTCCGATTGGCGGATAGAATCCTATCAGCCAATCGGAATTCGACGGACGCCATCTTGGATGACGTCATTTAAAGGTACTCATTCGTCGTTCAGTCGTCGGCCGGGATGGATGCTCCGCGTCGGTGGAGAGAAGATTGAAGATGCCGCTTGATGGAAGATGCTGCCGGTGGAAGAAGACTTTACCGCTTGGATGGACATCACCCGGATCGGATGAGGAGTTCGGCCCGGCGTGGTGAAGATAAGGTAGGGAGATCTTCAGGGGGGTAGTGTTAGGTTTATTTAAGGGGGGTTTGGGTTAGATTAGGGGTATGTGGGTGGTGGGTTGTAATGTTGGGGGGTGGTATTGTGTTTTTTTTTTTCAGACAAAAGAGCAGTTTTCTTTGGGGCATGCCCCGCAAAAGGGCTGGTAAGGTAAAAGAGCTTTGAACTTTTTTTAATTTAGAATAGGGTAGGGAATTTTTTTTATTTTGGGGTGCTTTATTATTTTATTAGGGGGCTTAGAATAGGTGTAATTAGCTTAAAAATCTTGTAATCTTTTTTTTATTTTTTGTAATTTAGTGTTTGTTTTTTTTGTAATTTAGTTTAGTTTATTTAATTGTATTTTTAGATAGATATTTGTAGTTTATTTAATTTATTGATAGTGTAGGTGTATTTGTAACTTAGGTTAGGATTTATTTTACAGGTAATTGGGTAATTATTTTAACTAGGTAGCTATTAAATAGTTAATAACTATTTAATAGCTATTATACCTAGTTAAAATAATTAACAATTTAGCTGTAAAATAAATATAAACCCTAACATAGCTACAATGTAATTATTAATTATATTGTAGCTATCTTAGGGTTTATTTTATAGGTAAGTATTTAGATTTAAATAGGAATATTTTAATTAATAATATTAATATTAGATTTATCTTAATAAGAGTTTAGTTAGGGATGTTAGAGTTAGATAGGGTTATTTACTTAATATATATAATATAATAACGATATTAACTATATTAACCCTAATATAATTAGGGTTAATATAGTTAATATATATAATATAATAACTATATTAACTATATTAACCCTAATATAATTAGGGTTAATATAGTTAATATAGCTGGCGGCGGTGTAGGGGGATTAGATTAGGGGTTAATATGTTTATTATAGGTGGCCGCGGGGTAGGGGGATGTAGATTGTAGGCAAAAGAGCAGTTTACTTTGTGACAAAGCCCCGCCAAAAGCCCTTTTAAGGGCTGGTAAAAGAGCTGAATTCTTTGGGGCATGCCCCGCAAAAAGCCCTTTAAGAGCTGGCAAAAGAGCTGTTACTTTGGGGCAATGCCACGCAAAAAGCCCTTTTCAGGGCTATTTGTAGGTTAGACTTAGGTTTAGTGGTAGGGATAGTTTAGTATTCTTAGGGGGTTAAATAATTTAATATAGGATGGCGGCGGATTAAATTAGGGGTTAATAAATTTTAAAATAGATGGCGGCGGGTAAGAGGCTCACTTTAGGGGGTAGGTAAGGTAGATGTTGGCGGGGTAGGGGCTCACTTTAGGGGGTTATAGATTTAATATAGCTGGTGGCGGGGTCCGGGAGCGGTGGTTTAGGGGTTAATATACATATTTTATTGTTAGGATAGTGAGGGGGGATAGCGGATAGAGGGTTAGACGTGTCAGGCTATGTTAGGGAGGCGTTGTTAGACAGTGCGGGTTGATTTCATACTTTAGTTAGGTTTTGTAGGCGCCGGCAGTTTCTAACGTGGCGCAAGTCCACTGGCGACGTCAGAAATTTGTACTTGCGCAGATTTCTGGACATCGTGGTTTATCCGACTTACGGCACATTAGCATCTGACGGCGCCGTATATAGGATAGCTCGAGATGCGAGCTGAAACTGCGGGCGACGCGGGTTCCCTCGCTTGCGCCGCAAAACTACGCCGTATATCGGATTGCGCCCTAACCTCTAGATATTTGCCAGGAATCAGGAAACCCTCTATGTCATATCAAAATATAAAATGTTGGGTGACTAACTGGCTATGCAGTTGAACTGCGTATGGTTTTATCTAAAATGTAACAAAATACAATGTATTTATTCAGTGTAAGATAAAGGGGTTGTAGTTAAATACCTAATTTTTCAAATATTTGTTATTAATTAAATGACAAGAGTTCATTTAATATTAATATTTAACTATCCATTGAATACAAAACAGATGACACACAGTATCTTAAATTGTTTATATTAAAAAATAATATTGTAAATAGATTATAGCTTGTTATATATTTCATCTATAAAAAATGGACAATAGACAGACAGAGAGAAAAACAGAGGGAAAAATAGCATGATATAGACAGATGATAGATAGATAGATAGATAGATAGATAGATAGATAGATAGATAGATAGAGATAGATAGATAGATAGACAGACAGACAGATAGATAGACAAAGCCAGACAGACAGATAGATATATAGATAGATAGATAGATAGATAGATAGATAGATAGATAGACAAAGCCAGACAGATAGATATATAGATAGATAAATGATAGATAGATAGATAGAAAAAAAGATAGATAAAGGCAGACAAACAAAGCTTGATAAATAGAGACAAAGATAGATAGATATACAGACAGACAGACATAGATAGATAGATAGATAGATAGATAGATAGATAGATAGATAGATAAACAAAGCTAGATAGGCAGACAGATAGTTTTGTTTTTGGAAGTACAATTTTTTTTTTTTAATTACATTTCTAGTATGTTAAAACACTGTAGAAAAAAATCTAGCTCCGATTTTGCTAAAAAGACTTGTGATGTCACAGCATTCATTTCAGTAGTTTGCCTGGAAAGTAGCTGCTCTTTTGCTTTCAATTAAATGTCGAGAAGAAAAGTTGCTAATATCAAAGTGAATGTCAATTTTGATGCTAAAGTTCGATTAAAAACAGGGGCATTTTAATTCATCAAAATTTACATTTCACTCCTGTTGAGAAAAAAAAACTTACCTTTTAATCTTCACAGCAGCTCCAGCTTCCTCCGGTCGTTGCAAGCCATTTCTGACATCAGAAATGATGGATAGGTCATCCTCCAATCACGGCTCCCCCCCCCCCCCAGTGGAATCAGTGTTTGATTTAACGCCGTGATTGGAGGAAGCCGGATTCCTCATTTTAGACCCAGGAAGAGGCTTTGCGACGGACGGAGGAAGCTGGAGCTGCTGTGAAGATTAAAAGGTAAGTTTTTTTTCTCAACAGGAGTGAAATGTAAATTTTGATGAATTAAAGTGCCCCTGTTTTTTAATCAAATTTTAAAAACCGGCAGTTTAGCATCAAAATTGACATTCACTTTAAAGCTGTGATGAATCATCAAAATCAATATGGTATGAATAGGCAAAATAAGCAGCTTTGGGCTTGTTAAAAGCATGTTGTATGGTAAAAAATAAAAAGCATACTCCGAAAGAAGACCACATGCTACAGAGAGTTGTCCTGCTGCCTATGAAAACTGTAATTAAACATCAAAATCAATATTCTCTGTATTGTGTTGCATTATAAAAATGAGAATAATCACTTCTTCCATGATTCTTAAGCCATGTTGTATGCTACATGATAAATGTTACACAGTTTACCTGAGATGTTGATGTGCTGGGGGTGTCAGCCATTTCTCGACATTTTAATTGAAAGCAAAGAGCAGGTGTTACCGGCAGTAACTGTAGAACATGAGAAGCAAAAGCAGTTATTATTCTGAGAATATACATGTTTAAGGGAGTTGAGCTATTTTAGTCAGTTAGAGAACCCAAGACACAATTACATTGGGTTAAACCCTTATAAGGGAATAGTGTACAGACTCTTAAAATAACATATTAGAATAAAATAAGAGAGAAAAGGTAGGAACTCAATACGTTACTACACGCAAGATAGGGATTTCAGCACAACTAATTTTATTAGTCAATAATTATCGCCTGACCCACCAATCATAAGTGGTTGGATACAGTGCCTCTCAAATCATGGATACACATCATGAAAAAAATCTACAAATGTATTGTATTGACAGATGAACAATTAATAATAATATAAATCGCACTCAGAGAAAGGTTGTTCAGATTACCTAAAACACAAAAGAGTAATAAATTGAAGCATAAAATTAACAAGGCAACACCTCCACTAGAGGGTGGCTTTGCATCCCAAGCAAAAAATGGCCACCATAGTGATCCATTAGGATCTATGCTTGTCAGTTAAGATGCTCCAAGACCCCCAAAATTGCATAAAACACAGTAAAAGTACAGCCTATAGTTAATACAATGTGAATCAATTGCATACATATATAAGGACCATTCAGCGCCTCTACTAGAGGGTAGCTTAGTTTGACAAGCGAAAAAATCTAGCTACCTTAGTAATCCATTAGGCTCTATGCTGTAATAAACAGTAGGATACATGCATATTGTGCGTGTGTTACATTAAAGGTAAGCAAATCTGATAAGGGGTATGTACAACACCTGTTTCAGAGGACACCACTATAATATAATAGTACACGGTGTCATGAAAATAATACAGTACAATAGGATCTATGTACACCCCCAGTTAAATCAGGATGCTACCAATACAAGGTAAGGTACAGCTTTAAGAACAAACACAGAGGCATATGTTATAGCGTCTACAGCAATGGCTTTACTTTAAACACAACCAGTGGTTGTTTAATTGTTGGGAGCAAGTTCAATATAGTAAGTTGTGATTCTCCTCTGTTGCTCAGGTGTATATGTTTATAATTACCACATTTAGTCCTCCACATAAGCATAAGCAGCTATTCTCCAAAGAAAGTTTCCATAAGGCAGAGGGTCCGTAGCTTTTCCGATGAAAATAAAGTTTGTACAAAGTTACCATTCTGTTTGGCAAACTTCCAAAAGCTTGTTTCCAAGAGCTTGTTAGGTAAGAAACAGCAGTGAATTGCAGCAAAACTTTTCCTTCCTTCTGTGAAGCTGAAAAGCTGACACCGACCGTTAGGTAAGAGACAGATCAGCCCGCTCTGAGTGCTTCACTGCTGACGCGCGTTTCACCCCCCACTTGACTGCAGCGTCATTGGGGCTTCCTCAGGGTAAACGTTCATTGGAAGAACGGCATTACTGAATATTTAAAGGCCATTTCACAGCTTGGTTCGCACTTCCTTAGTCCAGACATCCAATTAGAAAGTCACAAAAAACACACCCCTGAAAAATATTGACATTAAACATTTGTTGCACTATAAATAAACACAAATTATTACAATAAGCTTAAGAACCTGTACACTAGCATATTAACATGAAAATAGGTTACAGTATAAACCATTATAACCTTAAATTTATTTACAAATAAAAAAAAACGATTTTTTTTTAGAAATAGTTCACTTGTCATAATCAAAGGTTTTTAATTACATTTTGAAGGTAAACTGAGTTAACGTCTTCCGTCTGCCCCAGCCATAAACATGTATGATACCGGACAGAACAAACAGGACAAACCTTAGAACCAATTAAAGAAATGCTGCAAACTCAAACTTCTCTTTGAGCCCTTTTTGGAGCAACAGTACAGTATTTAATGCTGCTCCAGCACCATTAAAGTAAGTTTTCTCCCCCTCATCCCTATGGATTTTGTCTGTATTTTACTGTATTCTGCTTGCTATGTTTTTATTTCACACCTACCCTATCCAGCTAACCAGCCCCGCCCACCTTCCTGCTGTATTTAATGCTGCTCCCAGCACCATTGAAGTAAGTTCTCTCCTCCCTGTGTATTTTGGCTGTATTTTACTGTATTCTGCTTGCTCTGTTTTTATTTCACACCTACCCCTATCCAGCTAACCAGCCCGCCCACCTTCCTGCTGTATTTAATGCTGCTCCCTGCGTGTTCGTGCAGCGGACGAGCCCAGCGCCATGAACCTTGGCTCCAGAAACTGCAGCCACTACGACACCAGCACCCTCCACATGCTCAACACTGGTAGATTGTCTGCCTGCCACCACGCATCCCCGACCAACACCTTCGGACCTTTTACCTGCCGCAACTGCTCCTTCCCGTCCCTCTGGACACAACCCAACCAACTAACCCACCCAAAAACAGCCGCAATTACCTCAACTGCATCCTCCTCAACACCTGCTCCATCCACAAGCACGCCCTCAAAATCTCGAACCTGCTAGAACTCCACCTCCCCAGACATCGCCTTCCTCACTGAGACCTGGCTAAACCCCATATCAGTGCCGGATATCACCACTGCAATACCAGAAGGCTACAAGATCTGCCACAAAGACCGCAGCAACCGACCTGGAGGAGGCATCGCCATCATCCACAAACACACCAACCAAGTCAAAACCAGCTCTGGCGGCCACTCACCAGGCCTAGAACACCTACACTTCAAGATCCAGGTCAACCCCAACACACCCTCTGTGGCACCCTCATCTACAGATGTCCCGGACCTCGTCCCGCCTTCTGCGACTCCATCACTGACCACATCGCAAGCCATGCCCTCGCCTCAATGGACTACATCTCCTCGGTGACCTCAACTTCCATCTTGATAACCCCAATGATAACAACACCTCCACCCTCCTGGAAAACCTCAGAACCATCGGACTGAAGCAACTCGTAAACTACCAACCCACGCAGCGGTCACACCCTCAACCCAATCTTTTCCTCAGGCAACCACATCTCAGTCAATAACATCACCAAACTCCTCTGGACTAACCACCACTGCATACACTTCTCCTTCAACAAACCCACCACCCACCTCCAACAATACCACCCGCCCCACAGAAACTGGAACATAACCCAAGACCAACTACACTGCTACTAAACAAATTTTCACCACCTACCTCCACAGACGCCAACTTCTCCGCCCGCAACCTCCACCTCTGGATTACAGACTGCTCCAACACCCTCGCCCCCTCAAAAAAACATCCAGCCGCCAAAACACCAACAAGGCCAGCTGGTTCACCCCAGCCCTTCTGGACTCCAAACGCCACTGCAGACTATTGGAAAGAACCTGGAGATCCAGCAAGACCCTTCTGGAAAAAGATGCCTTTAAGGAAGCAATCACCACCACCCACCACCTCATAAAAACCGCCAAAAAAACAGCCATACAAGACAAAATCAACTCTAACTCACACAACAGCAAGGAGTTGTTCTCAGTCATCAAGGAATTCTCTAAACCCAACAGCGACACAACCAACATCCCACCCTCCCAGGACCTCTGCAATACCCTCGCTGCACACTTCCACCACAAGATCCTCGACATCTATGACAGTTTCACACCTCATACCTCAACCTCCACCACCCACTCCCCAACACCCAACAACACCCCTCCCATATTCAGCCCCCACACCACACACGGACTATCTGGAGCCCCCTCACCACAGAAGACACCCTCAGAATCATGAAATCCCATCCACTCCGGCACATCCGCGGACCCATGCCCCCATCAAATATTCAACAAAGCAAGTGACACCATCGCCCCTGAACTCCACCACGCCATCAACTGCTCCATCAAAACCGGCACCTTCCCAGGTGTCTGGAAGCACATGGAACTGAAACCCCTGCTGAAGAAACCCTTGACAGACCCCACGGACCCAAATAACTACCGCCCCATCTCTCTACTCCCCTTACCGGCCAAAGTCATAGAGAAGTCCATCAACTCGCAACTTATTGAACACATTGAGGCCAACCACACCTGGACCACTCCCCAATCTGGTTTCAGAAAGCAACCACAGCACTGAGACCACCCTCCTCACCGCCACAGATGACATCCACGCCATGCTCCGACCGAGGAGAAACCTTGCCCCACATCCTCCTAGACCTCTCAGCAGCCTTCAACACTGTCTACCACAACACCCTCCGCACCCGCCTACACAATGCCAGCATCCACAGCAAATCCCTGGAATTTATCACCTCCTTCCTCACGGGCAGGACCCAGAACGTCAGACTCCCGCCCTTCTCCTCCCCAAACCCACACTAGTCAACTGTGGTGCACTGCAAGGCTTCTTCGCTGAGCCCCACACCTCTTCAACATCTACATGGCCCCTCTCGCAGCCATCGTCCGATGCCATGACCTCAACATCGTCTCCTACACGACAACACCCAGTTAATCATCTCACTCACCCGAGATCCCACCACCACCCAAAAAGAACTTCCACGAAGGCCTGATAGCAGTCGCCACCTGATTAATGACAACCGCTCAAACTGAACACAGCAAAACTGAAGTCCTCCTCCTCTGACCCAATATGGGATGACTCCCTGGTGGCCTACAGCCCTTTGGTCACCCCCCCAACCCCAAACAACCATGCAATGAAATCTAGGCTTCATCTTGGACTCCTCACTCTCCATGAACCAACAAATCAATGCTATTCACCTCAACATGCTTCCACATCCTCCACCTGCTACAAAAAATCGTCAAGTGGATCCCTACAAACCATTAAAACAGTCAACCCATGCCCTTGTCAGCAGCCGGTTGGACTATGCAACGCACTCTACGCCAGCTCCACCATCAAACTCCAAAAGAGACTCCAACTTATCCAGAACACCTCAGCCAGACTCATCCTCGACATCCCTATCCAATGCCCACATCACCCGAACACCTAAGGAACCTTCACTGGCTCCCCATCACAAGAGAATCACCTGCAAGCTCCTTACCACGCGTTCAAGGCCCTACACAACCATCGACCCCCGAATACATCAACCACCGCGGTAAATTTCTACACCCCCCGCAGACAACTCGGTCGGCTGACCAAGCACTCGCAGTCATCCCCTGCTCAGCAAATCCACATCGGGCGGAAGACTCCTTCTCCCACCATGGCAGTAAAGACATGGAACACCCTCCCGCTGCACCTCAGGACAATCCACCTCCTCGCTCTTTGACTGAATGCCCATCCCCCTCCCCCCCCCCTCCTATCTGCTTTCCCTTAGCGCCTTGAGACCCTCACGGGTGATTAGTTCATTGCTCTATAAGTACCCAATAGATAGAATATCAAACTTGCTTTTACTATGAACAGTTTCTCCTTAATCGGAGAAACTGTCCTACTGGGGTCCCCCTCGTATACAGGGATTTTGGATGGTGACTTGAAGCCTCCAGTATATTGTTGGTAGCCGTTTCTTTACGATAAATTTCAGTAGCCAAAGAGTTATCCTCTTTTTTGTAATTTTTACGTCTAAGAAAGTTAGCTCATCTCATATTATATTCAAAAGTTAACAAATATCAAATGTATTAATATTAAGAATTTTCACTAACTCTTTAGAGGATTCACTCATGCCCCTCCAAAGGAGGAACACCGTCATCGACATAGAGTAGCCAAATTAAAACATGTCTTTCAATCCACGCTTGAAGGTCACCAAAACCACCAATACATTCCCACAATCCTAAATGTAGGCAGGCATAAGGTGGGGCACATGTTGCCCCCATCACTGTTCCTTTAATTTGTTTATAGAACTTCTGATCAAATACAAACACGTTATTAGTTAAAACAAACTTCAAAAGGTCCAAACAAAATCAGTATGTTTTTTTTACATTGTACATCTGCTGTTCAATAAATGTCTAGTGCTCTTAAACCAATCTCATGAGGAATGGATGAATTGAGTCCCTCCACATCAAGGGAAACCAATATAGTAATCCCTGTTTGACTTCTATTCCATCCAGTTTCCTCAGAAGCTCGCTAGTGTTTTTTACATAGGAAATCAAAGTAAGCAGAAACGGTTTTAGAAATATATCTACATAGTTCCCAAGATTCTCAGTGATGCTCCCTATCCCAGATATAATGGGCCATCCTGGTGGGTCTCTCATATTTTTTATGGAGTTTCGGGATACAATAAAACACAGGGACTCCTGGGGAACTTAGTATATATATATATCCAAATTCCTTTTTAGCTATAATCCCATCTTTCCTTGCCCCATTCAACAAATGGAGCAAATAAGTTTGTATTGCAGTTATTGAATTATTCCTGTAACGGGAGATATTGATCCTTATTTCTCAACTGTCTCTTTACCTCATGTACATAGTTTCTCTCTTTCTATAACTACCCACGTTCTCTCCTTTATCTGCCTGCTTAATGATGATACCGGATTTATTCATTAGTTCTTATAGGGCTGTTCTTTTCCCTCATACGTTAAATTATCCTGTGCTTATCTTATCAAAGAGATTTTATTAATTTCCTTTTCTACCTCTTTTACAAACAGTTGATTGCAGGGACAAGGGCTAGTGCCGGCATATAAATCGGATTTCCTTTTTAGACCAGAGTTCACCTTGGCACTTATGTCATGTGAGCTCTCTGATTCACTAAGAGGACTAGCAGTTAATGGATCCACAGGGGTTTCATTTGCATCAGCCAATAGTACCAGATTATCCACAGTTTCTAAATCCTGTTGATTCAAGTTAATATCTTGAGGACTTTGGGGTTATTTCTAGGTTTTGTTACCTTTCGTTACATAAGAAAGTACCACTTTTCGTGCAAAGAGGTGTAGATCTTGTTATAACTGTCTATTCGCTGGGCAAAAAGAAAGACCTTTTTTCAATAGATTTATATGTGCGATATTGAGGGGATAACCGAAGAGAGATTAACAAATTGTAATTCTTCAACCTTCCCTTTTGGGGTCCGTTTAAAAATCCCCCCCCCCCCTGTAGTCTCTCCTTGTTCTCATCCTCATCTCTGCCCCTCTTCCTCATATTCCTTCCTCTCCTTTGATACCTGCCTCTCTCCCTGGTCACTGGTGGCCCTTCCATAGGACCTATTTTTGTTTCTATTGCTTTTCCTTATTTATTCTTCTGGCACTTTATTTTCTTTATTTCCAATTCTGCAAGTAATTATAACACTTTGATAACATTTACAACATTAACAACCTATTTTCTTTTCTCAGGTTAACAAATAAATTGCTATCAGTATGCTTATTCACAATTTCAGATGTTCACTTGCATATTCAGTTCAATATACTTCTTCAACATACAAAACTCACACTGTTGTGTCTAAAGGCATGTGTTCTGCTAATAACAGCATAGAAACATTTATTTTTACATCTTATATCATTGCAATACATTTATATCACACTGCTGTGTCTAGGGTTGCCAGGTGTCTGCAGCAAAAATACCGGACAGATAAACTGGGGGGGGGGGGGTTTGAGAGAAAATGGGTAAAAAAAAAAAGAAGTGTATATATATATATATATATATATATATATATATAATATATATATATATTATATTATATATATTTACTGGGTGTATGTTAAGGAACATGTTAAGCACTCTTTCAAGACAAAACAGGTTATTTACAATTTTAATACCAAAAAATATAATTGAAAAAGTTATAAAATACACTTTTTAGCCAGAGATGGGTCACATTTGCTATATACTGCATATAAAATCATTATTGGGGGGGGTAGTACATTTGTTTCATTTACATACAGCTGCACTAATATATATATATTAGCCCCCTCATATATATATTAAATATATATACACATTTTCAGTCTTGCTAAGTGCATACACAATTTACTCATGGTTAAGGGTTAACCTTACTGGCTCCTACAATCTAGCAGGCTGTAAATCACCCTCACTAAAGATTCAGACAGTCTGCATAACTTACTCCCAGTTCCTAGTAGAGAGCACCTGCGCTGAACTACGGTATCACGTGACATAATGTCACTCAGATTCAGCAGGGTGAAGAAGAGCGGCTTGCTGTGCTGAGCTATTCATCTTTTAAGTGGTTGCAATGTCACTTGTGAGGAGCATTGCCGATAATCAGCTTTACTCTCTCCTCAGTGCCTCACTGCAACTGCTCAGTAAGAGCAAAAAGTTTTCTTTGTCAGGCAAGTTAGCCTTGTCCAGTATTCTTTAAAAGATATTAACAGACAGCTAATGAAAATACTGGACTGTCCGGTTAAATACCGAGATGCCTGGCAACCCTAGCTGTGTCTAAAGGCATGTGTTCTGCTAATAACAGCATAGAAAAAAGGTTTATTTTACATCTATATCATTGCAATACACTTATATCACACTGCTGTGTCTAAAGCATGTGTTCTGCTGAATAACAGCAAAGAAAAAAGTCTGTTACATCTTATATCATTGTAATACACTTATATCACACTGCTGTGTCTAAAGGCATGTGTTCTGCTAATGAAAGCATAGAAACCATTTTTTTTTACATCTAATACCATTGTAATACACTTATATCACACTGCTGTGTCTAAAAGCATGTGTTCTGCTAATAACAGCATTGAAAACCATTTTTTACATCTTATACCATTGTAATACACTTATATCACACTGCTGTGTCTAAAAGCATGTGTTCTGCTAATAACAGCATTGAAAACCATTTTTTTACATCTTATACCATTGCAATACACTTATATCACACTGCTGTGTCTAAAAACATGTGTTCTGCTAATAACAGCATATAAAACAGTCTGTTTACATCTTATACTATTGCAATCCACTTATATCACACTGCTGTGTCTAAAAACATGTGTTCTGCTAATAACAGCATAGAAACCGTTTTTTACATCTTATACCATTGCAATACACTTATATCACACTGCTTTGTTTAAAAGCATGTGTTCTGCAAATAACAGCATAGAAAACCGTTTTTTACATCTTATACCATTGCAATACACTTATAAAGCACAAAAGAAAACACGGGAGCACCTGGAGATGGCCGTTACACAGTGATTTAATTGAAAAAAGAGAATGAACAGGGTACAAAAGTAACAAAGAATATTCAGGGAAACGTCCCTATTAAAATAATACACCCAATACAGAGATGGAAGTGCAGAAAAAATGAGCTAAATGACAAAACAGCGGCTAACGCGTTTCAGCGTGAGCCTTACTCATAGCCTCTTAAAACACAAATAATCAGAAAAAGGTTTAAAAAACTTAGCCTCCAAGATTGATTGGAGTTGGGGATAACACACCCTCTAGCCAATTAACCAATCAATATCAATCTCAAACACATGCACACCCACCACCCCCTACCCTATCCTATTTGTTGACTGTCAGTAATATATTAACTAACAATGTATTGATACATTTAATATAAGCATACATGTAAATCAGGGATAATAATAATAATCCTATACAAGATTTTCCCAGTTCTCTCCATCACTGAGCGCTCCAATGTTGCAATTGAATCAGTTCACAATTAACCAGTGCCCCACTATTGTCGGGGAACAGAGGATCAGATGTATGTAGCGTAAATCAACCGCGTAATGCCACAATGTCACAGGGATATTTTCCAATGCTGGACGGGGCCCGCTGTCAGTGCTCAGTAACAGGAAAGCTCCAATTGGTTGGCCGTCAAAAGCTCTACGCCTATCCCTTACACGGAGTCCGCCCCTGTGATGCACGTCATCATTACAGGTAAATAAATAAACACGCAACCCCGATGGGCAGCAGTAGACGATCTAGAGCGAACCAATTTAACCAGTATACCCGAAAGTCATAATATCACACTAAAAGCCAGTGGAAAGACAAAGAATACCTCCAGTACAAATGTGTGTGTAAATAAATACAGAGGTAGCAGCAATACAATCCCCAGATCGGGACAACAATTAATAACAAACTAGCCACACTCTGTATACACAGATGAACTTATCTGTGAATATAGATAGAAATATAAATAATCTCGATCTTTAAACTTAGTCCGTGCTCCAAGAAAATATCATTTACAACCAAGTGGAGTAAATTTGTAAAGGAAAAGACACATAAACAGAACAAGTTAACCCATATAAACCAAATAAACCAAATAAAATGGACAAGGGCACTTATATTTTGGAAACAAATCCAACAGGACCAATTCCAGGAGACCAAAGTAACACAACAAATACTTCAAAGTAGGTAAATAAATAAATGCATACATAAATAAGAAATAAATAGATAAATAGATGACCTCAATTTTAGAAAAAAACGGCATCACAGAAGGTTATAAGCTAACAGGGAATAAGCTAACGGGGGATCATCCCCTTAGTGTCCTAATACACAAAGTATTCAAAAAAATATATATATCAACGTGACCAAAAATTGATCAAATCGAATTCTGAGTTGAGGCCCCCTGGGATCCTCGTCTTCAACTTAAAGATCCAGAAGACTTCTCTTTCGCCAAGCTTATTCACTCTATCTCCCTGGCCACGTTTGGGGGGAACTTTGTCAATAATGCTCCACACAAAGGACCTTACTGACTTGTTGTGTGTCTCAACAAAGTGTCTTACCAGGGGGGTAGTCTTGGACCCTATTCTGATGTCTGACAAATGCTCCTTTATGCGGGTTCGGGCCTCCCTTGTCGAGAGCCCAACGTATTGCAGAGAACACACATTGCAAGTGATCAAATACACTATATACGTTTGTCTACAATTTAAACAGTATTTTATCTTGTAGCTCTCACCTGTCGTTGAGGATTTAAATAAATCCCCTACCACTACCTTTTCACAGGCAACACACGTGTGGTGTTGACACCTGAAGACCCCCACAGATGTCAACCAAGATGAGGCACTATGCCCGACCGGCTCCGACCAAATCTTGGTGGGAGCAACCATGTTTCCAATTGTCCTGTTCTTTTTATACGCAAATCTGATCCCCTTTTCCACCACATCTGCTAGTCCATCATCCGCTAGCAGGAGGCTGAAGTGTCTCCTCACTATTCCACAAACTTCTTCATATTGTTTGGAGTACTCAGTGATGAAAGACACTCTAGTGGTGATATCCTGGTTATCCCCCTCTCTCCTTTTGGTTCTGGACAGTAATGTTTCTCTGGGAATTCTCCCTACATCTCTCCTTGCCTTCATAATCATTTGGGGATCATATCCCCTCTCCTTTAGTCTAAGGGTCAAGTCAACCGCCTGTTTTTCATACACAGAATGAAATGTACAGTTCCTTTTCAGGCGGATAAATTGACTATAAGCCACACCCCTGAATACTCTCCTAGGGTGGCAGCTTGATGCGTGCAATAACGAATTCCCCGCTATGGGTTTGCGGAAAACCTCTGTGCTAATCCCTTGGCCTTCTACTCCCTCCAGTGAAATGTCTAGAAAGTTTACACATCTATCCTGTACCTCAGACGTAAACCTCAGGCCACAATCGTTGCTGTCCAGATTTGCCACAAACTCACCAAGTTGTGAATCAGTTCCTCCCCAAATGAACAGTAGATCATCAATAAAACGACCGTACCAAATGATCTCTGTTCTAAAGGGATTCTGATCTCCAAAAACGTGGGACAGCTCCCACCACCCCATGAAGATGTTTGCATAGGATGGGGCAAACTTGGCTCCCATGGCTGTCCCACGCTTCTGGAGATAGAACCGTCCCATAAATTCAAAATAATTGTGAGTGAGGAGGAACCGAGTCACCTCAATCACAAAGTTGATGAACACTGGCTCCTCACCATAGCACCTATTCAGGAAAAAGCGTACAGCCTCCACCCCTTTGTCATGAGGAATGCAGGTGTAGAGGGACTTAACATCCACAGTGAGCCATCTGTAGTGGTTTTTCCACCTGACCTGACTCAGCAGGTTCAGAACATGTTTCCTATCTGCCAAGTGGCTCCACAGAGTGCTCACTATTGGCTGCAAGATGCCATCCAACCACTCCGAGAGGTGCTCAAGTAATGAGCCAATCCCACTCACAATTGGCCTTCCCTGTACATTCACCAAAGATTTATGTACCTTCGGGAGATGGTTAAAAGTCGCGATGGTAGGGTTCACAACAAGAAGATACTCTTTTGTGGCCGGGTCAATAAACCCACCCTCCACCCCATCATCCACTAGGGAGGCCAACTGTGACTGGTAGGCTCGAGTGGGGTCCCCTGGTAACAATAGATAGTCATCCACATTGGTAAGTTGTCTCAAGGCCTCCGAGATAAAATCCTCTCTATTTTGCAGGACAATGGACAACAAAAAAAAGTGCTTTAAAGTGGATTAAAGTGCTAAGAATAGTACTACTTAAAACACCTAGTTACCATGGGTCCCAGACCACATGTTTTGTTGTTATACTTTGTCAGGGTAATCATGCAGGCCATATAGGACCTCCCCCGATATGGGGAGTAACAGGTATTAAACTGTAAAGAACAGTACTACTTAACACAACCTAGTTACCATGGGTCTCAGACCGCATGTCTTGTTGTTATACTTTGTCAGGGTAATCATGCAGGCCATATAGACCTCCCCCGATAGGGGGAGTTACAGGGATTAAAGTGCTAAGAATAGTACTACTTAACAAAACCTAGTTACCATGGGTCCCAGAACACATGTTTTGTTGTTATACTTTGTCAGGGTAATCATGCAGGCCATATAGACCTCCCCCGATATGGGGAGTAACAGGTATTAAACTGTAAAGAACAGTACTACTTAACACAACCTAGTTACCATGGGTCCCAGACCGCATGTTTTATTGTTATACTTTGTCAGGGTAATTATATATCTATCAAATCTATCTATTTTTCTTCTATCGATTCTATCTAACTATCAAACGATGTATATCTATCTATCAAATCTATCTATCTCATGGCCGGACTGTTTTGTGACAGCCACTTGTGTTTCGGCCAAATTTGAAGTAGGAGGACCGACCAAGCATCTTCTTCCATCTCCCTGTTCCGAAAATCAAGGCCATATAGAACTCCCCCCGATAGGGGGAGTAACAGGTATTAAAGTGCTAAGAATAGTACTACTTAACACAACCTAGTTACCATGGGTCCCAGACCGCATGTTTTATTATTATACTTTGTCAGGGTAATTATATATCTATCAAATCTATCTATTTATCTTCTATCGATTCTATCTAACTATCAATCTATGTATATCTATCTATCAAATCTATCTATCTCGTGGCCGGACTGATTTGAGACAGCCACTTGTGTTTAGGCCAAATTTGAAGTAGGAGGACAGACCAATCATCTTCTTCCATCTCCCTGTTCCAAAAATGCAGGCCATATAGACCTCCCCCGATAGGGGGAGTAACAGGTAGTAGTAAACTGCTAAGAATAGTACTACTTAACACACCACGGGTCCCAGACCGCATGTCTTATGGTTATACTCTGTCAGGGAAATTATATATCTATCAAATCTATCTATTTATCTATCGAATCTATCTAACTATCAATCGTATCTATCAAATATATATTGCATCTATTAATCTATGTAATTTGTATCTATCAAATGTATATTGCATCTTTTGATCTATGTAATTTGCATCTATCAAATGTATATTGCATCTATTGATCTATGTAATTCGTATCTATCAAATGTATATTGCATCTATTGATCTATGTAATTCATATCTATCATATGTATATTGCAATGTATTGATCTATGTAATCTATGTATCTATCTATCAAATCTATCTCGTGGTTGTGCAAATGGACTGTTTGCGCTTGTTTGCGGTGCGTTACACTGGGAGTTTGGTCTGTCACTGTGAAGCGGGCGTAACCCTTACACTACCTGATCGATACAACATCATACTTGATGTTTTAAAGCACGTTATTCAAAAAAAAATTAGGAATGTTAGGTGATTAAGGCCCTTTATGTGTTAAAACCAGACTCTGCATCAACTATGTAATTTTCTGTGGGAGTTTTGCCATGGATCCCCCTCCGGCATGCCACAGTCCAGGTGTTAGTCCCCTTGAAACAACTTTTCCATCACTATTGTGGCCAGAAAGAGTCCTTGTGGGTTTTAAAGTTCGCTTGCCAATTGAAGTCAATGGCTGTTCGCAGGTTCGCGAACAGTAGCGGAAGTTCGAGTCTGCCGTTCACGAACCGAAATTTTAAGGTTTGCGACATCACTATTTTTTACATCTTATACCATTGCAATACACTTATATCACACTGCTGTGTCTAAAGGCATGTGTTCTGCTAATAACAGCATAGAAAAAAGTTTTTTTTTACATCTTATATCATTGCAATACACTTATATCACACTGCTGTGTCTAAAGGCATGTGTTCTGCTAGTAACAGCATAGAAAACAGTTTTTTGCATCTTATATCATTGCAATACACTTATATCACACTGCTGTGTGTCTAAAGGCATGTGTTCTGCTAATAACAGAAAACAGTTTTTTTACATCTTATGCCATTGTAATACACTTATATCACATTGATGTCTAAAGGCATGTGTTCTGCTAATAACAGCATAGAAACAGTCGGCTAGATTTAGAGTTTGGCGTTAGCCGTCAAAACCAGCGTTAGAGGCTCCTAACGCTGGTTTTTACCGCCCGCTGGTATTTAGAGTCAGTCAGGAAAGGGTCTAACGCTCACTTTGCAGCCGTGACATTTCCATACCGCAGATCCCCCTACGCCATTTGCGTATCATTCTTTTCAATGGGATCTTTCTAACGCCGGTATTTAGAGTCTTGGCTGAAGTGAGCATTAGAAATCTAACGACAAAACTCCAGCCGCAGAAAAAAGCCAGGAGTTAAGAGCTTTCTGGGCTAACGCCGGTTCATAAAGCTCTTAACTACTGTGCTCTAAAGTACACTAACACAAATAAACTACCTATGCACCCCTAAACCGAGGTCCGCCCACATCGCCGCCACTCTAATAAAAATTTTTAACCCCTAATCTGCCGACCGCACACCGCCGCAACCTACGTTATCCCTATGTACCCCTAATCTGCTGCCCCTAACACCGCCGACCCCTATATTATATTTATTAACCCCTAATCTGCCGCCCCCAACGTCGCTGCTACCTTACCTGCAATTATTAACCCCTAATCTGCCGACCGGACCTCACCGCTACTATAATAAAGTTATTAACCCCTAATCCGCCTCACTCCCGCCTCAATAACCCTATAATAAATAGTTTTAACCCCTAATCTGCCCTCCCTAACATCGCCGACACCTAACTTCAAGTATTAACCCCTAATCTGCCGATCGGACCTCACCGCTACTATAATAAATTTATTAACCCCTAAAGCTAAGTCTAACCCTAACACTAACACCCCCCTAAGTTAAATATAATTTAAATCTAATGAAATAAATTAACTCTTATTAAATAAATTATTCCTATTTAAAGCTAAATACCTGTAAAATAAACCTTAATATAGCTACAATATAACGAATAATTATATTGTAGCTATTTTAGGATTTATATTTATTTTACAGGCAACTTTGTATTTATTTTAACCAGGTACAATAGCTATTAAATAGTTAATAACTATTTAATAGCTACCTAGTTAAAATAATTACAAAATTACCTGTAAAATAAATCCTAACCTAAGTTACAATTAAACCTAACACTACACTATCAATAAATTAATTAAATAAAATACCTACAATTAAATCTAACACTACACTATCAATAAATTAATTACATGAAATACCTACAAATAAATACAATTAAATAAACTAACTAAAGTACAAAAAATTAAAAAAGCTAAGTTACAAAAAATAAAAAAATGAATTACAAACATAATAAAAATATTACAAAATTACAAAAATTTTAAGCTAATTACACCTACTCTAAGCCCCCTAATAAAATAAAAAAGCCCCCCCAAAATAAAAAAATGCCCTACCCTATTCTAAAATTAAAATAGAAAAGCTATTTTACCTTACCAGCCCTTAAAAGGGCCTTTTGCGGGGCATGCCCCAAAGAATTCAGCTCTTTTGCCTGGAAAAAAAAACACAATACCCCCCCCCCAACATTACAACCCACCACCCACATACCCCTAATCTAACCCAAACCCCCTTTAAATAAACCTAACACTAAGCCCCTGAAGATCTTCCTACCTTATCTTCACCACACCAGGTATCACCGATCCGTCCAGGCTCCGAAATCTTCATCCAAGCCCAAGCGGGGGCTGGAGATCCATCATCCGGCTGAAGTCTTCTATCAAGCGGCAAGAAGAAGTCCAGAAGAGGCTCCAAAAATCTTCATCCTATCCGGGCAGAAGAGGAGATCTGGACCGCCAACCATCTTCATCTAAGTGGCATCTTCTATCTTCATCCGATGACGAGCGGCTTCATCTTCAAGACCTCCAGCGCGGATCCATCCTCTTTTTCCGACGTCCTAAGTCCGAATGAAGGTTCCTTTAAATGACGTCATCCAAGATGGCGTCCCTCGAATTCCGATTGGCTGATAGGATTCTATCAGCCAATAGGAATTAAGGTAGGGAAAATCTGATTGGCTGATTGAATCAGCCAATCAGATTGAGCTCGCATTCTATTGGCTGTTCGGATCAGCCAATAGAATGCAAGCTCAATCTGATTGGCTGATTGGATCAGCCAATCGGATTGAACTTGAATCTGATTGGCTGATTCCATCAGCCAATCAGATTTTTCGTACCTTAATTCCGATTGGCTGATAGAATCCTATCAGCCAATCGGAATTCGAGGGACGCCTTCTTGGATGACGTCATTTAAAGGAACCTTCATTCGGACTTAGGACGTCGGAAGAAGAGGATGGATCCACGCTGGAGGTCTTGAAGATGAAGCCGCTCGTCATCGGATGAAGATAGAAGATGCCGCTTGGATGAAGATGGTTGCCGGTCCGGATCTCCTCTTCTGCCCGGATAGGATGAAGACTTTGGAGCCTCTTCTGGACTTCTTCTTGCTGCTTGATAGAAGACTTCAGCTGGATGATGGATCTCCAGCCCCCGCTTGGGCTTGGATGAAGATTTCGGATCCTGGACGGATCGGTGATACCCGGTGTGGTGAAGATAAGGTAGGAAGATCTTCAGGGGCTTAGTGTTAGGTTTATTTAAGGGGGGTTTGGGTTAGATTAGGGGTATGTGGGTGGTGGGTTGTAATGTTGGGGGGGGGTATTGTGTTTTTTTTTCCAGGCAAAAGAGCTGAATTCTTTGGGGCATGCCCCGCAAAAGGCCCTTTTAAGGGCTGGTAAGGTAAAAGAGCTTTTCTATTTTAATTTTAGAATAGGGTAGGGCATTTTTTTATTTGGGGGGGCTGTGTTTTTTTATTAGGGGGCTTAGAGTAGGTGTAATTAGCTTAAAATTGTTGTAATCTTTTTATTATGTTTGTAATTAATTTTTTTATTTTTTGTAACTTAGCTTTTTTTATTTTTTGTGCTTTAGTTAGTTTATTTAATTGTATTTATTTGTAGGTATTTCATGTAATTAATTTATTGATAGTGTAGTGTTAGATTTAATTGTAGGTATTTTATTTAATTAATTTATTGATAGTGTAGTGTTAGGTTTAATTGTAACTTAGGTTAGAATTTATTTTACAGGTAATTTTGTAATTATTTTATCTAGGTAGCTATTAAATAGTTATTAACTATTTAATAGCTATTGTACCTGGTTAAAATAATTACAAAGTTGCCTGTAAAATAAATATTAATCCTAAAATAGCTACAATATAATTATAATTTATATTGTAGCTATATTAGGGCTTATTTTACAGGTAAGTATTTAGCTTTAAATAGGAATAATTTATTTAATAAGAGTTCATTTATTTCGTTAGATTTAAATTATATTTAACTTAGGGGGGTGTTAGTTTTAGGGTTAGACTTAGCTTTAGGGGTTAATAAATTGATTAGAGTAGCAGTGAGGTCCGGTCAGCAGATTAGGGGTTAATACTTGAAGTTAGGTGTCGGCGATGTTAGGGAGGGCAGATTAGGGGTTAATACTATTTATTATAGGGTTAGTGAGGCGGATTAGGGGTTAATACATTTATTATAGTAGCGGTGAGGTCCGGTCAGCAGATTAGGGGTTAATTATTGTAGGTAGCTGGCGGCGACGTTGTGGGGGGCAGATTAGGGGTTAATAAATATAATATAGGTGTCGGCGGTGTTAGGGGCAGCAGATTAGGGGTACATAGGTATAATGTAGGTTGCAGCGGTATACGGAGCGGCAGATTAGGGGTTAAAAAAAATATGCAGGGGTCAGCGATAGCGGGGTCGGCAGATTAGGGGTTAATAAGTATAAGGTTAGGGGTGTTTAGACTCGGGGTACATGTTAGGGTGTAAGGTGCAGACTTAGGAAGTGTTTCCCCATAGGAAACAATGGGGCTGCGTTAGGAGCTGAACGCTGCTTTTTTGCAGGTGTTAGGTTTTTTTTCAGCTCAAACGGCCCCATTGTTTTCTATGGGGGAATCGTGCACGAGCACGTTTTTGAAGCTGGCCGCGTCCGTAAGCACCGCTGTTATTGAGAGTTGCAGTGGCGGTAAATATGCTCTACACTCCCTTTTTGGAGCCTAACGCAGCCATTCTGTGAACTCTAAATACCAGCGGTATTTAAAAGGTGCGGGGGAAAAAAAAGCCAGCGTTAGCTACGCGGGCCGTTACCAACAAAACTCTAAATCTAGCCGAGTTTTTTTACATCTTATATCATTGCTATACACTTATATCACATTGCTGTGTCTAAAGGCATGTGTTCTGCTAATAACAGCATAGAAACCGTTTTTTTTACATCTTATATCATTGCAATACACTTATATCACACTGCTGTGTCTAAAGTCATGTGTTCTGCTAATAACAGCATAGAAAACTGTTTTTTACATCTTATACCATTGCAATACACTTATATCACACTGCTGTGTCTAAAAGCATGTGTTCTGCTAATAACAGCATAGAAACAGTCGTTTTACATCTTATACCATTGCAATACACTTATATCCCACTGCTGTGTCTAAAGGCATGTGTTCTGCTAATAACAGCACAGAAAGTTTTTTTTTTTTACATCTTATATCATTGCAATACACTTATATCACACTGCTGTGTCTAAAAACATGTGTTCTGCTAATAACAGCATATAAACAGTTTTTTTTACATCTTATACCATTGCAATACACTTATATCACACTGCTGTGTCTAAAGGCATGTGTTCTGCTAATAACAGCACAGAAAGGTTTTTTTTACATCTTATATCATTGCAATACACTTATATCACACTGCTGTGTCTAAAAACATGTGTTCTGCTAATAACAGCAAAGAAAACAGTCTGTTTACATCTTATGCCATTGTAATACACATATCACACTGCTGTGTCTAAAAGCATGTGTTCTGCTAATAACAGCATAGAAAACAGTTTTTTTACATCTTATACCATTGCAATACACTTATATCACACTGCTGTGTCTAAAGGCATGTGTTCTGCTAATAACAGCATAGAAAACAGTTTTTTACATCTTATATCATTGCAATAAACATATATCACACTGCTGTGTCTAAAGGCATGTGTTCTGCTAATAACAGCATAGAAACAGTTTTTTTACATCTTATACTATTGCAATACACTTATATCACAATGCTGTGTCTAAAGGCATGTGTTCTGCTAATAACAGCATAGAAACAGTTTTTTTACATCTTATACCATTGCAATACACTTATATCACACTGCTGTGTCTAAAGGCATGTGTTCTGCTAATAACAGCAAAGAAAACAGTCTGTTTACATCTTATGCCATTGTAATACACTTATATCACATTAACCCCTTAATGACAGAGAACGTTCCAGGTACGTCATAGAAAAAACTCCCCTTAATGACAATTGACGTACCTGGCACGTCCTCTGTTGTTTGAAGTGCTGGAAGGCTGAATTCACATATAGGCATCCTGATCCGGTTTTGCATTGTCGGTGGTTGCAGCGGGGGGGGGGGGGCTTGTGTGTTTGCCCACACGCGCACACTCAGAATATGCACTCAACTGAGAAAAAAAAATGACAGATGCAGGGGGGATCTCCGATGTTTAGTAAGGGATCTGGGAGGGGGAGGGATGTAGATTATTGAGGGGGCATCTACACTACAGAAAACAAATGTTTCATATAAAAAAGTTAAAAAAAACTTTTTGGGGGGGCAAATTGGGTACTGGCAGACAGCTGCCAGTACCCAAGATGGCGGCAAATAGGTAGAGGGGGGAGGGTTAGAGAGATGTCTGGGGAGGGATCAGGGAGGTTGGGGGCTAAGGGGGGATCCATCATTGCAGACTGTATAAAAAAATAAAAAATAATAATAAATGCTTTTTATTTCAGTACTGGCAGACCTTCTGCCGGTACTTAAGATGGCGGTGACAATTGTGAGGTGGGGGAGGGAAGAGAGCTGTTTGAGGGGGGGTCAGGGGGGATCAGGGGGTGGGATGTGTCAGGTGGGAGGCTGATCTCTACACTAAAGCTAAAAATTAACCCTACAAGCTACCTAATTAACTTACACCTAGATTTAGAGTTTTGCGTTAGAAGGGGTGCGTTAGCTACGCGTGGTTTTTTTCCCCCGCACCTTTTAAACAACGCTGGTATTTAGAGTTCTCTGAAGGGCTGCGTTAGGCTCCAAAAAGGGAGCGTACAGGCATATTTACAGCCACTTCAACTCTTAATACCAGCGTTGCATACGGACGCGGCCAGCTTCTAAAACGTGCTCATGCACGATATCCCCATAGGAAACAATGGGGCAGTTTGAGCTGAAAAAAAGCCTAACACCTGCAAAAAAGCAGCGTTCAGCTCCTAACGCAGCCCCATTGTTTCCTATGGGTAAACACTTCCTAAGTCTGCACCTAACACCCTAACATGTACCCCGAGTCTAAACACCCCTAACCTTACACTTATTAACCCCTAATCTGCCACCCCCACTATTGCTGACCCCTGCATTACACTTTTAACCCCTAATCTTCCGCTCCGGACACCGCCGCAACCTACATTATCCCTATGTACCTCTAATCTGCTGCCCCTAACATCGCCAACACCTATATTATATTTATTAACCCCTAATCTGCCCCCCCAACGTTGCCGCTACCTACCTACACTTATTAACCCCTAATCTGCTGACCGGACCTTGCCTCCACTATAATAAATGTATTAACCCCTAAACCGGCACACTCCCGCCTCAAAAATAATATTAACCCCTAATCTGCCCTCCCTAACATCGCTGACACCTAACTTCAAGTATTAACCCCTTATCTGCCGACCGGACCTCACCGCTACTATAATAAATGTATTAACCCCTATATCTAAGTCTAACCCTAACACTAACACCCCCCTAAGTTAAATATAATTTAAATCTAACGAAATAAAATAATTCTTATTAAATAAATTATTCATATTTAAAGCAAAATAAACCCTAATATAGCTACAATATAAATAATAATTACATTGTAGCTATTTTAGGATTAATATTTATTTTACAGGCAACTTTGTATTTATTTTACCAGGTACAATAGCTATTAAATAGTTAATAACTAATAGCTACCTAGTTAAAATAATTACAAAATTACCAGTAAAATAAATCCTAACCTAAGTTACAATTAGAAATGACGAAAAAACAATGTGGACCATTAGTTCATAAATAACAGAAATGAAGGGTTAAATGTATGAGCTTCAACCCGGGCCGTTACACATGCAACTAGCAGCTGGTGATAGAGAAATTGTAATGGAAGTTAGTTATTGCTGCAACAATGCGGAGGCAAATTCGCAGTGGAACAGACTTAGTATAGCTACCGTTCAAGGTAAAATCATGGTCAAACCTGTACACATAGAAAATATTTACTTAATCTACCAGCCAAAGTTCCTGCTTGTCAGTATGGACAGTGTAGCACTTTACCGTAATACCTTGGTAGCTGTAATCCGGATCGTCCGTGGGTCAATGTAAAAGCCGCCGTGCTTTGTTCTCCCTCCAGGGCTCACCAGCACAGGACAGTCTGATCCTTTCTCCTCACACCCGCTAACGAGCGGTATAAGCAGCAAGCTCTCAGCGTCGCTTCTCCTCTGTGACTCTATCACTCACGCTGCATAGCCTGGAAGCTCCTCCCTCCAGTCTCCAGTTTCAGGTATCAGCTGTTAGGTTCCAGTATAGGAGCTGTACACGCGTAGAACTGAATGGAGTCCCAGTACTCCACAAAGGTATAGAAAAAAAAGGCACAATGTGTACAACTTGCTCCTCGATATAGACACAGTGCAGAGAATGGAGTTAAAAGTAAAAAACTTTATTGAGTAATCCTTAAAACAAAGAAGTGTCCCTCTTAAGATTAAAAATGTGGTACAAAAAAAGTTTGACCGGTTTCGGTCTCTGCGACCGTAGTCATAAACCTAAAAACAAACTGCCAATGTAAGGCTTTTAATCAGACTGGTGTTCCTAATTATGATATCAAAGACAATGCCTTTATAGAGAAGTGGAATCAAGCCCTTACTGACTGTTCACTCAAACTGATCACACTTCTCATTGAGTATAACGAAATGTTACTGAATGAAATTAAGAATAAGATCTTAGAGTTACAGATTGAAATGAATAAGTACAAACAACATGAGATTTATCCTGAATATGATGATATATTGAGAGAGACCATGGCTGAGTCTAGAAAATTGATAATTCAGACTAAACACTCTAAATTTATTAGAGACCAGAAAGACTACAACAAAGGGGTAGTCTATATATGGCACAAAAGAGAAAGAGGCAAAGCCTGGTCTAATCAATTGAGTGTGTGTCAGGGTGATCAAAATTATAGCAATAAAGGAAAGAATAACAAAAAACAGGGTAATTGGAGGAAGAGATCACAGGTGGAAGAACCCCTAAGAAAGTAGTGTTCTCTGATTCAGAGCCTGATTTAACAGACGAAGAGAGATTCACTTCCAGCTTTGAAACAGATGGCTATTCAGGCTCTGAACCAGAGGACAATAGTTTATCTCTGCAGCAGCAAAGAGGGAGGAGGAAAATACAGTGACACAACCCATTAAAGGTATTTTGAAAGACCATCAAAGCCAAGGGGCTATTCCTAAAAGGGGTGGTCGTAGGGGACGTGGCAGATCCCATTACCATGTGGGCACCAGAAGTAGTAGACAGGAGCAAAAAATTAATGCCACAGACACTCAGGTTTTTCACTGGGCTACCAGACAACCACAAGGGGGAGGGGGCAGGGGAAGCACAAACCCTCCACAAGTAGAGTTGAACGACCATCGCTACCCAGTGAGGGGCAACAGGAATGCTGCGAGACAGAAGTATCAGTAAAAGAGAATTCTGTCATTAATCTTTCTTCATACACATTAACTCCAGTTGAAAATAAAGTGTTGAATTATGGTCTTGGGTTTGTTCCCTCACGTGATTTCGATCTGTTCCAGACTATATTAGACGTGAACAGACTCGTAAGGGATCTTACTCTTAGGAAATAATTTCCAGACACAGACATAAGCGAGATAGAATCACAACAACAGGGGTCACTTGCTAATACTAATTTTGATGGTATGACATTTCAGGATATTTGTTCACTAACTGACTTAGAGGATCTTTCTCACAATAATGAACCAGTTGCAGCTTGTGAGAACAATACAGTGATAATGAGATCAAGGTCAAACTTTTATCCTATTCATGTTAGGGGGAAAAGTTTAGAAGTTTTCCACAAGAGGGTGGTCGAAGATTTGACCACTCTCTCTAAACAGGAACACAAAGGTCCCTCTAACCTGACTAGGAGGGAAAGAGATGCTATGATTAACCTTCAGACCAATGAAAGTATAGTCATCAGACATTCTGATAATGGAGGGAGTGTGGTGGTACTGGATACGAATATGTATGTGGGCGAAGCCCATAGGCAATTAAGCGATCCAGAGGCCTACACCACCCTTACCAGAGATCCTACCTTACATTTTCAGGCATTACTCAGGGACCTCTTGGATGATGGTCTGGAGATGGGCATCATTGACAGAAAAAGTTTTGATTGTCTTATGGTCGAAAATCCTGTGATGACCCTCTTCCACCATGTTCTGAAGGTCCACAAGAGCCTGGTCGATGTAAGAGGATGCCCAATAGTGGCGGGTATTGGTTCGCTGATGGAACCACTCTCTAGGTGGGTTGACCAATTTCTGCAACCCTTGGTGCAGAGATTACCTAGCTACTTGAGGGACACCACACACACTTTGTCTAGACTGGAGGGAGTGGTGTGGGAGGAGGAGTACAGTTGGATGACCATTGACGTGGTCTCCCTGTACTCCTCTATACCCCATGAGTTTGGGCTGGAGGCTGTCAAATTCCATCTGCGGATGTATACAGGATTGTCAGATGACTATCAACAGTACATACTCAGGGTGATCGAGTTTCTTCTCAGACACAATTTCTTCAGGTTTGCTGATGATTTCTATCTCCAAGGACGTGGAACCGTTATGGGGGCTAAGTTTGTCCCATCATACGCCAACATTTTCATGGGGTGGTGTGAGCAGTTCCACGTCTTTGGAAATAGAAACACTTTCTCCTCAAATGTCATCAAATATATGAGATTCATAGATGACATTTTGATTATCTGGTCCGGAGGTCCAGAAGTGGCAGAAGAATTTGTGGCCTATTTAAATTGTAATTCAGTTAATCTTGAATTTACATATGAGTGGCACAGAACTAATATCCACTATCTGGATGTCATTCTGACATCTGATCATCAAAGCAAGAGCGTTGTTTCCTCTCTCTTCCGGAAACCTATATCAGGTAATTCTATCCTACATGCCCATAGTAACCACCCTGGGCATGTTTTCAAAGGAATAGCTCAAGGGCAGTTTTTGCGGGTGAAGCTCAACTGCACTCGAGAGGGAGATTTCAGAAGAGAGAGTGAAAAACTCAGAGGCAGATTACTAGCTAGAGATTATCCCAGGCAAGTTGTGGACAGGGCCTATAGGGAAGTCCAGACAATTGACAGAAGTCAATTACTTGCTTTCAATAAGGGGGGTAGTAAAGAAAAGCAGCTTGGAAAGAAACAAAAGCCACTGTTTGTGACTGCCTACTCAAATCAATACTATCAGGTCTCCAACATTATTCGCAAGAATCTTCCTATTTTGAGGGGAGATAGACAATTAAGGCCGTTCATTAGTGAATCGGAATTAAGGTAGGAAAAATCTGATTGGCTGATTGAATCAGCCAATCAGATTCAAGTTCAATCCGATTGGCTGATCCAATCAGCCAATCGGATTGAACTTGAATCTGATTGGCTGACAGTTTTACTTTGACAGTTTTACAGTTATATCGCAATATATTTTTACAGTTATATCGCAGTTTTACAGTTATATCGCAAAAAAAACAAACACTAAATTATAATAAAAAAATACTAAATTACAAAAAATAAAAAAAGATTACAAGAATTTTAAACTAATTACACCTACTCTAAGCCCCCTAAAAAAATAACAATGCCCCCCAAAATAAAAAAATGCCCTACCCTATTCTAAAATAAAAATTTGACAGCTCTTTTACCTTACCAGCCCTTAAAAGGGCATTTTGCGGGGCATGCCCCAAAGAAAACAGCTCTTTTGCCTGTAAAAAACATACAATACCCCCCCAACATTACAACCCACCACCCACATACCCCTAATCTAACCCAAACCCCCCTTAAAAAACCTAACACTAAGCCCCTGAAGATCTCCCTACCTTTTCTTCACCGCGCCGGGTATCACTGATCCGTCCAGAAGAGGCTCCAAAGTCTTCATCCTATCCGGCAAGAAGAGGTCCAGAAGAGGCTCCGAAGTCTTCATCCTATCCAGCAAGAAGAGGACATCCGGACCGGCAAACATCTTCATCCAAGCGGCATCTTCTATCTTCATCCATCCAACGAGGAGCGGCTCCATCTTCAAGACCTCCGGCGCGGAACATCCTCTTCTCCTGATGACTAGACGATGAATGAAGGTTCCTTTAAGGGACGTCATCCAAGATGGCGTCCCTTGAATTCCGATTGGCTGATAGGATTCTATCAGCCAATCGGAATTAAGGTAGGAAAAATCTGATTGGCTGATTGAATCAGCCAATCAGATTCAAGTTCAATCCGATTGGCTGATCCAATCAGCCAATCAGATTGAGCTCGCATTCTATTGGCTGTTCCGATCAGCCAATCGGATTGAACTTGAATCTGATTGGCTGACAGTTTTACTCTGACAGTTATACAGTTATATCGCAACAACCTGATACAGAACCATCTTTAGAGGTATGATTAAAAAATAACGATTATTTTGTAACATATTCATTAAATCATCAGGTGGTTGCAATGGGTTAGAAACCGGATTTTAAACGGACAATAACATCTAGGGCAGAACTTAACCACTAACCGTTAGAGTTGGACACTCACACATTTTACTATAATTATATTATGCAACAATTATACCTATGCACAATGGACTGTCAACACTATATAATTCTAACTATATGTTGTATCACAAATTGTCTGTTATCCAAGCGAAGTGCTATTATAGCTTAATGTGGGCAATTTCTCATTCTATACAGGCAATTCTAACCTACAAGGTACCTACTCTTTATGCAAACCTACAAGGTATCACTTTTTACTAACCAATTCATTGTGTAGTGAGTACCAAGAGATTCATAGGAGCTAGTATACAACACTATACAAGGCCCATCAATCACCACTTATTTTGCAATCATCAAACACTTTCATATTGAAGTTACAACTTCCACTTTTTGTTTTTATATGTTTACGTCTCAATTTTAACTATGATGTAAAAAAGTTTTGAAGTTTTAACCGCAGTTTCCCCCTATATGGAAATATTACTGTCTCAGTATTAACAAGTATTTAATACTACCAATACATGGCTACTATTGAGATGATAAATGCTAATAGTTACACACTTTGATTGTAGGGTCACACCTACCTTTGTTCTGAGAGCAACATTGAGTTTAATGGCACGATCGGGCCGGCTGTGAATAGACAGCGTGCCCAATGCGCTTAGGGAAAACAAACAGACCCGCTCAGTAGAGTCAGGAGCGCCGTACTGTAAAAGTAATTTTCGTAGGAATTTTTCTCTGAAATCTTTTCAGGTAGAAAGCTGGCACTAAGCGGATGTTATATAATTCTGCACTATGTGCAGAATTATATAACATTATTTTGTGAGTTTACTGGCCCCTTAATCACTGTGCATCTATTGGTTTTAACCCATATGGTGAATGATATAGTAAACCTTGTTTGTTTTTACATCTTGCATTAATCACTCACTAATAAACTTATAATACAACACTCAATACTTGCTTTTAATTGAACATACACAATTAATGAACTCTTAGGAGTCTTTGTCAGTTTTAGTTAAAATGATATTGTTTAAACAGTTTTACACACCTGTAGAATAATGAGAAGCAAAAGCCGTTAATCTGGCACTTTCTTTTTTATTTCCATTTCTGGCCAGAATGTCACTTCCCCCCTCATTACAGCATCATGCGCCACCTACAGGTTGCTTACAGAATACCTCTTACAGAACTCATAGAAACTTCAAATAGAAAAAAATTGTGAAGTGTATATTTGTCTAATAATTTTCACAGTCTAAAGGCTGTGACACACTGCAAGCGGAGCGGCGCACAGCGTGTACATGCAGCTCTGTGCGCTCAGTGTGTCCTGCCTTTTCATCTCTGAGCACTCTGCTGCGTCAGGTCGCGTAGCTGAGCGCTCAGAGATTCAAGGATGTGACACACTAGTCTGCAAGCGATGCGGTCACATCGCTTCTGAAGTTCTGATATTTCATCTCTGAGCGCTCAGCTACGCGACCTGACGCAGGAGAGTGCTCAGAGATGAAAATGCAGGACATACTGAGCGCGTACAGCCACATCTACACGCTGCTCGCCGCTCCGCTTGCAGTGTGTCACACCCTTAAATATTTGATCTTCAGAAGCAATGCGACGCGGAGCGAAGCAGCTGCTTCGTCTCGTGCTGCATCGCTTGCAGTGTGTCACAGCCTTAATTTCCAGTTATTACAAAGGCAAACAACTGAAGTCAACGCTCTGACATCACAAGTCCTTTAGCAAAATGGGAACTAGATTTATTTTTGACAGTGTTTTGATACATACTGGAATTGTTATTCTAAAAAATTGAATTGTACTTCCAAATAAAAAAATCATATTGTATTTCCATAAGAGAAGATTGTACTTCCAAAATATAAAATTGTATTTCCAAAAAAAAAAGAATTGTATTTATAGTTCAAGATTTGTATTCTAAAAATAATTCTATCTTTTTTTATTTCTATTCCTGTGTCACAATTTATGTACAATAAAAAAAGAATCTCATACAATTGCCTTTTTTACAGCTATCTTATTCCATAAATTAGAAAATGTGCAGATACAAATTCCACAAACATAAGGTAGAGAAGTTTTTAATGGTCCCCAAAACATGGGGAGTGCTCAATATTGGCAGTTAAAATTGTCTCACATATGTCACGCTTTCATAATATTAAATATAAAAGCCAGAATATGAAGATGGTAGCAAACTGAGTGCAAAGATTTTGGAATCAAAAGCCCAATTCATATTGGCTAATATGTGGCTAATATTGGCTAATGCTAATATTTGCTGTAATGTCTACCATTATGTTAGGGCAGAGTGAAGGGTGGTTGATTAAAGGGGCACTAGTCTTGAGTCCGACAAAGCATACAACGTTAAAGAACTATCCATTTTACTTCTATTATCTCATTTGCTTTGTTCTTTTGGTATCTTTTGTTGAAATGTCAACTCCAGAGCAACAATGCACTACTGCGAGCTGGCTGAACACATCGGGTGAGCCAATGACAAGTAGCATATATGTGCAGCCACCAATTTTCAAGTTTAAATGGAAGGATGGATAGATAGATAAATAGATTAGATAGATTGACTGTTGGCAAATAGATGATCCTTTAAAATTTAAAATAAGCTTTTATATATATATATATATATATATATATATATATATATATATATATATATATATATATATATATATATATATATATATATATACTGTATATATATTACTTCTGTTTTCACACAAAAAATGTAATAGAAATATTTTCTGTTTTTTCACACGCAAGGGGATTTATTCTGTCTCCAATTAAATACATATTAGCATTTGTCTATCTAAACATTATGTGCAACATATGGTCAAAGGGAAACACAAATATCAATAAATATCAAGAATCAATAAAAGGGACAATGCATTTAAAATATCATTGTGTTTCATGTCCCTTTACGATTCTTAAGAAAACATATAACCAATGTTTTTAAATGAATATATATACACACAAATACGCTGATAATTGATGTATAGTGATGTCGCGAATAGTTTGCCGGCAAATAGTTCCCGGCGAACATAGCTTGTTTGCGTTCGCCGCGGCGGGCGAGCATATGCGATGTTCGATCCGCCCCCTATTCTTTATCATTGAGTAAACTTTGACCCTCTACCTCACAGTCAGAAGACACATTACAGCCAATCAGCAGCAGACCCTCCCACCTCCTGGACAGCATCCATTTTAGATTCATTTGGAAGCTGCAGTGAGAGGAGGGACAGTGTAGCTGCTGTTGATTTAATAGGGAAATCGATAGCTAGGCTAGTGTATTCAGTGTCCACTACAGTCCTGAAGGACTCATCTGATCTCTGCTGTAAGGACAGCACCCCAAAAAGCCATTTTTTTGGGCTAGAACATCAGTCTGCTTTTTTTTTTTTTTTTTTCCTGTGTAATCTAATTGCAGTTGCCTGCCTGCCAGCGTGTGTGTCAGACTCACAGCGTATACTGTGCCCACTTGCCCAGTGCCACCACTCATATCTGGTGTAACAGTAGTGTACATTTAAAAAAAACAACACTTTTTTGACTGTGAAATAATAGCAGACAGCTGCCAGTACCCAAGATGGCCGCCAATAAGGCAGATGGGGAGGGTTAGAGAGCTGTTTTGGGGGGGATCAGGGAGGTTGGTGCTTAGGGGGAATGCTACACCACAGCATATGTAAATATGCTAAAAAAATTGTTTAAAAACCTTTTATTTTATTACTGGCAGACTTTCTGCCAGTACTTAAGATGGCGGGGACAATTGTGGGGTGGGGGAGGGAAGGGAGCTGTTTGGGAGGGATCAGGGGGTCTGATGTGTCAGGTGGTAGGCTGATCTCTACACTAAAGCTAAAATTAACCCTGCAAGCTCCCTACAAACTACCTAATTAACCCCTTCACTGCTAGCCATAATACATGTGTGATGCGCAGCAGCATTTAGCGGCCTTCTAATTACCAGAAAGCAACGCCAAAGTCACATATGTCTGCTATTTCTGAACAAGGGGATCCCAGAGAAGCATTTACAACCATTCGTGCCATAATTGCACAAGCCGTTTGTAAATAATTTCAGTGAGAAACCTACAATTGCGAAAAATGTAAGTTTTTTTAAAATTTGATCGCATTTTGCGGTAAAATGGTGGCATGAAATATACCAAAATGGGCCTAGATCAATACTTTGGGTTGTCTACTACACTACACTTAAGCTAAAATTAACTCTACAAGCTGCCTACATGCTCCCTAATTAACCCCTTCACTGCTGGGCATAAAACACGTGTGGTGCGCAGTGGCATTTAGCAGCCTTCTAATTACCAAAAAGCAACGCCAAAGCCATATAAGTCTGCTATTTCTGAACAAAGGGGATCCCAGAGAAGCATTTACAACCATTTATGCCATCATTGCATAAGTTGTTTGTAAATAATTTCTGTGAGAAACCTAAAGTTTGTGAAAATATGAACAATTTTTTTTTATTTGATCGCATTTGGCGGTGAAATGGTGGCATGAAATACACCAAAATGGGCCTAGATCAATACTTTGGGTTGTCTACTACACTACACTTAAGCTAAAATTAACTCTACAAGCTGCCTACATGCTCCCTAATTAACCCCTTCACTGCTGGGCATAAAACACGTGTGGTGCGCAGTGGCATTTAGCAGCCTTCTAATTACCAAAAAGCAACGCCAAAGCCATATAAGTCTGCTATAATGGCATGTCTGGCACACAGTGTTGGGGCAAGGGTCCATCTGACCACTGATACCTGGTCTGCAAAGCATGGTCATGGCAGGTATATCACCTACACTGCGCACTGTGAAGCAGGCGTAACCCTTACTACCTGATCGATACTACAACATCATACATGATGTTTTAAAGCACGTTATTCCAAACAATTTAGGAATGTTAGGTGATTTATGCCCTTTATGGATTAAAACCAGACTCTGCGTCAACAATGTAATTTTCCATGGGAGTTTTGCCATGGATCCCCCTTCGGCATGCCACAGTCCAGGTGTTAGTCCCCTTGAAACAACTTTTCCATCACTATTGTGGCCAGAAAGAGTCCCTGTGGGTTTTAAAATTTGCCTGCCTATTGAAGTCTATGGCGGTTCGCCCGGTTCGCCTGTTCGCAAACTTTTGCGGAACTTTGCGTTCGCCATTCGCGAACCCAATTTTTTAGGTTCGTGACATCACTATTGATGTAATGAAAATTATATTTATAATTCAAACGCTGTATCACAGATTCACTTGCTGTTGTATTTCGGTTAAAGGACAAAGTCTAATTTCAGTATCATGCTGTGATAGGAATACATCCTCTATAAACAGAGTTATGGTTCTTACAATTACTTTTTCAATAAATGTATTTTTTTGGCAGTCTCGATGGGTTTATTTGTGTCTCTTATAAGATTCTAGAGAGGCAAGTTTTGCTGTATGTCTCTCCCTGCATTTCTGGATGTGAGGCTAACACAGTACAATATGTAGCACTGCTTGACATGAGAGTTTTTTTGCATATACACTTTGTGCTTTGTAAAATAATTTAACCCCTTGAGTGCTAACGACGGCTCTGAGCCATTGCAGAGTTTCCCACTCTGGTGCTAACAACGGCTCAGAGCCGTCGCTAGCACTCTCCCACCTTGAGGGAGATCTGGGGGCTCCCACCCGCTCCTACCCCGGCGATCGGGCCCGCATAGTGACAGGCATCGCCGGGGCTTCATGTTATGCGTGGTGACGTCATTGCGCAATTTTATTTAACATTAACAATGTTAAATATAGGAGCAGGGAGCATGCTGTTAGATCGCCTAACCTTTCCAACAGTGTAAGTCTTGGGGATCTGAAAGAAAAAAAAAAAGTTAAAAAAAATATATATTTAAAAAAATATAAAACAAACAAAAAAAAAACTAAAAAAGCTTAGCACCCAGGTGGGAAAGTGCTTAGCACTCAAAGGGTTAATGAAGACTTCAGCTTTTGTCCTTTTAAATTTTAGCACAAAGAGCAGCAAAGCACTATGGGAAGCAAGATGAACACATCAGGTGAGCCAATTACAATATACTGTATGTACAGACACTAATCAGTATGTAGCTTCCAGTAGTGTATTGCTTCTCCTGAGCTGGTGCGTAACTTACTTGAGACTGGGCTCTCACCTCTATAAGGCCAATCTTAGACTGTAGTCAGCAGTGGTGTCACCACAGGGGTACTAATGGGACCTAGAATCCACCGGCATTATGTCTTGCCCCTCAGAAAAATAGGGCACACAATTTAAGGAAAGTGTATGGATTTGCCTTTACAAATATGGTAGCAGGGTCTCCAAGATGGCCACCCCTGTGTTACTGTACTGAGGAACCTGCCACCATATTTGAATAGGACGGCTAGCCAAGTGCATGTATCTGTATCATGTAACATGTATCGTGTTGACCTTCCAAGTGAGAAGGATGTCTCACAGTCACAGACAAGCAGCTCCATTTCAGCGGAATATGGTTGTCACTTATTAATTTGGTATTCTGATGATTTATACTATAAGGAGATTGTGGTGCTATGATTACATCTAAGGGCTAGATTACTAGTGTCGTGCTATTGCTAGCACGGGTGATATTGCAATATCGCACTCTCGTGAACCTACTCGCGTATTACAAGTAAACAGGCACCTCAGAGCGCAATATAAATTTACGCTCGCCGGGTTAGCCCGAGTAAAGACCACGCCAAAAGGGTAAGGGGTTAAAAAAAAGTTGCAACAAACACAACATAAATAAATTAAAATAAAGTATTACTATCATATATGCACTATATGATAAAAAATATTCCTATAAAAATGTACAAGAGTTCAAAGATATATGGTATATATGTGTATATATGTGTTTTATATATATATATATATATATATATATATATATATATATATATATATATACATACAGTATATATATATATATACATACAGTATATATATATATATATATATATATATATATATATATATATATATATATATATATATATATATATATATATATATATATATATATAAAACAGGTAGGGTGTATGCACTCTCACCATCAAGCCACAACTGCCAGGGTGCTATAATGTGATGGGTACAAGTCTGTGAAAACACTCACTGGTCTTCTGCCATCCATGAAAAATCCTTTATTAAATCGTGACGTTTCGGGACAAACAGCGCCCCTTCCTCTGGCCATATATATACACAACACCTATTCCAAAAACGTTGGGACAGTATGGATAATATCAGGCATAGAATCAATTACAGCAAACCTCTGGCAGTATATTGACAGATATCTACAGAACTATGTAGTAAAATTAGATTCCTACCTTAAAGACTCTACAGAGGTCTTAAAATGATTAGAAAATATTATTTGGGAAGAGAATATGTGGCTAATAAGCTGTGACGTTACGTCACTATATACGATCATTGAGCACACTCAAGGAATAAAAGCTGTTAAATATTTTCTAAATGAAGATCAAAATATTAAAAAAGAACAAAAAGATTTTATTTTAGAAAGTATAGATTTTATTTTAAGCCATAATTATTTTTTATTTGAAGATTTCTTCTATACTCAGATCTGTGGAACCGCAATGGGGACTAGGTTTGCACCCAGCTATGAAAATCTCTTTATGGGATTGTGGGAAAAACATTTTTTGGACACACAAGAGCTGGGTGCAAACCTAGTCCTATATAAAAGATACATAGACGATGTATTAATCATCTGGAGAGGGACAGCAGATAGTTTTGAAATAATATTTAATGAAATTAACAAGAATGACCTGAATATCCGCTTTACAAAAGAAATAAGTAATACAAGGTTAAATTTCCTTGATCTAGAAATCTATATTGAAGATGGCTCTATTAATACAAGAACTTACTTTAAACCGGTAGATAGTAACAACTTCATACATTCAAGCAGTTGCCATCACCAAGCCTGGAAAAATAACATCCCAAAGGAACAAATGATGAGGGTTATGAAAAATTGTAATAGATTTGAGGACTATGACAATCAGTCAAAAATGTTAAAGTCAAAATTTGTAGAGAGGGGTTATGGTGAAGAATTTGTGGAAAATATCAGACAAGAAGTAGGGAAGATGGAAAGAAAAACTTTACTTAATAAAAAATCTAGAGAAGATGCTCTTATGAAACAAAACAAATTAAATATCCCTTTTATAACTGATTATAATGTTAATCATAGAATGACAGAAAAAATAGTGAGAAAACACTGGCACATGCTGAAACAAGACAAAAGAATTGGTCCTATAATTGCTGAAAAACCCCGTTTTATATATAGAAAAGCAAATAATTTAAAAAATATACTTGCTCCAACCCAAATTAAACAACAAAAAAGATAGATAAAGATCTAACGGGACAAGATTTGAAAGGTTTTTTCCCGTGCTTTATTTGTAAAGCGTGCAGACACTCAAAGAAAAGCAAAAGAGAATTTAAAATCCAAGACTGCATAAGATGCACCCCGATAAGAATATCGTTTATATGATCCAATGCAAATGCAGAATGCAGTATGTGGGCGAATCAGAACGCCCCCTACGAGAGAGAATACGCGAACACATCTTATCCATTGAAAATATGGACGAAGATAGAAATAAGGACTTACCTGTCCCAAAGCATTTTAAAATTTGTAATAATGGTAATTTAAATTTTTTTAATTATATGGGCATAGCTAAACTACAAAAACAAAAAAGAGGGGGGGGGCAATCAAAAAAGATTACTACAGTTGGAAAGTAAGTGGATTTACAACTTAGATACACTACACCCACAAGGTTTGAATTTAGAAATAGAACTGAGAAGTTTTTTCATATAGATTTATATCCCTGTGTAGAATTAAGTAATATACTTTTATATATATTCCCAATCGATTTGTCCAAAAATTTAAATAAGTTTTGCCATGTACAAAGAACTGTATGGAGACTTTTAAATTATTTATTTATTCTCATCAAATTGCCCGTTTTTTAATAAACATATATATATATTTTTTACATACATCTTTCATATATACATAAATATTTTTTATATATAATGAATTTTTAGATATAATTGTTTTAAAAATATATCTATGTTTTCTATATCTATATATATTTTTTATACTCATTTTTATAAGAACTTATGCTTTTTGATGTATATATGTGTGAAAAAAGAAAAACATTAAACAACAATGAATGTATATATATAATTCTTTACTAAAATTCAATACTTTTTATTAAGAATTTTATTAATTTTTTTAATGTCATATTTAATAATCAATTACTAACGATGCTGGTCTTTTCCAAAAAAGTTCTTTAAAAACATACATAAAAAACACAAAATATCTTTTAAACATAATTTTAAACATTCTTTGCTAATAAATTTTTACTCTTGAATTTCTGCTGTTTTTTTATAATAGAACATAGATGTTTTAACAAAGGCTAAATAGAGAACTAAGAATTTGCATAAAAAACACAAATTATGTTACCATATGAAGAACTAATAGGATACTTAAACAATGAACTGAGTACAAAGATCGCTTCTAATAAATTGTTTCTAAGAAATGTTGCCAAAAAACGATCAAAGGAGTATAAGGTGGCCAATTACAAATATAAATGGGATATCCAATCAGGAACGATCTGAAGAGTATAAGAGAGAGGATCTGAGCAGTTCTGTCATAGCTTGAAAAAGGCTCCCCGGAGCTGAAACGCGTTGCTTGGACACAGACTGCTATTACAGAACAGGTGTTAAGAGGACACCGCACTGGATTTACAAACTCATCGCATTGCTAATTTGTCAATCCCGCAATAGTGGGCGTGCCCGGAACCGGACACGGACTGACATAGTAGCATCTTAGGAGATACATACACCGGAACATTGTTTGAAATTACCAGAGAACACACTCGCCAAAGCTTTTTTTGCTTTCACCGGGATACCAACTGATGCATTAGTGTGATCACACACTGCCCTGACCTATGACTTTGGATATAAGGTACCTTATATAGATTAAAAAGAAGAAAGGTAATACTGTGCTAAAACTACATTGCAAAAAAACTGCTTTTTACTATAAACCTGAAATGAACACTAAATAACTCAATTGGGATCTGTGGATCTTATGTTAATTATCTGATCTATTATAAAGGAAAGCCCAAAGCGATACCACCTAATAGCTACTCCTTGCTATAATCTCAGTCTAATACATATGTACTAATTTATTTAGCAGGTTGATTGAGATCTTTGGAGAACACGGAATAGCGATTATATATTTAATCTATTCCTATATGATTTTCTGTTTATGGGATTTTGAATCATATAGTGCACTATATATAAGATAAACTGGACAGATTTTTAAATTGTCGTATGTTATATATGTGAATTAAATAAATACATACTTTTAACCAGTACTGTTAGTAAAGTATTATTATACTGACATTTTTAATCAAAATATTTATTTTCATATTTATTTTTAAAAGTTCATATATATTTTTATTATTATATTTTTTATATAAAGGATTTAGTACTCATTTTTAGTCCATTGTTGTTTGGTAGATTTTTAGCTAGTGTTTTTAACACAGGTGCACACATATCAGAAAATAACTTTTTTTACATACGACAGTATGGAAAATACAAGAAGACAAACAATAAATTCAATTCACCCTGTACTATATTGAAAACATATTATTAGCACATTATTTGATGTCTTACTTTGTGAATTTTTGAAAATATACACTAATTTCATATCTGATGACTGCAATACACTCCAAAGTTAAGTTGAGCAAGCAGTATTTTCCCCTTTCTCCATTATGCTTGTCTTCAGCTGTGCAACTGTACGGGGCCTTTGTTGTCTTATTTTGCGGTTCATAATGCACCACACATTCTTAATTGGAGACAGGTCAGGACTGCAGGCAGGCCATGCTAGCACCCGCACTCTCTGCTTATGCAACATGCGCTTGTAATCCGGGCAGAATGTAGTTTGGTGTTGTCCTGCTGGAAAATGAAGGGACGTCCCTGAAAAAGATGACGTCTGGATGGCAGCATATGTTGCTCCAAAATGTTTACATATCTTTCTGCATTAATGGTGCCCTCACAGATGTGCAAGTTACCCATCCTACACTGCAGGAAATAGAAAAAAAAATATTTATAAAAAGCCTGGGGGGCGGAGCCAGCAGTACACGGGAATGGTCGCACATTCATACTGCTCCGGCTCTGAAATCGATACTGGAGGACACCTATACTTCAATTACATCTTTTGAAACCCACATATGATTTCCAAAACCTCTAACTCATATCTGGGGAGTGTTAAACTTAAATAATAGTGTGGCAGCATCAAGATAAGATTGGAGGACTGTTCACATAAGCGGTGGCCATCTTCCCAACCTTGTGGCTGTGAGGGTATACAGATCCTGTGAGACACCTTTGTATTCTGAAGACAGCAGCCTTCAAATATCATTATGGAGAAAAGTCTTTTGAAGGAACTACGCAGTATATTAGAGGAACATCATGCTGTCTTGGAAGAGTTGATGTACAGGGCATTGAGACCTGGGGATCTACATACCTTGGCCGGACACTTATTCCCGGCCTATTATGGTGGACAGTGTGGGTGCTTTGGGGTCCCAGTGCTTAAACATTACCCCAGACAAATGTTTGATGGACCTGGTTTCTGATACTTCAGAGATTGTACTGGAGAGGGAGGAGGTCACAGCTAAAAGTATAGCCCTACACGATATCGGTCTCCTGCAGACTGGCAACAAAGGCAGTGCCACAGCTAATCCAGTCCCCACACTTAGCCCAGCAAGCATCATGCAAAAACCCAGAGGGACTCTAAAGGAAACTCATATTTGGGACCAGGATGGGATGCGGCTGAAACTACGGTCGACCAAGCGATCTCCAACTGTGCAGACCTACTGTATCATACCTGCCCTTCTAAATCAATGCTCATGCAACCAGATTTATGTCTTAAGGCTTAGGTGGCAACACAGAAGAAAGGCATAGGATAGAATGCAGCAGGTTATTTGGCACACTATACTGTTTGTCTGCAAGTCAATGTATCTGTTGAGAACTTAATAGTTTCTTCCATGCTGGACCCAATGATATATATAGTGTAACCTCTTCATTTTCGCCAATATTAGACTCATTGAGGACGACCCATGGTATTTCCCAGCATAAATGAAAGCAAAAGGCCAGATTACAATTAACGGTTTTACCTGGAGTTCCAATTGCAACTCAGTTAGTCTTGTATTCTACAATCTACATAGGCAGGATTGGTTATCCCCTTCACTGTTATATTTATATATTTTTTGTGCCCGTATAAGTCAAATGTACCTCTCCTATAGTCTTACATATATGGACTCTGGCTATTTTTTGTTTTAAATAAGGTTGCCCACATTTTCTTTAAAGAATATGCCAGATAAACCCAAGCAAGATATTCCTAAATATGCGTGACTCCTACTTTAGAAATTTACATATCGTTTTTACAATAGGGGATCCTCTAGTTTAACAAGCATGTTTTCACATGTCAGCACCGAAATAAATCTCCTTTATGTGGAGACAATTGACCGGACAGTTAGGGAAACACCTGTATGAACAGAGAGAAAGAGAGGCGCCTCATGGGACAGTATAGTGCCAGTGGATAAATCACAACAGTGTAACAGCACGTAAGTAGATGTACTCACAAAAGAGGCGGCATATATGAATGCCTAGTAGAGCAGGACGGGACTTTCTGTCGCCCGACAGACAAACGCTCCAAAGCTTGGACGTGGGATCACGGGGCCCGTCAGCCAATCAACGGCCATATGCGGTCAGCGTCAGTGGTGGGAGCTGTTCCGGGAGTAGTCAATACCCAAACGTCACAGATGATATGACGGGTCAACGGACCAATCAAAAACAGGAAAAACGTAGAGCAAGTAGAGAAGTAAAAACTCGTATTTTATTGAGTTAAATTAAAAACATAAGCATACAGCAACGCGTTTCTCGACCTACGGGTCGTTTCATCAGGCTGATGAAACGACCCGTAGGTCGAGAAACGCGTTGCTGTATGCTTATGTTTTATGCCTTAATCCCAGCTTTATAATTTACCTAGGGATTAAGGCATGTCTAATCACAATCATCTACATCTCAGTCTCTAACCAGACATATTATAATAAGCCCACTAGTTCCATCTATGTTCATAGGCCTTATAAAATTAGTTTTGCTATGTCAACCGACTGGTCTCCTACCACCCCCCCCCCCCATATAGTATTTTGGTTCTTTATGATTCAGACCAGAGACTTATCTTGCGGTTTCCCTCGATAAATACTGCATTGATCAGTAATATACTCATATAAATAACTATATACCCAAGCTGCCCATTTATGTTTACAGCGGTTTAGTTTTAATATATTTTTTATTTTTATTATTTTCATTTTCACTGCTGAATTGGGTCATATAAGACATTTCTTTAAAGAAGTCAAATCAAACAAAACTTTTCTGTTTTCTTTAATGTTATAACGCATTTCTTTATGGTTTCATATGTTATTCTTTTATACAACTGTTATATGCTATTATGTTTATGCAACTAAGTATGTCATTTAGAACAAGGACTTTCTTTCAAACCAGTTCTATGTTTCACTTTTACCAGTCATTATAAATCATATCATACTGTTAATTTTTCTAATTGCCTATATGTATTGTTACGGAAACATAGAAAAACAAGATATCTGTTAAACCTTTATACACGTGGATCACCCAATGTTAACTTTGTACTCTATATATGGAAACAACCTAATAAAAATTATATTTATAAAAAAAAGCCTAAAATTTTCATACTGGCAAATTTTCTGCCAGTACTTAAGATGGGGGTGACCATTGGGCGGTGTGGGAGGGAAGAGAGCTGTTTGAGAGGGGTCAGGTAGGGATCAGGGGGTAGGAAGTTTCAGGTGGGAGGGTGATCTCTACACTTAAGCTAAAGTTAACCTTCCAAGCTACCCGATTAACCCCTTCACTGCTGGGAATAATAAACGTGTGGTGCACAGCTGCAATTAGCGGCCTTCTAATTACCAAAAAGCAAATATGTATGCTATTTCTGAACAAAGGGGATCCCAGAGAAGCTTTTACAACCATTTGTGCCATGTTTGCACAAGCTGTTTGTAAATAATTTCAGTGAAATGGTGGCATGCAATATACCAAAATGGGCCTAGATCAATATTTTGGGTTGTCTACTAAAAAAAAATAGTTTTGAAAGGTAAATATAAAAAAAGGCTCTTTTTCTGTTTAAATGTAGTGATAGCAAAAATGCTAAAAATGCTCTGGTCTTTTGGGGAAGTTTTAGTCTGAAATGCCCGGTCCTTAAGAGGTTAATAATGTGTTTTACTGTGTATACCTGACGGTAGTTACCAATGTTCTTCACATAGTAGACAATGTTCATAGTATTTTTAAATATATATTCCCATAATTATTCTGTATAAATCTATACCCGTATATATTAATTTAGATATATATTTTACAAAAAATAATTATATATTTGTATATATTTAAAAATAAAAAGAACATTAGAGAGCAAGCTATAAGTGATAGTTTCTTTTTTGTTTTTTTGCTTTTTAATAGTGCATTCCTTTAAAGTCTATGGGGAGAAAAAGTTAATGTGGTCGACATATCCAACGTTTCCACACGTGCAAACAATTTACTTTCAACTTGTAATACGCACGCTATCCCGCTCCACTTGTGATCTAGCCTAAAGTGTTTTAAGGTTTACAAAATGTCAGTTAAAAAATTACTCAAAATGATTAAAACAAATGAATAACTGCTCACAGCATGAATTAAATTAATGGTTAAATGAAAACAAAACAAGAAAATAACCTGCATTTAATCATACGAGTCAGCCATCGTCAATATAGAAAAAATTGTAAGCCAAGTTTAATTTTCGATTTGGACTTTTATGTTTTTGATTCCATGAAGGTCGGTAAAAGTCAGTGTAAACATCCCCCCGATACCTCTGTTTCTTACAGTTTGTCATGTGTCTAACTTGATATAATTGAAATATTTTAAATGTTTTTTTTTATGGATTGAAATGGCTTAGAAAACAAACCAAACATTACCTGAGCATCCCCAGAATATTTTCATCTTTTTGGGACATAGGGTGCTATGGATAATCAGAGGCTGTATGGCCAGTGTCATTTTTTGTGCACTCCCAGACATGTGTGACCTTACTCTTCTGCGCAGCTTTCATAATGCATCAGAGATTACTACATTAAACTGAAGAATGAGGGCACTGTGGCTTGTGATTGGCCGTAGCACTCTATGACCTGCCTTAAAAAAGTGCTTTTACAGTAGGGCAGGCCAAAAGGGGGAGTGGTAGCAGTTTCGAGGTGCATACTTTAGCATTAAGTAAAACGTTTTGTATCCGTTTACTGTTGCTTTAAGATTACTGCTTTTTCTAATATTTGAAAACTCATTCAAAGGGCTATTTTGACAAATTAGAAAAAAGCTCAGTGTTCCCCATGATACTAATGTAACACATGAATTTGCAAAAGTAAAGCACAGGGATGAATGAATCAGTAAAAGTGAACCATAAACCTTCCTATGTCAGCATTCTAATGTAATATGATGTGATTGTATAGGGAAACATGACAATGAGTTCAAAATCACTTCAAGTTTTAGTAAATTATTGTGATTATAAAATGAACAAACTTGAATTTGCCGGACACTGAATGAGAACCAAAGAGAAATAAAAACTATCTGACATCTTAATATATTAAAGTGATTGCAGTGCAACCGTAAACTGGATGTTTATCTGAATCAGCAAAGCTCTTGTCTCGTTAATTTATTTTTCTTTTCAATAATTTGTCACTTTTTGTGACAGGCAAAATTTTTATCTGTGGAATATTTCTGTCAGTGAAATGACAGTGTAAATGCTGTACATGCATTGCCATGCATTAAATCTATACAGGCTTTTGAGGCATTTACTTTATTGAAAGAACTGAGAGAAATATAAATGGTTGTCTTAGAAGATATCCTTATATGGTTTTGTGGGTATGAATGAATAATTCATCTGAAGTTGGAACATGGGGGCTGATTTATGAAAGTGCAAGCAGATCTGATACGATGTGTCCATTCGGAGCTTGATAATTCGGCCCCATGGAATTATAGAGTAATAATTTAACATACGTCTTTAAAGTTCACTTCCATTTTTGGTAAAGGCCTTTTCTTTCATGTAATTGGCAAGAGTCCATGAGCTAGTGACGTATGGGATATACAATCCTACCAGGAGGGGCAAGGTTTCCCAAACCTCAAAATGCCTATGAATACACCCCTAACCACACCCACAATTCAGTTTTACAAACTTTGCCTCCTATGGAGGTGGTGAAGTAAGTTTGTGCTAAGATTTCTACGTTGATATGAGCTTCTCAGCATTTTGAAGCCGGATTCCTCTCAGAGTACAGTGAATGTCAGAGGGATGAGAAGGGAGTATCACCTATTGAATGCAATGGTTTTCCTCACGGGAAATCTATTTCATACCTCCCTTTTCAGATAGACGATATACTCTCAATTTACCATTACCTCTACTGATAACCATTTCAGTACTGGTTTGGCTATCTGCTATATGTGGATGGGTGTCTTTCGGTAACTATGTTTTTATTACTTAAGACACTCTCAGCTATGGTTTGGCACTTTATGTATTAATATAAAGTTCTAAATATATGTATTGTACTTACTTATATTTGCCATGAGTCAGGTTTATGTATATTTCCTTTTGCAGACTATCAGTTTCATATTTGGGTAAACATATTTAGGAAAATATTTATTTATTTTTTCTTACCTGGGGTTTAGTCTTTTTTTCAAATTGACTGCTTTTTTCATTAAATTTTTGCAGGCAAAATTAGGCTTGCGAGGCACAAAAATGCTGATGTTTATTGCGTCATTCTTGGCGCGAGATTTTTTTTGGCGCAAAGGTACGTCCGGTGATGCAAGTTCGTCATTTCCGGCATCTTAGTTGACGGCGAGTTCTTTACACAAGGTTGCGTCTGCAATGACACTAGTATGTCATTTCCAGATGTTGTTAGCGCAAAAAAATTCATTTTGCATTGTGCGTCATACTTGGCGCCAAATAATTTCATTATTAAAAACCCCATTCCTATGTGCCTCTTGCCTTTTTCTCTATCAGAGGGCTATGCTGTTTGCATTTTTTTCCCATTCCTGAAACTGCCATATAAGGAAATTGATCATTTCGCTTTATATGTTGTTGTTTTTTCTCTTACACTTGCAAGATGTTACTGAATCAAATTAAGGACACCAGACTATTGTTTTTGTTAGTTTTATAACAGAGAAACTTGAATTCATGAGGGCATATTAAGATTCTCCTCACTACAAATCTAGAGAAAGGGTGTGTGGTTTAAATCATCAAAAAAGTGCCACTTCCTGTCCCTACCATACCACTGTGACCCTTCAGAGGAGCCTACATAATAACCTCAGTCACAGCATATGTGCGTATGCCACTGAAAAACACTAATAACTTGTGCTAGAAGCATTTTGCACATTTTAATTTTGACTTATCACTTTAAAGCATGGAGTTTAAATAAACCTTAAAATTCAAGCATAAAAAGCTGCACATTTCTCATTACACGCGGTTCTGGTGATTACTAATAGCCACCTAAATACTACCCACTGGAAAGAAGGGCTTCTATTTCAAAAGATGGATCATTTCCTCAATTTTAATACCTATATATGGCTTGCTTTTATATCTCAGATCACCCAAGCAATAGCCAAGTAGACAATTGCAAGTAGCATTAAAGGGACAGACTACACCAGAATTTGTATTGTTTTAAAAGATATATAATCCCTTTATTACCCATTCCCCAATTTTGCATAATCAACACAGTTATATTAATATACTTTTAACCTCTGTGATTATCTTCTATCTAAGCCTCTGCAAACTGCCCCTTTATTTCAGTTCTTTTGACAGACTTGCAGTTTAGCCAATCAGTGCCTGCTCCCAGATAACTTCACGTGCATGAGCACAGTGTTATCTATATGAAACACACGAACTAACACCTTCTAGTGGTGAAAAACTGTTAAAATGCATTCTGAAAAGAGGTGGCCTTCAAGGTCTAAGAAATTAGCATATGAACCTCCTAGGTTAAGCCTTCAACTAAGAATACCAAGCAAACAAAGCAAAATTGGTGATAAAAGTAAATTGGAAAATTGTTTAAAATTACATGCCCTATCTGAATCATGAAAGTTTATTTTGGACTAGACTATTCCTTTAAATCTGTCATTTGATTTAGCAAAATTCCCTCTCTGATATGAGGCTTATTGAGTGTCAAGGAATGTTGCATGCGGTCTCCCTGTGGCTTTCCAGGATTTTAAGAGACCTGTCCTGCTTAGCAAACACTGCCCTGGTCCCTAGATGGCGCAGGTGATCATCATTACAAATTAAAGCAGAACATGAACACTCATAAAACATAAGGAGTCTCATCCCCTTTAGTTAATTCAAAAGGGATCCTAGAATGGCTATTTAACAGCCCCTCTGTAGCAAGCCCCTGTATAGTTTGATAGGTGAGTGATCTCCTGTATCCTAGGGGGAAGACTGAATAAGAGGAGAGAAATATGGAATTCATTAGGCCCACCTCCCCTCCAAACTGTAGGGACTTTGTTTTATGTGTGTGATTGCCATATTCCACAATTTAATTATGATAAAAAAAATATATGATTTACCACAATTCTAAACAATCCATCAAATTTCAGGACAATTGTGAAATATGCTATAGATATGTGAACGCATTAGTTAAATTAAAAAAAAAACCCACTCCTAATAAGCTGTACATGAGCTAAACAGTTAAATTAGGAATTCCAGAATAGAATGGCACTTAATACTGACATTTTAAATTTAAATAAATACAAGTTTGTGCTATTTCATTAGAGCTTAACCTAGTTTAACCACCAGAGATATTTTGTACTGCAAAGACCAAACCTTCAGTCAGCATTTATTGCATCCTCCCTGATTGGCTCATGGGGCTGTAGGTGTGGCACAAAATGAGGCAGGGAACCAATTGGATCCCTAGTACACCACAGCTTCGACTTTCAGAAAAAAACTGTAACCATGTGAAATATAAACACGTCTGTGTAGGGTGAAACAACTATTTTCACCAGTATTTGTGGTTCATTTAAATTCTCAAAGAAATCTGCCTAGGCAATAGTGCAAACAAGTTTTACAATTAATAAATTTAATGATCTTGTCACTTAAAGGGACATAAATGTGTTAGAGCACTTTATAGTTGCACTATTGCTTACATATAAGTTCGTTTGAGCCCTGCAAAAAGATGCAGAGCAGCAATGCACTACTGGGACCTAGCTTAACACATCTGATGAGCCAATTACAGGGGCCATTTGCGCATAGCCACAAATCACCAGATAGCTCCTAATTGTGCTTTGCTGCTTTTTTTTTTTTTTTCATATATCATTTTTATTGAAATTGGGTTGAGCGAAACACACATCTTCAGACACTAGCTGTGCAGTTACAGAAAAAAAAAAAAAAAAAAAGGAAAACATACAATACATAGTCTTGGTATTAATGATGCACAGATCATCTGCAGTCATTACAGCAAATTGGAAAGAAAACAGGTTATAATACAGTGAGTGATGGTCCACTCCTAACTGTGAATCTCTGCAGTATATTTTCTTAAGCATAATTTCTGACCTTTCCATGTGCTCACCCAGCCCTCCTTTCCTTATTTTCCAAAAAATTTACCTTTCTATCTAAAAACCTAACTGAGGTAAACTAAACATCAAAACCTAACATAAAACTTAAGGACGCGCTATGTGTTCATCTAAAGTGCGCCATCTTGAGGCCCGGCGGTGGCAGTGGAAGAGAAAAAAAAAAAAAAAAAAAAAAAAAAGGGGGGGAGGAGAGGGTGAGAGTGAAGGGTAGTGCTGAGGGGGAGAGGAGGGAAGCAATCTCAACCCGGAGGTAATGTTTCTATGAATAAGTGTTCCCATTCACCCCGCAGTTCCCCCTCAACAAAAGCAGTTGAGTCTTTAAATGGTATCAGGATCAGTCTCTGGATTTCTAATTCAAAGGTTAGTATAAGCCTGCGCCACTTGCGTAAGAAGAGGCCTAGTCTATTTTGCACGTCCAACCTAACATCCATCTGTTCAATAAATATCTGTGATCTGAGTAGATTTCTGAAGCCTTGGAAAGAAGGACCCCTTCTCACCGTCCAGCTTTTTAGAATACATTTTCTAGCTATAAGTAGCACCAAGCTCAGTACTGCATCCTGTTGCTTATTCTGTCGTGCCCAATGTAGAAAAATGACCGTTTCAGGCGCTTTGCTGCTTTTTAACAAAAGATATCTAAAATAAATTTAAAGTCTTACAATTGCATGCTCTATCTGACTTTCATATCCCTTAAAACCAATTATTGCAAAATTCAGTTGCCTATCCAAAGCCTTTAGCATTATATATATTGGGCTTTGAAAATATTAATAGTTTGAATTATTTAATTTAAAAGATATGCTTTTAAAAATACAAAGCTAATGGTATATCATTTGGCTTTTTTTCTATTACAGTCGCTTCCAATGCGATTTTTCTAGCACATTAACTTTTGTAGAATATTAAACGTTTTCATTATTTTGGTCTAATGTATCATTTATAAATTCATGAGATATTTTGCTACATTACTATGTATTTGGAAGTTTAAAATATATGATGCTGTTTTTAAATGATATAAAGTCTTGTTTTCTAGGATTTCTAAATGATGTCTGTGATATTTATGTGATATAATATGGTGTATTTTATTTATGAATAACTATAATAGACCCATTTATTATATCAGGCATATGCAGAAGGACAAACTAGCCCAGTTGTATCATTTATTTTCCCCAAGCGTATTCTTACACTGGCTTAGTAATAAAATGTTTGGCATCTCCCATATGTCACAGCCCTTTTTAAAAAATAAAATATATTTCTTAGCTGTCAATACAGTTCATCCTTAGTTTATTTGGCTGACACACTAGATTATTATGGCCACTATTCTCTAAAGCTCTTTGCTCAGTCAAAAATTGACAACACAGGGGTGTGAAAAAGGCTTAGAAACAAAGGGGTTAATTTATTTAAGGGCTCCATTTATCAAGCGGCGTATGAAGCTTGTAGCCGAGAGTTAAAGGGACATAAAACACAAACTTTTTCTTTCATGATTTAGAAATAGCATGCAATTTTAAGCAACTTTCCATTTTACTTTTATTATCTAATTTGTTTCATTCTCTTGATATCCATTGTTGAAAAGCATATCTAAATAGGCTCAGTAGCTGCTGTATATTGGTGCCTTGTGTGATTGGCTCACCCATGTGCATTGCTATTTCTTCAACAAAGGATATCTAAATAATGAAGCAAATAAGATAACAGAAGTAAATTGGAATGTTGGTTAAAATAATTGTATTCTCTATCTAAATCATGAAAGAAATATGTTGGGTTTCATGTCCCTGTCGGAAGAAACGGTCATTAGACTGCTCTGCTGCTTCTGAACCTTTATGCCAGCACTTAGCTGGCAAATTGAAAGCACCACAGACACGTTCACTCGGGGTGACTGACAGCCCCTACTTGTGTGCCATTGGGCTAGCGTGGGCAGGGAACATCACTGCACAAGCAGACATTTGTGCTATTATAAATGCTGGCAGCTATTTCTGCCCGCTTTCTGTGGTCCCAGGCAGACAGGTTTGCAAAGCGAACCCTATCTTTCTGGGCTTTGTTAAATGGGGCCCTATACTTCAGATTTTAAAATATCTAAGTAAGGGCCAGCACTCCTGCAAATAGTGCTCGTGAAGACTGGGGTTCAACTGCCTAACCCCACCAGTAATCCCGTAAACATGTAATGTCCACAGCACTGTATATAATGTAAATTTCCTTTATTCAGACATATTAAAACAGCAACGTTTCGTGACTGTGTGTCACTTAATCATGCTTTAGGTAAAGCATGATTAAGTGACACACAGTCACGAAACGTTGCTGTTTTAATATGTCTGAATAAAGGAAATTTACATTATATACAGTGCTGTGGACATTATATGTTTACTGGATACTTCAGATTTTAGCCTCTTTTTTTTGTATTTCCTATTTTGTGCTTTAAAGCTTTTAAACTTTTTATAAAGTGAAATATAGGATTGTGATTTTAACTAATTCTGATTGTTCTTTGAATGGTTCTGTATATCTTTTTCAAATTGTCTTGCACATTATATTTTTAATAAACAATTTATATGATTCTGCTCGGGAAATATAGTCTCTTTTCACATAGTGTATAGGTAATCAGTTTCTTTTATTAAAATGTAATTCTCTTTTACATCTGCCACATAAAATTGATCCAGACAGAAACACGTTACTCACATGCACATTGTCAAAATCCTCTAGAATAATGATCAGAATACCCTCCAGGTATAAACTTCGCCACTAAAACCACCTAGCTTCACTCCTCTGCTTACTGTTTCTCCTGTTCCAATCAGTTGCTCCTGAATACTCTTAGTTCTCAGAATAACAGTGTCCTCCTTGGACAATATTTGGCAATGTGTTTCAGCCAGGGTTGCCACCTCGGCCATGTTTTCCTGGACAATTATCAGTTATGCATACTGCAGGGTGTGCAATGAGGAACATGAATAGTGCTGTCCAGAGTCACTATTCATATGCTGTCCAGAGGTGCAATACATGTCCCCTTCTGAGCACCCTGCAACATGTATAACTCATAACTGTCCAGGAAAAGATGGCTTAGGTGGCAACCCTAGTTTTAGCTATGTTACTCTGTTACTCAGAAGAAAGAAAGGCCTACACAGATGTGAGCAAATTGGAAACAACGTGCTGTGCACACCAAAACAGAGAGACAAACAAGGGAGATACCAATGAGAGACAGCTTGAGAAAAGCTCAGTAACAAAGCTGAAATGCTTTGCCTAATGCTGTCCAATGAGGACACAGGAACTCTTGGAAACAGAGTATTCAGCAGCATCTGATATGAACCAGAAGAACGGAAAGCCAAGGCGTGAAACTGGGTGGTTTTTAAGGCGAAGAAACTGCATTTTTTTTCAGATATTTTCAGATAAAACAGACAATTTGAAACAACATTCCAATTCACTTTTATTATCAAATTTCCTTCATTCTTTTGGTATTCTCTAGTGACTGCTAAAAATGTAAGAAATAAACATTAAAAGAAAAAAAAAATGCACTAAGGAGTTTTTTTTAAACACATCTGGTGACCCAATGATAAGAGGCATATGTGGAGCCACCTAGCTAGGTACGCTTTTAAAAAATGTGCTTTAAAATTGCGCATTCCATCTGAATCATTAAAGTTACGTTTTGACTGTCCCTTTAAGCACTAAATTGCAGGGCATCTGCATGTAATCATGGCCGGACTTTTAGCCGATGGACATTTGGCAGATGGACATTTGGCCGACGGACATTCAGCCGATACACAAGTGACTGGCGGATAACAGTCCGGCCACGAAATAGATAGATAGATTTGATAGCTAGATACATAGATTAGATAGATAAATAGATGTGATAGATAAATTTGATAGATTCGATAGATAGATTTGATAGATAGATTTGATAGATAGATAAATAGATAGATTTGATAGATAGATAGATAGATAGATAGATAGATATATAGATAGATAATTTCCCAGACAGAGAATTTCAAGACGTGCGGGCTGGGACCCATTATAAGGTTCCCAGAGGCTGTTGCTGCGCCCGAGGCTCTGATTAGAACAGAGCATTTTAGAGCGTATCTGCCCTCGGCCGAAATCGGAACATGCTTCGGCATTCTGTCCGTCGGCCATATGTCCGTCTGACAGAATGCTGTCTGCCAAGAGCAAAGATAATATAACCAATGCTTCGAAGAGCTACTCCTGTGGGGAGGTGAATGGATCAGCAGGTGTATGGCCGCCGAAACCACTACCACTCAAACACAAGATAACAGCGCTATTGCCCCAGGTGTCCTGGCTGATGTAGAGACGCAGTAAAAGTTAATTGGTTATATTATTTTTGCTCTTGGACCCTATCAAATTGGTGTTAAAAAGGCTTTTGTGACGCTTTTAGTTATATTTTAATAAAATTTGTATCTGAGATTTGCCTAGTGTACTGTTTTCCCACCAGTATAAAGAGGGAGTGCGCATATCCTTGAGCTTAGTCGAAAGCTCTAACGAATGTTAGTAACCACTTGTTACAAAAGAATTACCTACTTACGAGCTGTTACAGTTTCACACTATGCTGCAATTTTCTGTTTCCTTCTCTATGGGATCCCACTGAGGAGTTGATTGTAGACCCGCAAACAAGCTGAATATTCCATCAAGAGAACTTGGACATATCCTTATATTTGAACTTTTATCTGTTTTCTTTTTATCACATTTATTTCATATTCTGTTGGTTTGTGATTAATGGTATATTTATTTTATACCGCATGTAATATAGATGAAAAAGCGTAAATGCTGAAACCCACGTCGCCCGTAAATTCACTTAATATACTGCCGTAAGTCGGATAAACTAGTGATGTCTAGAAATGTGAGTAAATGCACATATCTTGAGTCGCCAGTGACTTGCGGCAGTTTAGAAACTGCCGGCGTATAAGAATTTTTTTTTTAAAATCTCCGTAACAGTCTAACGCGCCTCCTAAAAATAAATTCAACACGTCAAAACCCCTATATCTGCCATCACCCCACAATGCAACTAATAATACAAGTATTAACCACTAAACTGCCAACCCCCCACAACGCAATATACCTAATTAAACTATTAACCCCTAATCTGCCATTCACCCACATCACAATCTAACTAATACATTTATTAACCCCTAATCCACCATTCACCCACATTGCAATCTAATAAATTTATTAACCACTAATCCGCCAAGCCCCCCACATCGCAATAAACCTAATTAACCTATTAACTCCTAAACTGCCAACCTTCTACAACACAATAAACCTAATTACACTTTTAACCCCTAAACCGCCAACCTCCCATATGGCAATAAACCTAATGAGCCTATAAACTCCTAAACCGCCAACCCCCCACAACACAAATAACTAATTTAATTACTAAGCCCCCTAACCTTAAACCCCTAAATTAACCACAAATTACAGAAAAAATAAACCAAATTTAGATATATAGGTATAGAATTGTATTTTGCATAAATATTATCAGAAAATTCAAACCTAAACTCACTCCCTGATGTGTGTAGCAACTTAGAAAAAGAAGACCTCTACAACCTACCTATAAGCAATGTATACAATTAAAAAGTGCGCTAAAACAGCAACAGCATCAGCCAGTAGGGATTTGTACAATTAAAATAATTTATTTTATAAATCAGCAATTGTTAGCCTATGTGTACACAAAGTAAAAACCACCGGTGCTCTAAAAGTATGATAAATCAGTAGATAAAACAAAATAGTAGCAGCAATATTAAATCTAGATAATGTCAATAACCGCAAAAAGCGGCTTTAAATGTGGGGTGTTTGGAAAGTCACCGCAAACTGTCCTTTGTATTTAGGAAAGTAAACCTTGATGTACCTCTATTGAGGATTTCATTCCCCTCGGCAATAAAAAAAGTGTGGATTTGTTGATCCCACGGTTCACGCAACCACACAAGACTGTTTTATTTCTTGCCTTTTGTTTAAGTTAACACTCATCAGGGTCGATTGTCCTTTAGCAGGTGTCTCCTCCTGGTGTTCTTCTCACTCTTGGTTTGTCTCCACTGTGCCACTTCCATTTTGTTGCTCACGTGTGTAGATCCGACCAATGGGAACGTTTATACAGCCGCTAAGCAAAATTACACAGCAGATGGCTGTGTGATTATTTCCAATCGATTCACAGAGCGCTCTGTATGAAAATGCAGGAGTATCCAGGTGCAACATTTACGCATTTCAGACTCTCAAAAGCCTTTATCAAGATGACCTGGTCTTTTCTTTTTTTTCCTTTCTTTTATAGGGTTTGTCCTTCTATTGTGGGAGTGTGTATTAGTTTACTTATGCAGTGTGACTTTCCAATTAGCCTCAGTTTTGTCCATCACTGTCTTAATACATTGCATGTAACATTCTAATACAAGAGGTGCTGTCAGCATATATCAGTTTCTATACATAAAAAGGTTCCTATAAAATCAATGTTATAAAAACATAATAACAAAATATAATAAAAAACATGTAAAAACATAAAAGAGTTCCCTTGAAAAAGAGTAAATTGCTAAAGTTATATCTATGTATCTATATATATAAAATATAAAGAATTTTAGATTAAAAATATGCACACATTTCTAAATCTGAAAGAAAGTTGGAAAAAAGTTGCTGTTGTAAGAAATAAATAAACAAACGCCTAGATTTAGAGTTTTGCGTTAGAAGGGGTGCGTTAGCTACGTGTGGTTTTTTCCCCCCGCACCTTTTAAACAACGCTGGTATTTAGAGTTGTCTGAATGGCTGCGTTAGGCTCCAAAAAGGGAGCGTACAGGCATATTTACCGCCACTGCAACTCTCAATACCAGCGTTCCCCCAAAGGAAACAATGGGGCAGTTTGAGCTGAAAAAAACGCAGCCCCATTGTTTCCTACGGAGAAACACTTCCTAAGTCTGCATCTAACACCCTAACATGTACCCCGAGTCTAAACACCCTAACCTTACACTTATTAACCCCTAATCTGCCGCCCCCGCTATCGCTGACCCCTGCATATTATTATTAACCCCTAATCTGCCGCTCCGTACACCGCTGCCACCTACATTATACCTATGTACCCCTAATCTGCTGCCCCTAACATCGCCGACCCCTATATTATATTTATTAACCCCTAATCTGCCCCCCCCCCCCCAACGTTGCCGCTACCTTACCTACACTTATTAACCCCTAATCTGCCGACCGGACCTCACCGCTACTCTAATAAATGTATTAACCCCTAAAGCTAAGTCTAACCCTAACACTAACACCCCCCCCCAAGTTAAATATAATTTAAATCTAACAAAATAAAATAAATCTTATTAAATAAATTATTCCTATTTAAAGATAAATACTTACCTGTAAAATAAACCCTAATATAGCTACAATATAACTAATAATTACATTGTAGCTATTTCAGGATTTATATTTATTTTACAGGCAACTTTGGATTTATTTTAACTAGGTACAATAGCTATTAAATAGTTAATAACTATTTAATAGCTACCTAGTTAAAATAATTACAAAATTACCTGTAAAATAAATCCTAACCTAAGTTACAATTAAACCTAACACTACACTATCAATAAATTAATTCAATAAACTACCTACAATTATCTACAATGAAATCAACTAAACTAAATTACAAAAAAAAACAAACACTAAATTACAAAAAAACCCCACTAAATTACAAAAAATAAAAAAAGATTACAAGTTTTTTAAACTAATTACACCTACTCTAAGCCCCCTAAAAAAATAACAAAGCCCCCCAAAATAAAAAAATGCCCTACCCTAATCTAAAATAAAAAGTTTACAGCTCTTTTACCTTACCAGCCCTTAAAAGGGCCTTTTTGCGGGGCATGCCCCAAAGAAAACAGCTCTTTTGCCTGTAAAAAAACATACAATACCCCCCCCCCCCAACATTACAACCCCCCACCCACATACCCCTAATCTAACCCAAACCCCCCTTAAAAAACCTAACACTAAGCCCCTGAAGATCTTCCTACCTTGTCTTCACCACGCCGGGTATCACTGATCCGTCCAGAAGAGGCTCCGAAGTCTTCATCCTATCCGGCAAGAAGAGGTCCAGAAGAGGCTCCGAAGTCTTCATCCTATCCGGCAAGAAGAGGACATCCGGACCGGCAAACATCTTCATCCAAGCGGCATCTTCTATCTTCATCCATCCGACGAGGAGCGGCTCCATCTTCAAGACCTCCGGCGCGGAACATCCTCTTCTCCCGACGACTAGACGAAGAATGAAGGTTCCTTTAAGGAACATCATCCAAGATGGCGTCCCTCGAATTCTGATTGGCTGATAGGATTCTATCAGCCAATCGGAATTAAGGTAGGAAAAATCTGATTGGATGATTGAATCAGCCAATCAGATTCAAGTTCAATCCGATTGGCTGATCCAATCAGCCAATCAGATTTAGCTCGCATTCTATTGGCTGTTCCAATCAGCCAATAGAAACCTTCATTCGTCGTCTAGTCATCGGGAGAAGAGGATGTTCCGCACTGGAGGCCTTGAAGATGGAGCCGCTCCTCGTCGGATGGATGAAGATAGAAGATGCCGCTTGGATAAAGATGTTTGCCGGTCCGGATCTCCTCTTCTTGCTGGATAGGATGAAGACTTCTGAGCCTCTTAGGCTAGATTAGGGGTATGTGGGTGGTGGGTTGTAATGTTGGGGGGGTATTGTATGTTTTTTTACAGGCAAAAGAGCTGTTTTCTTTGGTGCATGCCCCGCAAAAGGCCCTTTTAAGGGCTGGTAAGGTAAAAGAGCTGTAAACTTTTTATTTTAGATTAGGGTAGGGCATTTTTTTATTTTGGGGGGCTTTGTTATTTTTTAGGGGGCTTAGAGTAGGTGTAATTAGTTTAAAAATCTTTTTATATTTTTTGCAATTTAGTGTTTGTTTTTTTTTGTAATTCAGTTTAGTTGATTTCATTGTAGATAATTGTAGGTAGTTTATTTAATTAATTTATTGATAGTGTAGTGTTAGGTTTAATTGTAACTTAGGTTAGGATTTATTTTACAGGTAATTTTGTAATTATTTTAACTAGGTAGCTATTAAATAGTTATTAACTATTTAATAGCTATTGTACCTAGTTAAAATAAATCCAAAGTTGCCTGTAAAATAAATATAAATCCTAAAATAGCTACAATATAATTATTAGTTATATTGTAGCTATATTAGAGTTTATTTTACAGGTAAGTATTTAGCTTTAAATAGGAATAATTTATTTAATAAGATTTATTTTATTTCGTTAGATTTCAATTAAATTTAACTTAGGGGAATGTTAGTGTTAGGGTTAGACTTAGCTTTAGGGGTTAATACATTTATTAGAGTAGCGGCAAGGTCTGGTTGGCAGATTAGGGGTTAATACTTGAAGTTAGGTGTCGGCGATGTTAGGGAGGGCAGATTAGGGGTTAATACTATTTATTACAGGGTTTGCGAAGCGGGAGTGAGGCGGTTTAGGGGTTAATACATTTATTATAGTGGCGGCAAGGTCCGGTCGGCAGATTAAGGGTTAATAAGTGTAGGTAAGGTAGCGGCGACGTTGGGGGGGGGCAGATTAGGGGTTAATAAATATTATGTAGGTGTCGGCGATGTTAGGGGCAGCAGATTAGGGGTACATAGGGATAATGTAGGTTGTGGCGGTGTGCGGTCGGCAGATTAGGGGTTAAAAAATTTTATTAGAGTGGCGGCGATGTGGGGGGACCTCGGTTTAGGGGTACATAGGTAGTTTATGGGTGTTAGTGTACTTTAGAGCACAGTAGTTAAGAGCTTTATGAACCGGCGTTAGCCCAGAAAACTCTTGGCTTTTTTCTGCGGCTGGAGTCTTGTCGTTAGAGTTCTAACGCTCACTTCAGCCAAGACTCTAAATACCGGCATTAGAAAGATCCCATTGAAAAGATAGGATACGCAATTGACTTAAGGGGATCTGCGGTATGGAAAATTCGCGGCTGGAAAGTGAGCGTTAGACCCTTACCTACAAGACTCTAAATACCAGCGGTAGGCCAAAACCAGCGTTAGGACCACCTAACGCTGGTTTGGACGGCTAACGCAGAACTCTAAATCTTGGTGTTAGAATGCCTCATGAGACAATATATATCTGAAGAACACATTCGGCTAGATTACGAGTTTTGTCGGTAAGGCTGTGCGGTGCTAACGAGCATTTTATGCTCACCGCTCACCTACAGACAGCGCTGGTATTACAGGTTTTTAGAAATCCGGCGTTAGCCGCAGAAAAGTGAGCGGAGAACAAAATTTAGCTTCACATCTCACCTCAATACCAGCGCTGCTTACGTTAGCGGTGAGCTGGCAAAACGTGCTTGTGCACGATTTCCCCATAAGGATCAATGGGGCAGAGCTGGCTGAAAAAAAAAAAAAAAAAAACACCTGCAAAAAAGCAGCGTAAAGCAGCCCCATTGATTCCTATGGGGAAAATAAATTTATGTCTACACCTAACACCCTAACATGAACACCGAGTTTAAACACCCCTAATCTTACACTTATTAACCCTTAATCTGCAGCCCCGACATCGCCGACACCTGCATTATATTATTAACCCCTAATCTGCCGGTCCGGACACCACTGCCACCTACATTATACTTATGAACCCCTAATCTGCTGCCCCCAACATCGCCGAACCCTACATTATATTTATTAACCTTTAATCTGCCGCCCCAATGTCGCCGCCACCTACCTAAAACTTATTAACCCCTAATCTGACGCCCTCAACATCGCCGCCACTATAATAAAGTTATTAACCCCTAAACCTAAGTCTAACCCTAACACCCCCCTAACTTAAATATAATTTAAATAAATAAAAATAAAATTACTACAATTAACTAAATGATTCCTATTTAAAACTAAATACTTACCTGTAAAATAAACCCTAAGATAGCTACAATATAACTAATAGTTAAATTCGCCTAGATTTAGAGTTCTGCGTTAGCCGTCAAAACCAGCGTTAGGGGGTCCTAACGCTGGTTATGGCCGCCCGCTGGTATTTAGATTCAGTCAGCAAAGGGTCTAACGCTCACTTTCCAGCCACGACTTTTCCATACCGCAGATCCCCCTACGCCATTTGCGTATCCTATCTTTTCAATGGGATCTTTCTAACGCCGGTATTTAGAGTCTTGGCTGAAGTGAGCGTTAGAAATCTAACAACAAGACTCCAGCCACGGAGAAAAGCCAGGTGTTAAGAGCTTTCTGGGCTAACGCCGGTTCATAAAGCTCTTAACTACTGTGCTCTAAAGTACACTAACACCCATAAATTACCTATGCACCCCTAAACCGAGGTCCCCCCACATTGCAGCCACTCTATTAAATTTTTTTAACCCCTAATCTGCCGACCGCACACTGCCACCACCTACATTATCCCTATGAACCCCTAATCTGCTGCCCCTAACACCGCCGACACCTACATAATATTTATTACCCACTAATCTGCCCCCCCAACGTCGCCGCTACCTACCTACAATTATTAACCCCTAATCTGCCGACCGGACCTCACCGCTACTATAATAAATGTATTAACCCCTAAAGCTAAGTCTAACCCTAACACCCCCCTAAGTTAAATATAATTTTTATCTAACGAAATAAAATAAATCTTATTAAATAAATTATTCCAATTTAAAGCTAAATACTTACCTGTAAAATAAACCCTAATATAGCTACAATATAAATAATAATTATATTTTAGCTATTTTAGGATTAATATTTATTTTACAGGCAACTTTGTATTTATTTTAACTAGGTACAATAGCTATTAAATAGTTATTAACTATTTAATAGCTACCTAGCTAAAAGAAATACAAAATTACCAGTAAAATAAATCCTAACCTAAGTTACAATTAAACCTAACACTACACTATCATTAAATTAAATACAAATACCTACAAATAAATACAAATAAATACACTAACTAAAGTACAAAAAATAAAAAAAGAACTAAGTTACAAAAAAAAAAAATAATTTACAAACATTATAAAAATATTATAACAATTTTAAGCTAATTACACCTACTCTAAGCCCCCTAATAAAATAACAAAGCCACCCAAGATAAAAAAAGCCCTACCCTATTCTACAATAAAAATTGTAAAGCTCTTTTACCTTATCAGCCCTTAAAAGGGCCTTTTGCAGGGCATGCCCCAAAGAATTCTGCTCTTTTGCCTGTAAAAAAAAAATACAATACCCCCCCAACATTACAACCTACCACCCACATACCCCTAATCTAACCCAAACCCCCCTTAAATAAACCTAACACTAAGCCCCTGAAGATCTCCCTACCTTGTCTTCACCACGCCGGGTATCACCGATCCATCCAGAAGAGGGTCCGAAGTCTCCATCCTATCCGGGCGATGTTTTCATCCAAGCGGGGGCTGAAGAGGTCCATCATCCGGCTGAAGTCTTCATCCAAGCGGGGGCTGAAGAGGTCCATCATCGGGCTGAAGTCTTCTATCAAGCAGCATCTTCAATATGCTAATCAGATTCAAGTTCAATCCGATTGGCTTATCCAATCAGCCAATCAGATTGAGCTTGCATTCTATTGGCTGTTCCGATCAGCCAATAGAACGCGAGCTCAATCTGATTGGCTGATTGGATCAGCCAATCGGATTGAACTTGAATCTGATTGGCTGATTCAATCAGCCAATCAGAATTTTCCTACCTTAATTCCGACTGGCTGATAGAATCCTATCAGCCAATCGGAATTCGAGGGAGGCCATCTTGGATGACGTCCCTTAAAGGAACCTTCATTCTTCGGGAGTTCGTCATGGAGGAAGGATGTTCCGCGTCGGCGGGATGAAGATGGATCCGGAAGAAAGAAGATTGAAGATGCCGCTTGATAGAAGACTTCAGCCGGATGATGGACCTCTTCAGCCCCCGCTTGAATGAAGACTTCAGCCGGATGATGGACCTCTTCAGCCCCCGCTTGGATGAAGACATCGCCCGGATTGGATGAAGACTTCGGACCCTCTTCTGGATGGATCGGTGATACCCGGCGTGGTGAAGACAAGGCAGGGAGATCTTCAGGGGCTTAGTGTTAGGTTTATTTAAGGGGGGTTTGGGTTAGATTAGGGGTATGTGGGTGGTGGGTTGTAATGTTGGGGGTGGGGTATTGTATGTTTTTTTTTACAGGCAAAAGAGCAGAATTCTTTGGGGCATGCCCCGCAAAAGGCCCTTTTAAGGGCTGGTAAGGTAAAAGAGCTTTACAATTTTTATTGTAGAATAGGGTAGGGCATTTTTTTATTTTGGGGGGCTTTGTTATATTTTTAGGGGGCTTAGAGTAGGTGTAATTAGTTTAAAATTCTTGTAATCTTTTTTTATTTTTTGTAATTTAGTGTTTGTTTTTTGTAATTTAGTTTAGTTGATTTAATTGTAGATAATTGTAGGTAGTTTATTTAATTAATTTATTGATAGTGTAGTGTTAGGTTTAATTGTAACTTAGGTTAGGATTTATTTTACAGGTAATTTGGTAATTATTTTAACTAGGTAGCTATTAAATAGTTATTAACTATTTAATAGCTATTGTACCTGGTTAAAATAAATACAAAGTTGCCTGTAAAATAAATATTAATCCTAAAATAGCTACAATATAATTATTATTTATAGTGTAGCTATATTATGGTTTATTTTACAGGTAAGTATTTAGCTTTAAATAGGAATAATTTATTTAATAAGAATTATTTTATTTTGTTAGATAAAAAATATATTTAACTTAGGGGGGTGTTAGTGTTAGGGTTATACTTAGCTTTAGGGGTTAATACATTTATTATAGTAGCAGTGAGGTCCGGTCGGCAGATTAGGGGTTAATAATTGTAGGTAGCGGCGACGTTGGGGGGGCAGATTAGGAGTTAATAAATATAATATAGTGGTCGGCAGGGGTTAGGGGCAGCAGATTAGGGGTTCATAGGGATAACGTAGGTCCCGGGCCTTGTGGCGTTGTACGGAGCGGCAGATTAGGGGTTAATTGTATAATGCAGGTGTCAGCGATAGCGGGGGCGGCAGATTAGGGGTTAATAAGTGTAAGGTTAGGGGTGTTTAGACTCGGGGTACATGTTAGGGTGTTAGGTGCAGACTTAGGAAGTGTTTCCCCATAGGAAACAATGGGGCTGCGTTAAGAGCTGAACGCTGCTTTTTTGCAGGTGTTAGTTTTTTTTTTAGCTCAAACTGCCCCATTGTTTCCTATGGGGGAATCGTGTACGAGCACGTTTTTTAAGCTGGCCGCGTCCGTAAGCACCGCTGGTATTGAGAGTTGCAGTGGCGGTTAATTATGCTATACGCTCCCTTTTTGGAGCCTAACGCAGCCCTTCTGTGAACTCTAAATACCAGCGTTGTTTAAAAGGTGCGGGGGAAAAAATACATGCGTAGCTAACGCACCCCTTTAGCCGCAGAACTCTAAATCTAGCCGATTGTATCCAGCTTAGGGTTTATTTTTATTTTACAGGCAACTTTGTATTTATTTTAACTAGGTAGAATAGTTATTAAATAGTTATTAACTATTTAATAACTACCTAGTTAAAATAAATACAAATTTACCTGTAAAATAAAACATAACCTAGAATTACACCTAACACTACACTATAATTAAATGAATTCCCTAAATTAACTACAATTAAATACAATTATCTAAAAACAAACACTAAATTACAGAAAATAATAAAATAATTACAAGATTTTTAAACTAATTACACCTAATCTAATCCCCCTAATAAAATAAAAAAGCCCCCCAAAATAATAAAAAGCCCTACCCTATACTAAATTACAAATAGCCCTTAAAAGGGCCGTTTGCGGGGCATTGCCCCAAAGTAATCAGCTATTTTACCTGTAAAAAAAGTACAATACCCCCCAACATTAAAACCCACCACCCACACACCCAACCCTACTCTAAAACCCACCCAATCCCCCCTTAATAAACCCTAACACTAACCCCTTGAAGATCACCCTACCTTGAGAAGTCTTCACCCAACCGGGCTGAAGTCCTCAACGAAGCCGGGCGAAGTCTTCATCCAACCGGGCAGAAGTGGTGCTCCAGGTGGACAGAAGTCTTCATCCAAGCCGGGCAGAAGAGGTCCTCCAGATGGGCAGAAGTCTTTTTCCAGACGGCATCTTCTACCTTCATCCATCTGGCGCGGAGCGGGTCCATCTTCAAGACATCCGACGCGGAGCATCCTCTTCATCTGGAGTCTTCTTACTAAATGACGGTACCTTTAAGTGACGTCATCCAAGATGGCGTCCCTTCAATTCCGATTGGCTGATAGAATTCTATCAGCCAATCGGAATTAAGGTAGAAAAAATCATATTGGCTGATGCAATCAGCCAATAGGATTGAACTTCAATCCTATTGGCTGATCCAATCAGCCAATAGGAATGAGCTCGCATTCTATTGGCTGATTGGAAACTTCATTCTTCACTCGGACTTCGTTTGAAGAGGATGCTCCACGTCGGCTGGATTGAAGATGGACCCGCTCTGCTCCGGATGGATGAAGATAGAAGATGCCGCCTGGATGAAGCCTTCTGCCCGTCTGGAGGTCCTCTTCTGCCCAGATCGGATGAAGACTTCTGCCCCTCTGGAGGACCACTTGTGCCCGGCTGGGTGAAGACGGCTCAAGGTAGGGTGATTTTCAAGGGGTTAGTGTTAGGTGTTCTATTCAGCCAATAGGATTAAAGTTCAAACCTATTAGATGATTGCATCAGTCAATAGGATTTTTTCTACCTTAATTCCGATTGGCTGAAAGAATTCAATCAGCCAATCGGAATTGAAGGGACACCATCTGGGATGACGTCACTTAAAGGTATCGTCATTTACTAAGAAGACTCAGGATGAAGAGGATTCTCCGCGTCGGATGTCTTGAAGATGGACCCGCTCCATGCTGGATGGATGAAGATAGAAGATGCCGTCTGGATGAAGACTTATGCCCGTCTGGAGGACCACTTCTGGACCGGTTGGATGAAGACTTCGCCTGACTTCGTAGAGGACTTCGGCCCGGTTGGGGTTAGACTTCTCAAGGTAGGGTGATCTTCAAGGGGTTAGTGTTAGGTTTTATTAAGGGGGATTGGGTGGGTTTTAGAGTAGGGTTGGGTGTGTGGGTGGTGGGTTTTAATGTTGGGGGGGTATTGTACTTTTTTTTACAGGTAAAAGAGCTGATTACTTTGGGGCAATGCCCCGCAAAAGGCCCTTTTAAGGGCTATTTGTAATTTAGTCTAGGGTAGGGCTTTTTTATTTTATTAGGGGGATTAGATTAGGTGTAGTGATGTCGCAAACCTAAAAATTTGGGTTCGCGAACTGCGAACTCGAACTCCCGCAAAAGTTTGCGAACCGGCGAACCGGGCGAACCCCCATTGACTTCAATGGGCAGGCTAATTTTAAAGCCCACAGGGACTCTTTCTGGCCACAATAGTGATTGGAAAGTTGTTTCAAGGGTACTAACACCTGGACTGTGGCATGCCAGAGGGGGATCCATGGCAAAACTCCCACGGAAAATTACATAGTTGATTCAGAGTCTGGTTTTAATCCATAAAGGGCATAAATCACCTAACATTCCTAAATTGTTTGGAATAACGTGCTTTAAAACATCAGGTATGATGTTGTATCGATCAGGTAGTGTAAGGGTTACGCCTGCGCTTCACAGTGACAGACCAAACTCCCGCAGCGGGTACAACATCATCATCATCACACTGTACGTCCATGTGTGTAATGCTGCCTGACTGAGACATATCCCTGTTATCTACATCCTCTGGCAAAAATGGTTGCACATCACTCATTTCTTCCAACTGATGTGTAAATAACTCCTCTGACAGATCAAGTGAAGCGGCTGTGGTGCTAGTGTTGGTGGTGGTGGCAGGCGGGCGAGTGGTAACTTGAGAGGTGCTGCCCGAAGATAAGCTGGAGGAGGATGGTTCGTCAAGGTGCGGAGCGGAAGCTATAGAAGATTGGGTGTCCTGTGTTAAAAAGACAACTATGTCCTCAGAACTTTTCGAGTTCATGGTACGTGGCCTCTGAACACTGGGCATTATTCTAGGGCCAAAGGGAATCGCAGCACCACGACCACGATGGCACCTGCGGGGTGGCCTGCCTCTGACTGTCATTTTTTTTTAAATGTACACTTACACTACTATTAAACAAGATATGAGTGGTGCCACTGGGCAAGTGGGCACAGTATACGCTGTGATTAATGGGGCCCTTTAAATTAAATTTTTGATGACTGTGTCTCATTTCCTACAAGAAGAACTACTGCTAAGCTGAACTCCTTTAAGGCTTGTGAACTTGATACAGCTGCCGAAAGGATCGCTATTGTGTTGAAAAAGCATGCAGGACAACTACCAACGCCTGGCTCACTACACCCAAGGCCTGTGAATTTGAATACAGCCCTCTGAGGGAGCGCACCAGTCTACAAATTGAATATACTGCCAGATGATCTAGTACCTGCACCAAGCACCACGGAATAAGAGTGCCTTGAAGTTACTATCTACCATCATCTAAAGGATTGCTATTACCCAGAGATCGTTTACATTCTGTTCCTCCCGAAATCAGCTGGACATTTTCAGAAAGGGTGATGTAAGTGGACTACGCTAGGAGTACACCCACCTCCAGAGGATCACCCACCTACAGGACGAACAATATTCAATCTGTGCTCCACAGATTAGCGCAAGGTACCTCACTCGCCCATTAGCTTGATCCAATGCTATTAGTATGATCATCTAGTCACGAGTGTTTTTGTTCACTATAGTGCACTTTCAGGTTAATACTGTTTTAACCCCAGATTATTACTGTTTTAACCCCTGGTTTTTACGCTGGACGTCCAGTTATTAAGTCTGTTTGTATTGCTATTTGTTTTTATTTATACTGTTTGAATATCTCTGCCCTCTTTATACTTATATTTATTTGAGTATAGTTTTCTTCTATCCTCAATCACAGTATATATATATATATATATATATATATATATATATATATATATATATATATATATATATATATATATATATATATATATATATATATATATATATATATATATATATATATATAGATTTGTGGTTAATCTTTCCCCTTTCTGTATGTTTTTTCAAACTAATTTAAAGGGCCCCATTAATTACTTTTTAGTATATATGTACTGATTTTATTAACACTGATTTTATAATCTTGATTGTATTGTAATTTTACACTATTAAATATATTTTCTAAGATATATATTAGGCTATTACCATTTATTAACTTTTATAACTATTATATTTCTGCTAAGGTAGACCCTTTTAGGTTACCCGCATATTGTATTTGTGTACTACCCTGCTTTCAGCGCCAGTATTTCCGCTTAAATTATTCTACTATCCTCCTCAGGGTTCTTAGAGAGAGACCCTTCTATACTTGGCATTAGGGTTGATATAAGAGCCAATTCTCACCTAGCAGACTGATGTTTCACAGTCCAAAAAGTTTTAGTTTTTTTTAAATGTACACTTACACTACTATTAAACAAGATATGAGTGGTGGCACTGGGCAAGTGGGCACAGTATACGCTGTGAGCCTGACACCAAAAAGCAGACTGATGTTTCACAGTCCAAAAAGTTTTTATTTTTTTAAATGTGCACTTACACTACTATTAAACAAGATATGAGTGGTGGCACTGAGCAAGTGGGCACAGTATACGCTGTGAGCCTGACACAAAAAAGCAGACTGATGTTTCACAGTCCAAAAAGTTTTTATTTTTTTAAATGTACACTTACACTACTATTAAACAAGATAAGAGTGGTGGCACTGGGCAAGTGGGCACAGTATACACTGTGAGCCTGACACAAAAAAGCAGACTGATGTTTCACAGTCCAAAAAGTTTTTATTTTTTTAAATTTACACTACTGTTACACCAGATATGAGTGGTGGCACTGGGCAAGTGGGCACAGTATACACTGTGAGCCTGGCACACACACTGGCAGGCAGGCAACTGCAATTAGATTACACAAGCAGACTGATGTTTCACAGTCAAAAAAGTTTTTTTTTTTTTTTAATTTACACTACTGTTACACCAGGTATGAGTGGTGGCACTGGGCAAGTGGCTTGTCAGGCAGGCAACTGCAATTAGATTACACAGGAAAAAATAAAAAATAAATAAAAAATGATGTTCTAGCCCTAAAAAGGGCTTTTTGGGGTGCTGTGCTTACAGCAGAGATCAGATGAGTCCTTCAGGACTGTAGTGGACACTGAATACACTAGCCTAGCTATCAATTTCCCTATAAAATCATCAGCAGCAGCAGCACTATCCCTCCTCTCACTAAGAATGCAGGATCAGAATGAATCTAAAATGGCTGCTGCCCAGGAGCTGGGAGGGTCTGGGAGGGAGTGTCTGCTGCTGATTGGCTGAAATGTGTCTGCAGACTGTGAGATACAGGGTCAAAGTTTACTCAATGATGATGAATAGGGGGTGGATCGAACATTGCATATGTTCGCCCGCTGCGGCGAACGCGAACAAGCTATGATCGCCGGGAACTGTTCTCCGGCGAACTGTTCGCAACATCACTAAAGGTGTGATTATTTTTGCACTTCTCGTCTCACTCTGATTCCTGTGACCCTGACATTCATTTCAGAGAAAGGCAAATTAGATGGTCATCTATATAGTTGTGTATTGCAAATCTTAGATCAAACAAAAGAAGCATATGCCAACAGACTAGATGTCTGTGGAAATCCCTATGAACCCTCACTAAGTCCCAGGAATATAGTTAATTTGCACAGAACTGTTAATTACCCCTAGACCTCGAATCCACACCTGTGCTAGCTAAGCAGAGACACATGTTTTGCATTATAACTTGTAAATTCATTTTTGAATCACAGCTTATCTTTAAATATCAAACATTAAATATATGCCTTAGACTGTATTAAATGTCTATATATGGATCTGGGGAAATGCAATTCGGATTGTAACGGATTAAATAACAATTGTCATAATCCCACTTTAAAATATGTAACATATTTATATTTTTTCTGTCTTCCAGACATCTAAAGGACAAATTGGAATACATATGCTGAGTTAATAAATAGCAATACAGTCAATTTTAAAATGTGCAATTTTAATAACCTATTTCTTTATATCTTTCAGGCATCTAATAAGTACATATATAATTGGTATTTTAAATAATATTCAATGTATTTTGTACTCTCAAAGAGAGAGATACAGATATGAAATATTAATCTGTATATAGTAATCCAATGTAGATATAATTATATGAAAATGACATATGTTTGCTGATCTCAAGGTATGTATGAGATATTAAGATGATGGCTGAGAGAGTAAGTGAATCCATGATGAAGATATTATAATCCTTTTAAAACGTTTCATTGAAAATATGATTTTAAATGCATTTTTATATATTATAAGTGGAATATATTCACGTTTGGTTTTAAAATGATCAGAAAAAATGGTACTGTGTGATCCATGTGTATTTGAACATGTAACTTATTAGTAGTAGGAATCATGGTGTGTTGAATAATCACTTTAAAAGGATGTATTAAATTGTTAGCAATATTGATGATGAGATCTGCATTCCTGGTTGTCTGCTGCCACCTATGGATCAGGAACGATATCACATCCAAAAGGCATTTGGCTGCTCAGGGAGAAGTTTCCCAAAATAACCTATGAGATATTTATGACAAGCTTCTGAAGGGCCTATAATATTGTTTCAACAATGATTCAGATAATATAAGCTGAATGCAAGAGGAGAAAAGAGGCTGCTGACTTTTTGCTGAACGCTGGACTGATAACTTCCTGCATTGGGACACAGTCACTTTAAGCAAATTGGGCTACTTTTTATTATCCATATTGCAAATACCCTTATTTTCATATGAGGTGAAACAAGAAGTTCTAGAAGCTGAATTATCGATTTGGTTATTTTGAGGAAGTATACGCGATTGATAAATATATATATAATATTTAAATCAAAGGAATTTGGTAACCATAACTAATTGCAGTTAGTAGATTCAAAGGACATTTTGTATTTTAGCTTACATTCATAGTCCTGTGTAGTCTTAAAGGGACAGTATACTGTAAAATAGTTTTTCCCTTAATGTGTTTACAATTGTTTTTTTTATCAACTGCAGAGTAAAAAATGTATGAAAATTAGCTTTTTAAGGCTTATTTGTGTATATTAAAGCTCTGATTTTGTGTTTTGAAGCCACAACCTAATACAATGGGTTGAGCTTGTAGGTATAATCAGATCTCATTACTGTATCACATTGTGCACATATACCTGCTTCTTTATCTTATATCTGTCCTTAAAACAATCACCAGTACCTTGAAAGAACAATGGAAAATCAACATTTTATTACCTTATCTCTGCTATATCCAACTGGGAGTGTAATTTCTTCTGCTGGCTGTGTTTACAAAGCTTATCTATAGCTGGTACGCGCGGCCACAAACTTTCAGAATAGGTGGGGATACCACATGCTAAATCAACCATTTCAAATGCCAATATAAGGGTAAAGGAGCTACTTGTAAACAATTTAATACACTCCAGCAGGTAAAGTGGATCATTTGGAACAAATGAAAGGGGAGTATTTTTTTGAGTAAACTGTCCCTTTAACTAGTCACTCTTGTATGCTAAGTAATTAATGTATTTGCTAGATAAAGGTCCTTTGTATTGCATATTTCTAAGGCAGGCCCATTATTGTAAGTTAATCTCTCTGGTGTATAATTTATCTTTGCAAATATATATTTGCAACTCCGGCCTAGGCCCATCTCACAATTGGTCGCCCCGAACGTGTCATACTAGCGACAGAGCATCAGGCACGTTGTACGAGTGGGCGCACAGACACGTGAGACGTCATCATTGGCGACGACGAGGAACACAGATCGCACCACAACACGCCGAAGATGGGTACCTTCCACACAGCGGCAGGATTATTACAATACAGGTGTCTACCTTAGCGGGCCCATACAGGAGCAGAGACAAAGCGACCATACTAATCTACGTGATCTGCAAAACATAGGTGCACTCACGTAACACCTTCTTCACGATTACAACAACTCCAACTGTCCAGCAGACACAACCCCACAGAGGGATTCGGCCTGATACCATCCAAACAGGTAGTTATATGCTCTGGACTGTTGTTTACTTATTTTTACGCTTGCTCTGTCTTGAAACACCCGCTTTTGCTTATTTTGCCACTGCAAACCTTGTCAGCTAAGTTCTTATTGACCTATATACATTTATGCTGATTGCAACAATACTGCACTTGATTGACACCTACTTCACATGAAAAGTACTGGTCACTTTTCTTACACAGGACTGAACTTTGATAACTGAAAAGAGAGACAGCATCATTCTTTTGTTTCTTCAACTGGTTTTGCTCACAATTCTGATCTCTCTTATATCACATATTTTTCCATTGATATACCATGGCCGAAATGTCAGAAACTGCAACCACACATCCCACAGGGGAATCTTCTGATGATAAACGCAGGCACATTCTGGCCACAGCACTCCAAGGGGCTAATGCTTTACCTACAGTACCTAGGGAAGAAAATTTGCCCTCATTATTTTCAGGTCTGGAGAAACTCAGATACAAGGAGACTAATCTCTGGTGGGACATAGAATTTCTGGACTTGTATATCAAGGAGGGGAAGGTCCCACGTGGGCTAAGGATGAAAAAATCCCCCTCCTTTGCTCAACAACTACCAGAGTTCATGGAGGAGTTGAACCATACTCTAACTAGATGTTCCATGACCCTTATGAATCAACTACTGAGACATAAAAGACAGGAAAGAGACTTAATCCTGACAGAAATTAAAGCTACAGAGACTCACATTCAACCCTTTGAGGCTACTAGCCAATATAAGGATTACACAGCACAGCTAGAGGAAACTATCAACAAATTAGATATGGACTTATCCAGCAGAAAAGTGTCTAAATACAATCGTGACACAAAGGACTATGACCTTAATATAGTCTACTCATGGCAACAACTTAGGCCCACCAGGGGGAGGGAGAACTCTAACACCTCCAAGAATAGTAATAAAAAATGCAGGGGTCACACAAATGGGGAAAAAGTCACTTTTTCCAGCATAGTAACCATTGACTCAGAAACATCTCTCCCACAATTCCCCAGCACTCCCACTTCTGAGCCTAGTGAACCCTCCACCTCAGCTAATGCAGGAACTGGTGTCCCTACTAGAACAACTCTGGCCACTCTTGTTAAATCACCTAGTCAAACTAGTACTCCTAAAGCCTCAAGCCAGGCACACCGGTACCCCAGCAGGACAGCCTCAAAAAACAAAAAGAAATAATTAATGTGATTAATCTGTCTAACACTCAACTCACATCTGCACAGATCTCCATACTTAATAAAGGACTCACTTTTTCACCCAGCACGAATTTTGATGTCTTTTCTACTGTCATAGACATCAATAGACTAGTCCGCAAACTTACACTAAGGAAACACTTCTCAGACACTAATATGGAGGATCCCCCCCAGAGCCTTCCTTAACACCTTCAGATAGCATCCACTCAGGTCTACTATTTAGAGACCAATGTGATTTTAACACATTACTATCACTACAAAACAACACCTCCAGCCCTTCATCACTCACACATAAGTTCTCACACAAAGACCGTTCATTCTTTTACCCTATTCAGGCTAGAAGCCCCAGCATTGAACTGTATCAAGACACAGTATTGAGAGATATTTTATCACTCAATGAGACCATAAAAGATACTCATTCAACAGTCAAACACAATATTACCCATGAAGAAAAAAATGCACTGGCTGAACTAGAGACCAACCCTGACATTGTAATAACACAGGCTGATAAGGGTGGGGCAGTAGTGATCCTCAACACCACTGATTATATGGAAGAAATCAATGTGCACCTTGGGGACACTTCTACCTACACACGTTTAGGATATGACCCCACTTCTAGGTTCAGCCAAGAATTATTCTCGTTCTTGGACACGGCCCTGGAGAATGGCTTCATTACCAAGGAAACCATGGAATACTTATTTGTAGAGAATCCTCTTACTCCAACCTTCAGGGTCGTGCCCAAGATACACAAAACCCTGACTAGACCCCCAGGGAGACCCATTGTGGCTAGCATGGGGTCCCTATGTGAGAGACTGGGGGCCTGGCTCGACTCTGTCTTACAACCCATAGTCACCACATTGCCAGGTTACATTAGAGACAGTGCCCATCTCCTCTACCAGCTTAATGACATCAAATGGCAACCAACTTTTCAGTGGGTCACCATAGATGTAACGGCCCTTTACTCTAGTATACCCCACCAAAGGATTGGAGGCTCTGGGTCACATGATCAGGAGGTATACTTCATTTTCCGATGAATACATTCAATTTGTAGTTTCCACTGCTAAATTCCTTCTCTCACACAACTACTTTGTCTCTGGGGGGGAATTCTATTTGCAGAATTGTGGCACAGCCATGGGGGCAAAATTTGCCCCCGCATATGCCAATTTATACATGGGCTGGCTGGAACTTAACAGCATTTATGCTGATGACTTCCCCCTCAGGGACAATCTAGTTGTGTATGGCTGCTACATCGACGACCTTATAGTCATTTGGAATTCTGATAACCAGATAGAGGCACATACCTTAGTGGACCTTCTCAATGACAACCTGTTTAATTTAAAGTTCACGCATACGTTATCATCCAATTCCATAGCTTACTTAGATTTACATCTTTATATAGATGAAGGATCAAACATTATTTCCACAATTCACAGGAAGACCTTAGCACGCAATACCATACTTAGAGCTGATTCTTGCCATATTAGACATACCATCAGAGGCATCCCTAAAGGCCAATACATTAGGGCACGTAGAAACTGTTCCACTATTCAACAGTACAGAATACAAGCAGATGCCATCACTCAGAGACTCCTAGAAAGGGGTTACAATAAGAAGTTACTCATACAAACAGCTAAGCAAGTGAGTAAAATAGAGAGGCAGACTCTGTTTTCAAGCTACACTGGTAGAAATACCACCAATACAACAAAGAAAAATGCATTTACTGATTAAATTGTTTTTTCCACCCAATATAGTAGACAATTTGATGAAATCTGCAAAATAGTACTTAAATATCTTCCTATTCTCCAGAGTGACATCAAACTACAATACATAACCAAACAACAAATTAAATGTGTAGCCAAGAAGGCCCCCACAGTGGGGGATAGAGTTAGGAAACATTTCACTAACAAACCCACACCTGGGACACATTGGCTCAGCCTCAGTAAAGGCTTCTTCAAATGTGGCCATATCTGCAAGAGTTGTAATTATACTCAGAAAATAGATCACTTTTCTTCATCTACCACGGGCAAAACATTCTCTATCAAACAAAGAATAGACTGCACTACCCGTTTTGTAATATACTTAATAACATGCTGGCAGTGCTCCCTTCAATACGTAGGTCTCACTACACGACCACTTAAGGACCGTATCAGACAACACTTATTATCCCTAGAAGATGAAACTCCCAGAACCCCTGTAGCTAAACATTTCCGCTCTCATGCTAACCACACTAAACATCTTTTTACATTTGTAGGCATTGAACATATCCACAATGACATTAGAGGAGGAGATAGGGTGGGGAAACTTCAGAAGAGAGAGGCATATTGGATATTTACCCTTCACACTAAATCTCCCCATGGCATCAATATGAGACATGACCTTGACCTATTCATTGATTAGGCTTGATACATGCCCCATCAGCAGGGGACCTTTTTGCCTCTTCCTCCATTCTTCCCTTCCTCATCTATCCCCTCTTCCCCCTCTCTGTCTTAACCTTTAACTCCAGGCCGAGCAATTTCTGTCCCTAGGTTCCTGTTTTAGTTAGATAACCTAATTTTTAGTGTTTTCTCCTCTTTCACTGGTTTGTAACTCATATCCTACATTCAGACTACTACTATCCAATGGCCATTTCCAATCCCAGAATTGCATACTACCTTTATTCAATATCTAGCATTTTTTTCTGATCTGACTTCTTCACTTCCTTACCTGGTACCCATGTCATCTGGATTAAGCTTATATAGAGCGGGCAACCAATGACCAATAGGTACAGTTTCCCCCCCATGGTCCTGACACAAAAATTAGGTATTTACTCTATATACTGTGAAAATTTGTCCGGCCACTAGGGGCACATAGAAATAATAACCCTATTGGTCCTGCCCAAGCCCTTAGCCTAATTTCCTACCAGTGTAACAAAGATATGGCCATCTATTATTATTATCCTCCCTCTTATTTTTGTACGTCTTATCTAACAAATATTTCCTTTTTTATTAGTAAGATACTTCCTTTGTAGATACATATTGTTTTAGTCCAGCATTTTTAGATTTCCCCCTATGCACCCTCCTTCTCCTTATTTTCAAGTGTTATCCTGTTACTTTCAGGAATAGTGCCCACCTTAACCTATTAGTCCACTCAAAACTTAGTCTTATAAACTGTAATGAGTGTTTTAATGGTACAGGAAACATTACAATTGTCTCTGTTACCAATACAGGAATTCAATGCCATAAAACTTCATAGAGAAAACCAACTTACAAAATTTAAGAATATCCTAACATTGATTCCTAGTGATTTCCGGGCCAAACTAACTTAAAGATTTTTCTGAAAAAGAATTTAGTAAAATTAAGAACTATATCACGAGGTGTAAAGAAAAGAAAGGGAATACAAAAACAAACAAATATATTAATATATAACAAAAAAACAAAAAAGTAATATAGTAATAAAAGAAATTGTAATGCACGCTTATGATGTGTGCTTTTTAACACAATTATGGAATTCAGGGGTGGAGAGTATCTTCCCCTAGACCCTCTCCACTCCTAGTTTCCTGTCCTTTATCCTGAATGTAATGAATATTGTGCCAATAGTTCATCTTAATTAACTTATTATCACCCTGATTTAAACACCACTTTTAAATAATTCCCCCTTTTTTCTTTCCCCTCGCACTTATTTTTTTTTTATCAATCAATAGATTTTAGATGGTTACTCACTGATGTCACTTATTTATTTATTTATCTTAGATAATACACGCTCACACCCAGTTTCACCTTATTATCACAGGGATCAGTGCCGGGATCAGTGCTGCCCACTTTTGTGAATTATGTTCTATTGGCTGATGTTCTCTATATAACCCCTTCACATGTAACACTACTAGATCTCTGATGAAGCGCATGTGAGCATGCGCGAAACGCGTCAGATCTAGCACCCCTTGCACACCTGTGTTAGTGCTACTCACTCTGTATATCGAATAAAGTCACCTGGCTTCAAGTTCCTGAGTCCTCGCCTTTCTTCTTGTATTCTATATATATATATATATATATATATATATATATATATATATATATATATATATATATATATATATATATATATATATATATACACTGTATATATTTTAGAATTTGTCTTAACTGTAGATAATTAAGAATTTATTTCAGCTCAGATAAATTGGCATAGGAGTTGGTTGTTTGTACAAATAATATATACAATTTCTGATGTTTTAAATTGGAGTTATAAAGGATAAATTGTGGCTAAATAGCTTAAGTATATTTGTCTGGAAATTAACAAACAATATCTTGGCATCTCATTGTGATATTTAAATGCAACTCTGATTTGGGAAATGATTGTGAATAAGGTATTTTTTATGATCTTTGTATAGAATATTGTAACAGCATAAACGTGTATAGTTTGATTCATAACCTGGCTCCTATAAATATAATTCAATGTGTCTATAAATTTTAACTAATATAAAGAATTTAGGAATTTACATTAATACATTGTTTTGATATATGCATTTAATTGGGGGTTTGTTTAAAGAATAATTATTAAATATATTGTATTATAACCCTGCCATATACTGGCAACAGTCATGGCCATAAATATTGACACCCCTGCATTTCTGTCAGATAATGCACCACTTCGCCCAGAATTGTTGCAATTACAAATGTTTAGGGATTCTCATGTTTTATTTTTTGTTTGTATTGGTACGACACAAAAAAATGGAGAACCCCCCCCAGATCTGACACATTCCATGCAAATCTCCCAAAATGCACTGGACAAAATTATTGGCACCTTCTCAAAATTGTAAGAAATAATTGCATTCCAAGTTTGTGATGCTCCTGTAATTTGTAATTAAACTCACCTGTATCAATTAACACATGCTGAAAATATAGAAATCACACCAGCAACCAGTTAAAATCAGGGGCTAAGTCCTACAAAAAAAAGTGTGAGAACTGACTAAGACTTCTACCCCCCTAATAATTAATATTGTTTTATACATACATGCATAAATACACAAACACACATACAGTACGCTGTATTTATATGTATATAATCTATACACTTCGGATCCTGGATCCCATAATCCCTTGAGAAAGAAGGGATTTAAAGGAGCAGCAGAGAGAAGAACAAGAAAGGCATTGGAAGCTGACAGTACAACTTAAACAAAAGCAACACTGCTCTATACTTGAAAGCTAAAGGTACTGTTTGGCACAATATTGACTCTGATTATATCCACTCCTGTGGAGGACTTTGCCGCATTTATATTTGGAAGATTCATTATCATTAATATGTTATTACTGTTATCAATTTGTTATTTCATATATCACTACTTTGCATTGTATTGGGTGTAATATCAGAACCTAGCGCTGAATAGTCTTGTTGTGTGTTTTAGTGTAATCTATACACTTTGGTTAATGAAAGCAAATTAAAACCAATGAAGGGTTGAATGGTTGCCTTTGGGCCTGAGACTCATCCTCTGTCACAAAGTCTCACCCACTTAAGGTGCAACAGTTCTATTTCTGCTGAGGGGAGCTAAATAAGCACCATATGTTCCACACTGTGCAGGGTGAGGACTGCTAACAGGCTTACATTTAGTTTATTGTAGGAAGTGTTACTGCCCATAACTAGAGGCTCTCACTATCCCTTTAACCCGACTGTGCTCCAGCTCCTCCAAACAGCAGCAGCAGTGTTTACTGAAGTGTTCCTGTTCTCAGCCCAGGGGGAACTTAGTTCCCGCTGCAAAAATAGTGCAGGAACTCTGTTCCCACGCGTTCCCACCCAACTTGACCCCTGGTTAAAATGGTGAAAAATGTACTCAATAAACAATAAATAGGAGTGCCTACAGGCTAAAGTATCATATCAGGCAATATATATAATAAGTACATTAAATTAGTACATTTTTAATTAAAATATGAGTATATATATTTTTGAATAATTAAACAAAGGGAAACTTCCAGCTAGAGAGACGGAGAAAAGGGGAGCCTGGTAATTGCTAGAGTGAGAGGGCGTATACATGAGAGGCACATGCAGATTACACACGGGGAAGGAAAGCTGGTGGTATACACAGGGACTGCACAATCTGCAACAACATCTAGCCTGGAATTAGATACACAGGGTGAGACAAATACAGCTTGAAGAGGAGGCGCACTGACACGGGGGAGTAGCGCACTGCACGGAGTGAGCAAAGTTTATTAATAACCTGTGTGGATACGGTTTAGATATAGGAAAATGCACCCATGAGACTCTTGGGGTGCAAACAGGTGGAACTTTATGTATTCAAGCAACTGCTGCAGGATTCTCAGACAGGCTGGGCTCAGAGGTTTTCTTGAAGCGGACATTCAGCTTGACTATAGGAAACCAAACAATGGTTGTTCTCTCTTTTTTCTACGTACAATCGGATTTTAAATTTTTATTTTAATTTTTACATTTTTTTTTTTTTTTATTATTATTTTTACATGACTATTGATTAATTTTTTTTTTCATTTGGGATATCATACTGACATATCCTTGTATTCACACATAACCACTTAATTATTTGAGGATCACTACATTATTATATGCGGACATTTATTTGAACTTTCTCTCATCATTTATTAGTTTAGGACATTCACTGGAACTTACTTGTAATAAACCCTCACCTTGGGATCTATCCAATCCTGCTATTGGTATTTCCTCAATTGTTCACTTATATATGCTCATATTTTAATAAAAAATGTGCTAATTTAATATACTTATTTTATATATTGTCTGATAGCATAATTTAGCCTGTAGGCGCTCCTATTTATTGTTTATTTTTATCTTTCCCTCATTAGATCCTGTTAGGTGATCTAAATAGTGAGCTTTTATGTTTTTCTGGCGATGGTAACTATATTTCCTTATTAATTAAAAATGGACTTAACCTTTCTGTTATATGTCTCTGTGTGCCACACTGAGTATGGAGAAACAGCAGCAAAGAATTGTCTGAGGATTTGAGAACAAAAATTGTGGAAAGCATGGACAATCTCAAAGTTACAAGTCCATCTCCAGAGATCTTAATTTTTCTGTGTCCACTGAGCGCAACATCGTCAAGAAGTTTATAGCCCATGGCACTGTAGCTGATCTCCCTGGATGTGGATGAAAGAGAAACATTGATTAAAGATTGCAGCAAAGGATTGTTCAAATGGTGGATAAAGAATCTCGATCAACTTACAGACAATTAATTCAAGCTGACCTTCAGGCACAGGGTACAAATGTAAATTCAAACTTTTCCAGACAACAATTTCTTTAAAAGACCTTTATTCTTTTTAAGCAGGACCCATAGGTACAAACAACAATGTTTCAAACTATGACATGACTAAGAACCTATTGTAAGTTTGAAACATTGTTGTCTGTACCTATGGACCCTGCTTAAAAAGAGTAATGATCTTTTAAAGAAATTGGTGGCTGGAAAAGTTTGAATTTTCATTGTGCAGTTGAGACCTAGCTAGTCTCTTTTCATGCCCCACTCTAGAGAGTGTGCTGTCTTCCCATCCTGGATTATACAGGGTACAAATGTGTCAGCTCGCACTATACGTTGCCATCTGACTGAAAAGGGATGCTATGGTAGGAGACCCAACAGGACCCCACTGCTGACACAAAAACATAAAAAAGCCAGATTGGAGTTTGCCAAAACTTACCTGAGGAAGCCAAAATCATTTTGGGAGAATGTGCTGTGCACAGACGGAACAAAATTACAGCTTTTTGGTAAAGCCCATCATTCTACTGTTTTGAGAAAAAGAAATAAGGCTTTTAAAGAAAAGAATACAGTTCCTACAGTCATGTTTTGATGTTACTTAGCTGCTTTAGGCAATGGATCTCTTGACTGTGTGCATGGAATTGTGAGATCTGAAGACTACCAAAGAATTCTGTGGTGCAATGTAGGGCCCAGTGTCAGAAAGTTGGGTCTCCATCAGAGGTCATGGGTCTTACAGCAGGACAATGACCCAAAGTACACGTCAAAAAGCACCCAGAAATGACAAAGCGCTGCCAGCAAATAAGTCCAGATCTCAATCCTATAGAGCACATGTGGAGAGATCTCAAAACAGCAGTTGGGAAAAAGAAAGAGTGGCCCAAAATCCCAGTAGAGAGGTGTAAGAAACTCACTGATGGTTACAGGAAGCGATTGATTTCAGTTATATTTTCCAATAGATGTGCTACCAAATATTGGAGATTTGCTTTGAATGTGTCAGATTTGGCTTTTTTCTCCATTTTTTTGTGTCATACCAATACAAAGAAATAAACATGGGAATGCCTAAACATTTGTAATTGCAACAATTTTCTGGGCAAAGTAGTTCATTAGCTGACAGAAAAACAGGGGTGCCAATATTTCAAGTAGCGAAACATGAAAAAATACTCATACGAAAAAAACACAACCAGAATTATTTTATATTGGCAGAAAGCCGTGTTCACCAACAATGAATTAAGACTCTCGTGAGAATTAAAAGCAACGTTAGATCAAGTCAATTGATGAAGGAACTGGGGTAGGTATCCATACGTTACTTGCACAGCTGGGCTTGAGTGCTAACTAACAAAGAACCAATAACAGAACCCTGACGTTACATGCACACAAAGAAAGTTCACACGGCATGAAACTAATGCCGTTGGCAATGGACAGGGACGGGAAAAAAATGTTTACTCTATCCTAAACGCAATAAAACCAACCATTGCAGATGCAAAGCTACCACACTGAGCACATTATGTGAGAGAATCTCAGAAATATTCATGAGCCTAAATTTATCAGAACAAGCGGCAAATATATATATATGGAGCCCTTTGCCGTTATGTAGATGAAAACATGTAAAAACATATTTATGCAATCGTCAGCATTTAACTATGTATTTATTGTAAATATTTCATATTCCAATGTTCTGCAGATAGCACAATATTTATTTCTAAATAGATATTACTATATATATAAATCTGCATATTACTTTACCTATATACAGGGGAGGAAAAATATCACAATGGTTTACTAGTCAGGGGTTAAAAGCTACTAGCCCAGAGGAAAAAAGTTAGTAGTTCACTCAAAGTTAAAGATAGGAAAAAAGTCAAATATCTAAGTTGTCCACTGCAATTTTTAAGTCATCTGGGACCACTGGACCACTGGAAAATTCAAGCCCTGCCTATATATAATAATCTATATATAAAGATATAAATATATATTTGTTTAAAGAAACATCAGATATATGTAGAAATATGTATTTATAAATAAATAGAACATATTCGTGTTGTGTTAGCACAAATAAGAATATAGCAAAGAGTTCACGTCCACAGCACTGTATATATGCAAACAAACTTTTATTGAAGCATACAGACAAGCAAGTGAAATGTGACGTTTCGGGCTGATTAAGGGCTAGTGAGCCCAACACATTGCAATTCACTTACTTGTCTGTATGCTTTTGTGGTCCCCATGTCCATCGTGCACTACCCAGGAGGGTTACTTCAGGTGCTTTGCTATGTTTGCTTTTTATACCCTGACAAATAAGAATATGTGATCATGTTTGTGTGAGAGTGGGGTACTAGTTTTTTTCCCACTTTTTTTGGTCGAATATGTGCATGCGCATGCGATATTCTAACTTTGGATTTTTTCAGCTCAATGGGTTTACTTTCAACTCATAATATGAGTGCAACCCGACAAGCACAAGAATCTTACTTCTAACGCAATTAACGCTCAAGCTGGAGTGTCAATTTGCGCTCCACTCATAATCTGGCCCAAAATGTTTAAATTTGTGTAGTTAAAAAAAAAAAACTTTACAGTAAAGTTTCATTTATTTTTCCCTTTTTCCTTTTAATTTTCTGAAGTTAGTTGGTCCTCTAAATTTTTGCAACTTTCTATAAAGTAATGGGTGTCGCCATGTTTGAGCTGTCTCTCCTGCTGAGAAAAATTAGGGACAGTTAAAAAAAAAACAGGTAATAAAACAGACTGTGAGGAACATAGGATTATCCAAAAGGGTTTCCACACAGCCTTTTTTGCACAGAGATAAAAAAAACTAGTTCAAACTTAGCAGTGCCCATTACTTTATAGAAACTACACTACATTGTAGAATCTAAACTTTTACACTTATATTTCCAATATTTAAACAAATAATGTAATTGTAAAAAGAAATACATCTACTTTAAATTCTAAGGCTAATTTTTTCTTGGAATCCATCACTATATCTAGCATGGGCCCGATCCGATATGCAGCGTCGCCCGCAAAAGCCGGCAACGCCGAAATTTGCACTGGTTTGGTATCCTATATACGGCGTAGGGCAATCCCTAATAAAGTATTTAACCCCTAAACCACCGCACACGGACCCCGCCGCCACCTACATTAAAAGTATAACCCCCTAATGTGATCCCCCTACACCGTCACAAGCTACATTACATACCCCCTAATGTGAGTCCCCTACCCCGCCGCCATCTATCTTACCTACCCCCTAAAGTGAGCCCCTACCCCGCTGCCATCTATCTTACCTACCCCCTAAAGTGAGCCCCTTACACCGCCGCCATCTATTTTATAAATATTAACCCCTAATTTAATCCCCCTACACCGCCGTCAGATATATTAACTATATTAACCCTAATTATATTAGTGAAAAAGAATGCGAGGAGCACAGGTTTGAATGAGTTTCAAAATAAAAAGTTTATTGAACAAAACGATCGCGCAACAGCGCAAATGAGTGAGATATGCACACAGCGGTAAGTCTATGACAAACCAAAACATACAGTGTGAGGGGGGGGGGAAACAACCTCCCCAGGGTTAATACAGAACTGAAAAAATCTACTGTTAGAAACAGACTGCAAAATAGACAGGTATACGCGTTTCAGCAGATTGCCTTACTCATTACCTGGTTAAAACATTTGTGCGTGCTCCTTAAAAAGGCTAGCAGTCAGCTTCCCATTGGTTTAAAGGGACCCACCCCTTTTTACAAGAAAACCCAAAGGGAACCAATTACAAAGTACAAATTAGTACACAGAGATTTTAGATAATCATACAGTGTTCGATTAAAGACTCCTAATGCAGTTATAATACATAAACATCAACAACAATAAATATATATATATATATATATATATATATATATATATATATATATATATATATATATATATATATATATATATATATATATATACAATGGGGACACAGAAGTTATCTGAATTCATCAACAGCCTAAATATATATACAACAAAGTAGTGTGATGTATTTATAGCAAAAAGTAACAATCTTGCTATGACTTGAGTTTCACGGAGAGTGCTCTAATCACCATTTCTCTGCTGCTCAAATGGAACTTCTGCTTCCATGCACTCTGAAATATAACATAACAAAATAAGGCATGCTATATGAGTAAAAATAAAGGTAGCAAAGTAAACAGTGAAGTAAATTCAATAAGAAAAACAAAAACAGAAGACAAAAAGCAAAAACACACACAAAAACAAAAACAAAAACAGAGGATTGCACATGTCATACAAACCAGTGAACAAAATGTACACTGTTAGTGTCGTCTAATTTATAATCTAACCAATATATGAACCTTCCTGTTATTTACGGAGCCAAACGTCCCTCACTAAATAACAAAATAAAAAGATTGGTTTTACCACATTGAGGTTTTCACTAACTGTGTACAGGCCCATACTAAGGCTATTAGTGCCACATAATCACAAATTAGTACTGCAGCTACCTAATAGGAGCTGTGAGAATGAACTAACTAGTGAAGCTGCCATTGTATAAAGATATGTGACTATATTGTATGGCTTCAATGATATAAATATACACAGTCACAGGTCCCAGTTAGAGGAACCTTGTCACTATTTATTAAAAGGTGGAGTGTAACACCTGGAACTATACAAATAAGAGAGAAACAGGGGGCAAAGTAAGTAATTATACAGCTGTATTATCACAAATCATTCATGAACATAGTGGACCAGAGACTCGATTCCAGACTGGGGTACTGGGGTAGAGGAGGAGGAGAGGAACCCAGGCCAAAGTAGAGTGGTACTCACTAGAAAGTGAGAGGTTATAGGGTCACCAGAAGTTAATTAAATCATATTCAGAGTTGAGACCCTCTGGGACCCTTGTCCTCAATTTGAAGATCCAAAAAACCTCCCTCTCCCCCAGCCTGCGGTTCCTGTCCTGTCCTCCTCTAAGTGGGGGGACCTTCTCTATGATGGTCCAAGAGAAGGATGCTGTGTCCTTAGAATGTGTGCCTAGAAAGTGTTGTACCAGAGGTGTGGATAGTACTCCAGCCCTGATGTCAGCAAGATGTTCCTTAATGCGGACCCTGGCCTCCCTGGTCGTGAGACCCACATATTGAAGGAAACAAATCTTGCAACTAATGACATATACCACATAGGTGGATCTACAATTGAGACATGAATCTATCTCAAATACCTGGCCTGTTGTCAATGAATTAAACTGACTTCCTGTTGTCACCTTTTCGCATGCCACACAAGTGCGGTGGTGGCAGCGAAAAGTACCCTTGCAACTCAACCACGATGATATATTCTGGCTTGACTTTCTCAACCTAGTAGGTGCTATCATGTTACCTATAGATTTGTTTTTCTTATAGGCTACTCTCAGGCCTCTCTCTACCACCTCCTTTAGTTTGTCATCAGCAGACAGCATGCTGAAGTTTCTTCTCAAAATCTGACAAATGTCATCATATTGTTTGGAATATTCGTAAGGAAAATAATTTTGTCATCTTCCCTGCTTCGTAAGTTCGATCTCCCTGTTAGGGTCTTCGAAGGTTCAAGGAGTCTATCCCTAGGTATACTTTAAACGATATTCCTAGCCTTAGAGATGACTAAACTCCTATAGCCTCTTTCCCTAAACCTTCTCTCTAGATCATCCGCCTGTTTGTTGTAAACTGCTGCATCACTACAGTTTCTTTTCAGGCGGATGAACTGTCCTTTTGCAACCCCCTTAAACACTCCCTGTGGATGACAACTCTCTGCATGTAAGAGGGAGTTGCCTGAAATTGGCTTACGATAGGTTTCTGAGGCTATAGTTTGCCCTTGCTTGCCTGTCAATGTTACATCAAGAAAATTGATACTCTTACTCTGCACTTCGTGGGTAAAATGAATGCCCATGGCCTCATCATACAGACTCTCCAAAAAGGTCTGCAGGTCAGGTCTACTGCCCCTCCATATAAACAGGAGGTCACCTATAAAACGGCTGTACCAGATGATACATTCTTTGTGGGGATTTCTGTCTCCAAAGACGTGGGACAGCTCCCACCAACCCGTAAACAGGTTGCCATAGGAGGGGGCAAACTTTGCCCCCATTGCTGTCCCACGCCTTTGGAGAAAGAAATCCCCCTCAAATTCAAAATAGTTGTGGCTCAGTAGGAAGTGGGTGACCTCTACCACATAATCCACAAAGGATGAGTCAGATCAGAACTGTCTTTCCATAAAGAAACGAATGGCCTCCAATCCCCTCTCGTGTGGAATGGAGGTATAAAGCGACTTAACATCAGCAGTTACCCATACAAAATTCTCACCCCACTCCACACGTGAGAGGAGATTGAGAACATGCTTGGTATCCGAAAGAAAGCTCCACAGGGAACTCACCAACGGCTGCAGTACCTGATCGAGCCACTCTGACAGGTGCTCCAAGAGGGAGCCAATACCGCTGATGATTGGCCTCCCCTGCACATTGTCAACAGACTTGTGGACCTTGGGCAGATGATTAAAAGTTGGTATAGCTGGATTAGACACCATCAGGTAATCCCTTGTATTATCATCTATAATGCCCAGCTCCACTCCATCATCTACAAGGGAGGCCAACTGCCGCCGATACAACCTCGTAGGGTCACCCGCCAGACCGACATAATAATCCGGGTTGCCCAGTTGTCTATATGCCTCCTCCCTGAAGCTGTCTGCATTTAGCACCACTATAGTGCCACCCTTATCGGCTGCTCTCACCACAATGCTATCATTATTAGCCATGCTATCCAAAGCCCTTTTGTGGTTGATAGAGATATTACGTTTTTGTCCTCTTTCTGAACTGTAATATAACCTGGTGAGATCTTGCTCTACCCCTTGCTGGAATTTCTCTAAGATTGATCCCCTGTTTTGTAAAGGATAAAAGGATGACTTGCATTTGAAGGACGGAACACGTACCGCCCCTCCAACAATAATATCTCCCCCTACCCCCAGTGTTTCTAGGGCTCTGATGTCACAGTACTCTTGAAAATCAAGTCCCTCCCCATCCCCCATTCCCCTTACTTCTAGGGGCCTATTTGCAGGAATGGAATCAGGACTCTCATAGTCTCTGCGTATTAACTTGTTAACATCAAGTAGAGTTCTAAATAAATCAAAGTCCGCAGAAGGTGTGAATGACAGTCCCAGACTAAGTACCTCCAGTTCATATTTATTTAACACATGGTTTGATAGATTCAGAACATTCTGTAGTTGCAACTTCGTCGTCCTCTTCTCTGGGGGTACCTCCTTTGATCCTTTAACTGTGTGTTTGACTCCATTGTTTCTCCTCCCCCCCCGTCTGGTGCTCTTTGGGGGACCCGAAAAACCTGTTCTAGTTGGGCATTCTCTGTCTCCCTGGTGTCCCTCGGGGTCGCCCCTGCACATCCTGGTTCTTCTCTATAGTGTGAATGTGATTGAATATACCTGTCCCTCTTGTTCCAGACATATACCCGATTCAAGTCGTAGTCCAATTGGTCACGCAGGTATTTGTTGTGTTTCACTTCAAGTAGTAGGGTCTTGGCTTCTGCTACAATTTGTTGTAATGTAGTGTCAAACTTGATATAGCTTGTCTCCTTGCTTCTGTTATTTAGTTCCCTCTGAACTTCCTTTATTTTGATTGCCAGCTCATCCAGGGACTTCTTTTTAAACTTACAGATCAAGTTCATCAGTTTCAGTGAGCAGGTGGTCAAGTGGCCATTCCAAAGGTCAATGAATACCTTATCATCTGTAACAAACGTGGGGAATTTATTAAGCCGTAGCCCCCTGGGTATAATGCCCAATTCCTGATATTTGATCAGGGTTTTTATGTCCCAGCTCAGCTTATTTTCTTTGAGCAGAAGGAACTCCAATTCTTCAAACAGAGCAGCCAAGCTATAATGAGATTTATCTGTGGATCTTCAAATTGAGGACAAGGGTTCCAGAGGGTCTCAACTCTGAATATGATTTAATTAACTTCTGGTGACCCTATAACCTCTCACTTTCTAGTGAGTACCACTCTCCTTTGGCCTGGGTTCCTCTCCTCCTCCTCTACCCCAGTACCCCAGTCTGGAATCGAGTCTCTGGTCCCCTATGTTCATGAATGATTTGTGATAATACAGCTGTATAATTACTTACTTTGCCCCCTGTTTCTCTCTTATTTGTATAGTTCCAGGTGTTACACTCCACCTTTTAATAAATAGTGACAAGGTTCCTCTAACTGGGACCTGTGACTCTCTATATTTATATCATTGAAGCCATACAATATAGTCACATATCTTTATACAATGGCAGCTTCACTAGTTAGTTCATTCTCACAGCTCCTATTAGGTAGCTGCAGTACTAATTTGTGATTATGTGGCACTAATAGCCTTAGTATGGGCCTGTACACAGTTAGTGAAAACCTCAATGTGGTAAAACCAATCTTTTTATTTTGTTATTTAGTGAGGGACGTTTGGCTCCGTAAATAACAGGAAGGTTCATATATTGGTTAGATTATAAATTAGACGACACTAACAGTGTACATTTTGTTCACTGGTTTGTATGACATGTGCAATCCTCTGTTTTTGTTTTTGTTTTTGTGTGTGTTTTTGTTTTTGTTATTGAATTTACTTCACTGTTTACTTTGCTACCTTTATTTTTACTCATATAGCATGCCTTATTTTGTTATGTTATAAGAAGCAGAAACTCAAGTCATAGCAAGATTGTTACTTTTTGCTATAAATACATCACACTACTTTGTTGTATATATATTTAGGCTGTTGATGAATTCAGATAACTTCTGTGTCCCCATTGTGTATGTATATATATATATATATATATATATATATTTATTGTTGTTGATGTTTATGTATTATAACTGCATTAGGAGTCTTTAATCGAACACTGTATGATTATCTAAAATCTCTGTGTACTAATTTGTACTTTGTAATGGGTTCCCTTTGGGTTTTCTTGTAAAAAGGGGTGGGTCCCTTTAAACCAATGGGAAGCTGACTGCTAGCCTTTTTAAAGAGCACGCACAAATGTTTTAACCAGGTAATGAGTAAGGCAATCTGCTGAAACGCGTATACCTGTCTATTTTGCAGTCTGTTTCTAACAGTAGATTTTTTCAGTTCTGTATTAGCCCTGGGGAGGTTGTTTCCCTCCACACTGTATGTTTTGGTTTGTCATAGACTTACCGCTGTGTGCATATCTCACTCATTTGCCCTGTTGCGCGATTGTTTTGTTCAATAAACTTTTTATTTTGCAACTCATTCAAACCTGTGCTCCTCGCATTCTTTTTCACTTTGCTTCATATGGCCATTTTGAGTGAGCACAGGTGAGGAGTGAGCGCGATATCCTGACCGCTAAGCCTGCTCGTTGTCAGGGACGTTTGGAGAGGGGGAGCCACATACCGCACCGACAGAGGAGGTTGTTTGGGAGCTGCACAGTACCGGTTACTGAAGGAGACACTGGCCACACGATGGCAATTGGTGAACACAGGACGATTCCCGGTGGGTGTCAGTAGGATCAGAGGTACGTGCCCGCTTTGTCCTAAACAGTTTATATACAGTTATCCTGTTCTCAGACCTCTTGGGACTTACCTATATATAGCGGTGGGATAGTAAAGACGGGAGACCGGTCTGGAAAGGGAAACGGACGGAACCTCACTCCTCCATAACTAGTGCTCAGGACTGACATAAAGAGCACTCTGTATACGCGAGCTGCACACTTGATCACAGCATGTCAATATTTAATCTGTGAAGCACGCCGCGCCATAGGCTACTCTCCCCTAAAATATTTTCCTTACTCTGGCTAATTATATTAGGGTTAATATAGTTAATATCGTTATTATATTTTATATATATATATATATATATATATATATATATATATATATATATATATATATATATATATATATATATATATATATATATATATATATATATTAAGTATAATAACCCTATCTAACTCTAACATCCCTAACTAAATTCTTATTACAATAAATCTAATTAATATTAATATTATTAATTAAAATATTCCTATTTAAAACTAAATACTAACCTATAAAATAAACCCTAATATAGCTACAATGTAATTAATAATTCCATTGTAGCTATTTTAGGGTTTATATTTATTTTACAGGTATCTTTGTATTTATTTTAACTAGGTACAATAGCTATTAAATAGTTAATAACTATTTAATAGCTACCTAGTTAAAATAATTACCAATTTACCTGTAAAATAAATCCTAACCTAAGTTACAAATACACCTACACTATCAATAAATTAAATAAACTACAAATATCTAAACTAAAATACAATAAAATAATCTAAACTAAATTACAAAAACAAACAAACACTAAATTACAAAAAATAAAAAAAATATTACAAGATTTTTAAGCTAATTACACCTATTCTAAGCCCCCTAATAAAATAATAAAGCCCCCCAAAATAAAAAAAATTCCCTACCCTATTCTAAATTAAAAAAGTTCACAGTTCTTTTACCTTACCAGCCCTTAAAAGGGCCTTTTGCGGGGCATGCCCCAAAGAAAACAGCTCTTTTGCCTGTAAAAGAAAAACACAATATCACCCCCCAACATTACAACCCACCACCCACATACCCCTATTCTAAACCCACCCAAACCCCCCTTAAAAAATCTAACACTACCCCCTGAAGATCTCCCTACCTTGTCTTCACCCAGCCGGGCTGAACTCTTCATCTGATCCGGGCGATGTCCAATCAAGCGGCAGTGAAGTCTTCTTCCATCCAGGTGATGTCTTCAATCAAGCGGCAGTGAAGTCTTCTTCCATCCGGCGATGTCTTCAATCAATCAGCCAATCGGATTGAACTTGAATCTGATTGGCTGATTCAATCAGCCAATCAGATTTTTCTACCTTAATTCCGATTGGCTGATAGAATCCTATCAGCCAATCAGAATTCAACGGACGCCATCTTGGATGACATAATTTAAAGGTACCTCATTGCTCGTTTAATCTTCGTGCCGGATGGATGCTCCACGGCAGAGGAGCGAAGAAAGAAGATTGAAGATGCCGCTTTGCTTGAAGACATCGCCGGATGGAAGAAGACATCGCCGGATGGAAGAAGACTTCAATGCCGTTTGATTGAAGACATCGCCGGATGGAAGAAGACTTCACTGCCGCTTGATTGAAGACATCGCCCGGATGGAAGAAGACTTCACTGCCGCTTGATTGGACATCTCCCGGATCGGATGAAGAGTTCGGCCCGGCTGGGTGAAGACAAGGTAGGGAGATCTTCAGGGGGTAGTGTTAAGGGGGGTTTGGGTGGGTTTAGAATAGGGGTATGTGGGTGGTGGGTTGTAATGTTGTGGGGTGGTATTGTGTTTTTCTTTTACAGGCAAAAGAGCTGTTTTCTTTGGGGCATGCCACGCAAAAGGCCCTTTTAAGGGCTGGTAAGGTAAAAGAACTGTGAACTTTTTTAATTTAGAATAGGGTAGGGAATTTTTTTTATTTTGGGAGGCTTTATTATTTTATTAGGGGGCTTAGAATAGGTGTAATTAGCTTAAATATCTTGTAATTTTTTTTTATTTTTTGTAATTTAGTGTTTGGGTTTTTTTGTAATTTAGTTTAGATTATTTTATTGTATTTTAGTTTAGATATTTGTAGTTTATTTAATTTATTGATAGTGTAGGTGTATTTGTAACTTAGGTTAGGATTTATTTTACAGGTAAATTGGTAATTATTTTAACTAGGTAGCTATTAAATAGTTATTAACTATTTAATAGCTATTGTACCTAGTTAAAATAAATACCAAGTTACCTGTAAAATAAATATAAACCCTAAAATAGCTACAATGTAATAATTAATTACATTGTAGCTATCTTAGGGTTTATTTTATAGGTAAGTATTTAGTTTTAAATAGGAATATTTTAATTAATAGTATTAATATTAATTAGATTTATTTTAATAAGAATTTAGTTAGGGATGTTAGAGTTAGATAGGGTTATTATACTTAATATATATATATAATATAATAACGATATTAACTATATTAACCCTAATATAATTAGGGTTAATATAGTTAATATATATAATATAATAACTATATTAACTATATTAACCCTAATATAATTAGGTTTAATATAGTTAATATAGCTTGCGGCGGTGTAGGGGGATTAAATTAGGGGTTAATATTTTTAAAATAGATGGCAGCAGTGTAAGGGGCTCACTTTAGAGGGTAGGTAAGATAGATGGCGGCGGGGTAGGGGCTCACTTTAGGGGGTAGGTAAGATAGATGGCGACGGGGTGGGGGCTCACTTTAGGGGGTAGGTAAGATAGATGGCGGCGGGGTAGGGGCTCACTTTAGGGGGTAGGTAAGGTAGATGGTTAGATGGCTGCGGGGTAGGGGGCTCACTTTAGGGGGTAGGTAAGATAGATGGCGGTGGGGTAGGGGGCTCACTTTAGTGGGTAGGTAAGATAGATGGCAGCGGGGTAGGGGCTCACATTAGGGGGTTATAGATTTAATATAGCTGGCGGCGGGGTCCGGGAGCGGTGGTTTAGGGGTTAATACATATTTTATTGTTAGGATAGTGAGGGGGGATAGCGGAAAGAGGGTTAGACGTGTCGGGCTATGTTTGGGAGGCGTGTTAGACAGTACGGGTGATTTTATAACTTTAGTCAGGTTTTGTAGGCGCCGGCAGTTTCTAAAGTGCCGTAAGTCACTGGCGACTCCAGAAATTTGTACTTACGCAGATTTCTGGACATCGCTGGTTTGTCAGACTTACGGCACTTTAGCCTCTGACGGCGCCGTATATAGGATAGCTCGAGTTGCGAGCTGAAACTGCGGGCGGCGGGGGTTCCCTCGCTTGCGCTGCAAACTACGATCTTTATCGGATCGCGCCCCATGTAGTTACTGTTTGATATCTCTTTAAATACAGTAAAATGTTAAAATCAATAAATATATAATAATAAAAACTCCTATAACACAAATTTCGAGCAGAAGTACATTTTTTTTTTACAGAATCATATACGTAAATACTCTGAACTCTTACACATAATAATATAACAGTTGTCACTAAACTATACACACACCAAATAGGTAAATCAATAAGAAACAACAATAGTGTGAAACAATAGAAGTGAATATATTGTGTGATTTTTTTTTCCAAAAAAGTATATTTGGATTATTTGCATAAAAGAGTGGTCTGTCCTTTTAAGGTCAATGGGGTTATTCCTCCAGCGCTGTATCTCAAAAGGAAAAGACAAACACAATAGTGAGTACTGTCAGGAAAACAAACTGTGAATATTCATGGGGTCTTAATCTCACTTTACAGAGCTCATAGCTCAGCTCTAAGTTTCCAGACAGCTGCTCCAGAAATTAGAGGAACATGCTTCAAGATGTATAATTAAAAGGTTTATTAAAATATATAGGACATAAAGACATAGGGGCATATGTATCAAGCGCCGTATGGAGCCTGATGCCCCGTGTTTCTGCCGAGTCTTCAGACTCGCCAGAAACAGCAGTTATGAAGCAGCGGTCACAAAGACCGCTGCTCCACAACCTGTCCGCCTGCTCTGAGCAGGTGGACGGACATCACAACAATACAACCCGATCGAGTACGATCGGGTTGATTGACACCCCCCTGCTGGCGGCCTATTGGCCGCGAGTCTGCAGGGGGCGGCGTTGCACCAGCAGCTCTTGTGAGCTGCTGATGCAATGATGAATACAGCGAGCGTATTGCTCGCCGTATTCAGCGAAGTCTGGCGGACCTGATCCACACTGGCGGATCAGGTCCGCCAGACTTTCATAACTAGAGGCCAATATACACTGTTAACAAGATCGTCCCGCTGCTAAGCTGTATAAGTTATCAAACAGGGCTATACTTAGCCGGCTATCAAGGCGGTTACTAGGCTGTGATGTCGCAAACATAAAATTTGGGTTCGCGAACGCAAACTTCCACAACTGTTCGCTAACGGGCGAACCGGGCGAACCGCCATAGACTTCAATAGGCAGGTGAATTTTAATACCCACAGGGACTCTTTCTGGCCACAATAGTGATGGAAAGGTTGTTTCAAGGGGACTAACACCTGGACTGTGGCATGCCGGAGGGGGATCCATGGCAAAACTCCCATGGAAAATTACATAGTTGATGCAGAGTCTGGTTTTAATCCATAAAGGGCATAAATCACCTAACATTATAAAATATGAGGAAAAAATGGAAAAAAACACACCTTTTCTAAATTTGACCCCCAAAATCTGTTACACATCTACAACCACCAAAAAACAACCATGCTAAATAGTTTCTAAATGTTGTCCTGAGTTTAGAAATACCCAATGTAAACATGTTCTTTGCTTTTTTTGCAAGTTATAGGGAAATAAATACAAGAAGCACTTTGCTATTTCAAAATGAGCGCTAGTTACATTGGAACCCTGATATCTGTCAGGAATACCTGAATATCCCTTGACATGTATATTTTTTTTTTTTAGAAGACATCCCAAAGTATTGATCTAGGCCCATTTTGGTATATTTCCTGCCACCATTTCACCACCAAATGCGATCAAATAAAAAAAAATTGTTCACTTTTTTACAAACTTTAGGTTTCTCACAGAAATTATTTACAAACAACTTATGCAATTATGGCATAAATGGTTGCAAATGCTTCTCTGGGATCCCCTTTGTTTAGAAATAGCAGACTTATATGGCTTTGGCGTTGCTTTTTAGTAATTAGAAGGCTGCTAAATGCCACTGCGCACCACACGTGTTTTATGCCCAGCAGTGAAGGGGTTAATTAGGGAGCATGTAGGGAGCTTGTAGGGTTAATTTTAGCTTAAGTGTAGTGTAGTAGACAACCCAAAGTATTGATCTAGGCCCATTTTGGTATATTTAAGGCCACCATTTCATCGCCAAATGCGATCAAATAAAAAAAAATTGTTCACTTTTTCACAAACTTTAGGTTTCTCACAGAAATTATTTACAAACAACTTATGCAATTATGGCATAAATGGTTGTAAATGCTTCTCTGGGATCCTCTTTGTTCAGAAATAGCAGACTTATATGGCTTTGGCATTGCTTTTTGGTAATTAGAAGGCTGCTAAATTCCACTGCACACTACACGTGTTTTATGCCCAGCAGTGAAGAGGTTAATTACGGAGCATGTAGGGAGCTTGTAGAGTTAATTTTAGCTTGAGTGTAGTGTAGTAGACAACCCAAAGTATTGATCTAGGCCCATTTTGGTATATGTAATGCCACCATTTCACAGCCAAATGCGATCAAATAAAAAAAGTTGTTCACTTTTTCACAAACTTTAGGTTTCTCACAGAAATTATTTACAAACAACTTATGCAATTATGGCATAAATGGTTGTAAATGCTTCTCTGGGATCCCCTTTGTTCAGAAATAGCAGACTTATATGGCTTTGGCATTGCTTTTTGGTAATTAGAAGGCTGCTAAATTCCACTGCGCACTACACGTGTTTTATGCCCAGCAGTGAAGAGGTTAATTACGGAGCATGTAGGGAGCTTGTAGAGTTAATTTTAGCTTGAGTGTAGTGTAGTAGACAACCCAAAGTATTGATCTAGGCCCATTTTGGTATATGTAATGCCACCATTTCACAGCCAAATGCGATCAAATAAAAAAAATTGTTCACTTTTTCACAAACTTTAGGTTTCTCACAGAAATTATTTACAAACAACTTATGCAATTATGGCATAAATGGTTGTAAATGCTTCTCTGGGATCCCCTTTGTTCAGAAATAGCAGACTTATATGGCTTTGGCATTGCTTTTTGGTAATTAGAAGGCTGCTAAATTCCACTGCGCACTACACGTGTTTTATGCCCAGCAGTGAAGAGGTTAATTACGGAGCATGTAGGGAGCTTGTAGAGTTAATTTTAGCTTGAGTGTAGTGTAGTAGACAACCCAAAGTATTGATCTAGGCCCATTTTGGTATATGTAATGCCACCATTTCACAGCCAAATGCGATCAAATAAAAAAAATTGTTCACTTTTTCACAAACTTTAGGTTTCTCACAGAAATTATTTACAAACAACTTATGCAATTATGGCACAAATAGTTGTAAATGCTTCTCTGGGATCCCCTTTGTTCAGAAATAGCAGACATATATGACTTTGGCGTTGCTATCTGGTAATTAGAAGGCCGCTAAATGTTGCTGCGCATCACACGTGTATTATGGCTAGCAGTGAAGGGGTTAATTAGGTAGTTTGTAGGGAGCTTGCAGGGTTAATTTTAGCTTTAGTGTAGAGATCAGCCTCCCATCTGACACATCAGACCCCCTGATCCCTCCCAAACAGCTCCCTTCCCTCCCACACCCCACAATTGTCCCCGCCATCTTAAGTACTGGCAGAAAGTCTGCCAGTACTAAAATAAAAGGTTTTTAATTTTTTTTAATTTTTTTAGCATATTTACATATGCTGTGGTGTAGCATCCCCCCTTAGCCCCCCCAACCTCCCTGATCCCCCCAAAACAGCTCTCTAACCCTCCCCATCTGCCTTATTGGCGGCCATCTTGGGTACTGGCAGCTGTCTGCTATTATTTCACAGTCAAAAAAGTGTTGTTTTTTTTTAAATGTACACTACTGTTACACCAGATATGAGTGGGGGCACTGGGCAAGTTGGCACAGTATATGCTGTGAGCCTGACACACACGCTGGTAGGCAGGCAACTGCAATTAGATTACACAGGAAGAAAAGAAAAAAAGCAGACTGATGTTCTAGCCCTAAAAAGGGCTTTTTGGGGTGCTGTCCTTACAGCAGAGATCAGATGAGTCCTTGAGGACTGTAGTGGACACTGAATACACTAGCCTAGCTATCGATTTCCTTATTAAATCAGCAGCAGCTACACTGTCCCTCCTCTCACTAAGAATGCAGCTTCTGAATGAATCTAAAATGGATGCTGTCCAGGAGGCGGGAGGGTCTGGGAGGGAGGGTCTGCTGCTGATTGGCTGGAATGTGCCTGCTGACTGTGAGGTACAGGGTCAAAGTTTACTCAATGATGACGAATAGGGGGCGGACCGAACATCGCATATATTCGCCCGCCACGGCGAACGCGAACATGCTATGTTCGCCGGGAACTATTCACTAGCGAACTATTCGCGACATCACTACTATGCTGCAATCTTGCGCTGTATTGCTTTCAGTGAATCAGTCTTTCAGTCCTTAAAAACAACTGTCTAACTACCTTTTCACCAGATTTAATCAAGCTTTTTCAAGGATGTGACAGTCATCAGACAGCTACAGACTCATATACGTAAATACTGTGTGAACTCTTACACATGCTCAGTAGAAGTTGGTGCCTCAGAAAGTGTGCATATTAAAGCGCTACACACAGTTTTATAAAGTAAGTAAATTGGTACTTTTATTATTATTATTATTATTATTCCATTCTCTACCATAATAATCAAAAAAAGTTTAATTTTGACTTCCATGTTCCTTTCTAATCTACTTTAAATTATAAGGCTAATTTTTTTCTTGGAATCCATCACTATATCTAGCATGCAGTTACTGTTTGATATCTCTTTAAATACAGTAAAATGTTAAAATCAATAAATATATAATAATAAAAACTCCTATAACACAAATTTCGAACAGAAGTACATTTTTTTGGATACATTTAAAAATGTAATTTAATCACCCTGCTCCCTATATCATGTGACAATTATCAGCCAGTTACAGAATCATATATGTAAATACTCTGTGAACTCTTACACATAATAATATAACAGTTGTCACTAAACTATACACACACCAAATAGGTAAATCAATAAAAAACAACAATAGTGTGAAACAATAGAAGTGAATATATTTTGTGATTTTTTTCAAAGTATATGTGGATTATTTGCATAAAAGAGTGGTCTGTCCTTTTAAGGTCAATGGGGTTATTCCTCCAGCGCTGTATCTCAAAAGGAAAAGACAAACACAATAGTGAGTACTGTCAGGAAAACAAACTGTGATTATTCATGGAGTCTTAATCACACTTTACAGAGCTTTCAGCTCAGCTCTAAGTTTCCAGACAGCTGCTCCAGAAATTAGAGGAACATGCTTCAAGATGTATATTTAAAAGGTTTATTAAAATATATAGGACATAAAGACAATATACACTGTTAACAAGATCGTCCCGCTGCTAAGCTGTATAAGTTAGCAAACAGGGCTATACTTAGCCGGCTATCAAGGCGGTTACTAGGCTGTAATCTTGCGCTGTATTGCTTTCAGTGAATCAGTCATTCAGTCCTTAAAAACAACTGTCCAACAACCGTTTCGCCAGATTTCTAAAAGCTTTTTCAAGGATGTGACAGTCATCAGCCAGCTACAGACTCATATACGTAAATACTGTGTAAACGCTTACACATGCTCAGTAGAAGCGTGTGCTTCCGAAAGTGAGCACATTAAAGCGCTACACACAGTTTTATAAAGGAAGTAAATTGGAACTTTAATTATTATTATTATTATTATTCCATTCTCTACCATAATAATAAAAAAGTTTAATTTTGACTACCATGTTCCTTTCTAATCCTAAAGAGTACAAAGATTTTCAAAATGTTTTTGCATATAATATTTAAAGTTAAACCTTATCTACCTAAAATACCATGCGTTAAACATACGGCTGTCACATTCTTTGTTTTACACAACCAGACTGAGAATAACAAACAAGAACAAACACTTGATTACATATAATTCTGAGCATTTGTAATGTGTTGAAAATTGTTTGCTAATAATTAAATATTGTTCAATGAAATATAAATGAGCCTGTGGTGGAGACTGAACTGTGAATTAAATGATAATTCGTTTCTAGAAGTATAATGGTTTAAATACATAAATGAAAGTATTTGAATCAGCACTTTCAACGTCCATAGCTCAGTCTGATAAGAAAATGCATTTATCTACATTAAGTAAATTAACTTGAATGATGACATTAAAAGAAAATCCTTCTTGGTTCTGAGTCATGCAGTTTTGTACAAATGAGTAAAAATAATGATAAAATGTATTTTGTATTTTTTTTTTTTGTTGCTTTGCCTTTCAATTTCACTAAGTAACTGTATTAATTATAAGATTTATCTGCAGTCTTGGAATAAATTAACATACTATGGGGCCGATTTATGAAAGTGCGGTAAATGCCGACAGCATACACTTGTCTGCATTTATCATTGCACAAGCAGTTCTGGTGAACTGCTTGTGCAATGCCTCCCCCTGCAGATTCCCGGCCAATCGGCCGCTAGCAGGGTGTGTCAATCAACCCAATGGTATGCGATCGGGCGGAATGCTGTCCGCCGCCTCAGAGTTTAGACCGCTGCTTCTTAACTCCTGTTTCTGGTGAGCCTGTGTCCGGTGTAGCTTGATGAATCGGCTCCTTTGTAACTGTAAAAAAGTGTAAAACTTAAAGGGATAATCTAGTCAATATTAACTTTCTAATTTACTCCTGCTTCTAAGCTTACATTCTTGCTTTTTCTAATAAAGATAGCAAGAGAATGAAGATAAATTGATAATAGGAGTAAATTAGAAAGTTGCATGCTCTACCTGAATCATGATAGTTTAATTTTGACTAGACTATTCCTTTAGATATATCAACCTATCTATATCTGCCTATCTATATCTGCCTATCTATCTATCTATCTATCTATCTATCTATCTATCTATCTATATCTCTCTCTCTCTCTCTCTCTATCTGTCTGTGCCTCTATATATCTATCTGCAAACATAAATATTGATATATTTGTACCTTAAAACTACAGATAATTATACAAATGCAACTTCAAGCATTGAATGATGTGATTTAAACAAACAATACACACTTTCTATCAGTATTTATGATGAATATATCAGACTGTCAGTATTGGTAAATCTAGAGTCAAGAATTTAGTCATAACCTGTTAAGCAGTCCAGGAGGCAATTTATTCACACTGTTTAGTTCAACATGTTGGCCATTCAGAAATAATAATTGAGCATGAAGCTGAACAGTGTGTGTAGATGCCAGCGTGTAATGCAAACATTAGCAATGCTTGTATCAAGACCTAAAGGTATATGGAATCTCAGGGTGATTATAGCTAACCTGAATGCATGAGGGTCAGAGTTAAAGGTGTAAGGAAGTAATTTTATTATACATGAGTTTTTTTAAACATCTGCATACATTTAAATAGTTTCATTGTATTTCAAAACAACACTTTCTGCAATGTTTTGCAGTGAAGGAAAACACCCCTTAACATTTTTCACATAATAATCACACATATAAATTACCTTCTGCACATATCAACCAATCACCATGCAACATGGACAAGGGCCAGGGTTGTGTATTCCACTACATAGGAGTAAATTTATCAGTCATTGGATACTGCAATCTACCCCGGAAGTAGATTAAATTAAGAAGCAGTGGTGGCGGACTGCAATCATCTCGATCCGATATGATCAGGATGATTGACACTCCCTGCTAGCGGCCAATTGGCAGTGAATGTGCAGGGGACGGCATTGCACAAGCATTTCACCAGAAATGCTTGTGCAATATTAAATCATTTAGCGATGAAGGGAAGATATGATTTGCTGCAGCTGTCGGGCATTTGATAAATCAGCCCCATAGACTCCAATTTTCCATAAAATTGGGGGATTACATTTTCAAACTTAGATTACAGGAAAATCAAGCAAATACATATGAACAATTAAAAGGATATTAAACTGCTGGGCACACCTAGGTTACTGCTAACCATGCTATTGTTTTACTTATTGTGCTTAAATCTCTTTTCAAAGCTATTGTCCTATTTTAATACCATACCAATTGGAAAACCAGAAAGATAATCTGCAAAAGGGAAACTGATATTAAGCCACTCGTTATCTACCTCCTTCACCAATAGAAAAAATAGTAAATAGTAATACATAAAATGAGGGCGCTTGCAATCTTAAGCAATATCAATTCACATTTAATTAAAAAGTATAATTAAAATATGTATGGAAACGTAAAGCACTTAAACACTTCTAAAGTCTGCCTGCTAACTTAACGGGACATCTCCCAGAGTAGTAAGAAGCGTAAATGAGAATACCACCTAAATGATGCAAAATATATTGAGTATCTTCAAAGGGAATCTGGAAGTAACGTCTCAAATGTGACAAAATCTTCACTACAGTACTTAAAAGATACATATTTACACATTACCACCTTTGTGTATATAGGCAGTTTTCACTTGAATCAAAAGGAAGAATTCTTACATTTCCCTAAGAGTGAGCGTTTAGCACGTGTGTATGTGTGCTGTATGTTGAGGACCCAAGGATCTTTCTTGCGTTCTTACTCACAGTTCTGGTTCCCTCTACAACTTTACCTGGTAATACGCTCTGCATAAAGTATCAGGATTCTCACCGGTATTCTGTCGGGTAGACCGCCAATAGAATATACCTTGATCCACACGCCGTACTCTGTATGTACACGTGAACTGACATCACACTTCACCGTAGCCCACACTTCAGTGTAACATTACACACAAGTAATTTGCAGATTGAAATAAAGATGACAGATTTTCCTTGGCTGCAGCCTCCTTATGAACTTTTCTCAAACTAGTTTAACAATCAAAATTACAATGACATCTACGCGTTTCTCTCATTACAGGGCTTTCTCAAGATGTCAATGGACTTTCTCAAAATTCCCCTATTTTATGTATTACTATTTACCAATTGGTGCAGCTCATACAGGGCATGGCCAATTCAAGCTTAGATTCTCACAACTTGTTGCAGAAGCAGTATATATATATATTCCTAGCTTAGTGACATCATCTGCTACTTCATAGCTGTATTGTACACACAATTTCATGTGCACACTACAGAGCAGGAGTTTTACATTAAATATATATATATATAAAAAAAACTCAATAGAGCAATGCAGCTACTGTAAAAAATCTAAAGCTTCCACTGTCTATTGTGTATGATAAGCAGAAGCACAAGTTATAGCTGTCTAAGAGCCAGCAACATCACTGATCTCTCATGTGTGTCACAGGGTGCGAGAATACCTATGTTTCAAGATGGCGAAGCCAAATATGAAGATGTCTCGCTCACCATCTGGTACCTGTAAGTGCTGCAGGCTCATTAGGAAAAACAATAACATGGTGAGGGGTAACCCTGCTTCTATATATACTGTATATATGTATATATATATATATATATATATATATATATATATATATATATATATATATATATATATATATATATATATATATATATATATATATATATATATATAATGTTAATAAAAAATAGATATCTATTTAAAAATACAAATTACATTATCCTGTAAATGAAGAACATTGTATTGTTAAATATGTACAGTAAATATACAGTTAAACACATAAATATATAAATGCATATGTACACACATCTATACATATACATGTCTAAGTCTGCATATATATGTTAAAGCCCTTTGAAGCCCGTTTTTGTCAAACACCTTATACCATATATCTTTGAGTCCTTACAGCTTTTTAAATATTTTTTTAAATACAGATATTGTTATATGATAGTAGATAGTCAGATAGTGTTATATGAGAATAACTGGACTTTTAAGTGTATTTATGTTGTGTTTTATGGAACTTTTTTTCTTCCCCTACCCTTACGCAAGCTTTCAAGTTGCACCAACCCGACAAGCATAAATCGTGATAGCGCTCGAGCAAACACATTTACTTTCAACTCATAATACGCTCACCATTTCCAACACTCTCAAAAAGCTCAAAAAAATTATATTGCTCATGCACAAACGATAGTGATCCACTCATTATCTAGCCCTATGTGCTATACCTATTGTATGGGAAATTGTTTTTTTAGGTTCTTTTTGTATTTGAATTGGTTTTACACATTTAAACACCCGTGGCTCTTACAAAAATGTCCATTTATATGGGCTGAGCCTGCAGGAAGAGCCAATCTTTTCATCCTGTCTCTCACTATACACAAAGGCCAGTAGTTAGGTTTTGAAATGTTAATTACTGGTTCAATGAGCAAAACCAACTTTTCAAATACAAAAAAATCTAACTCCCGCACCAACTGGAAAGTTAATTTATGCTGAAGCCTCTTCTTTGCATACCTTATCTATAGAGAATACTGCAGTATTAATATTGTAGTATAAGTTGTGGTTTCCACCGGCAAAAATAGTAATATGCCAAAAAATGGTAAAAGAGCTATTTGTAAACAATGTAATGCAATGCAGCAATCAAAATTGATTATTAGGAGCACATTTATAGGAAGAAAAGTTTCCTCTTAAAGGGAGAGTCTACTTGAGCATTTTTATTGTTTAAAAAGATACATAGGGGCATATTTATCAAGCTCCGAGCTTAATGCCCCGTGTTTCTGGCAAACCTTCAGGCTCGCCGGAAACACAAGTTATGAAGCAGCTGTCTAAAAACCACTGCTCCATAACCTATACGCCTGCTCTGAGGTGGCAGACAGACATCGCAAGAAATCAACCCGACGATCGGGTTGATTGACACCCCTGCTAGCGGCCAATTGGCCGCGAATCTGCAGGGGGCGGCATTGCACCAGCAGTTCACAAGAAATGCTGGTGCAATGATAAATGCCGACAGCGTATGCTTTCTGCATTTATCGATGTGCAGCGGACATGATCCGCAAAATCGGATCATGTCTGCTCGCACAATGATAATTCGGCCCCATAATCCCTTTATTACCCATTACCTAGTTTTGCATAACCAACACGGTTACATTAATATACTTTTTACCCCTGTGATTACCTTGTATCTAAGCTCTGCAGACTGCCCACTTATCTTAGTGCTTTACAAACTTGCATTTTAGCTAATCAGTGTCCACTCATAAATAACTCCACATGATCTAGAGCTGTCTAACTGTGATAAACTGTCAAAATGTACTAAGATAAGAGGCGGCCTTCAACAGCTTAGAAATCAGTTTGAGCCTTCCTAGGTTTAGATTTCAACAAAAAATACCAAGAGAACAAAACAAATTTGAGGATAAAAGTAAATTGGAAAGGTGTTTAAAATTGCTTGCCCTATCTGAATCATGAAAGTTTAATTTTGACTTTACTGTCCCTTCAAATTTAATGGAAAAAAAGCAATCGGCTAGATTACGAGTTTTGCGTTATGGTGCGTTATGAGCGGCTCGCTGCTAACTTGCAAGTTATTTCCACTGCTCACCTCTCTATAGCGCTGCTATTACAGGATTGCAAAAACCCGGCTTTGGCAGGCAATATGGCAGCATTGAGCTCCATACCGCACCCAAATACCAGCGCTGCTTTGAGCTGGTTTTATGTGCTCGTAAATAGTAATACATAAAATGAGGTTGCTTGCAATCTTAAGCAATATCAATTCACATTTAATAAAAAAGTATAATTAAAATATGTATGGAAACATAAAGCACTTAAACACTTCTAAAATCTGCATGCTAACTTAACAGGACATCTCCCAGAGTAGAAAGAAGCGTAAATGAGAATACCACCTAAATGATGCAAAATATATTGAGTATCTAAAGGGCTACCCAGTATCTTCAAAGGGAATCTGGAAGTAACATCTCAAACGTGACAAAACCTTCACTACAGTACTTAAAAGATACATATTTACATATTATATGCCCCCGACATCGCTGCCACCTACCTACACTTATTAACCCCTAATCTGCCACCCCTAACATCACGGCCACCTACATTACACTTATTAACCCCTAATCTGTCGCCCCTAACATCGCCGCCACCTACATTACACTTATTAACCCCTAATCTGCCGCCCCCAATGTCGTCGCTACCTACCTACACTTATTAACCCCTAATCTGCTGCCCCCAGCATCGCCACCACTATACTAAAGTTTTTAGCCCCTAAACCTAACCCTAAGTGTAACCCTAACACCCACTAGCTTTAATATAATTAAAATAAATCTAAATAAAAATTACTATCATTAACTAAATAATTCCTATTTAAAACTAAATACTTACCAATAAAATAAACCCTAAGCTAGTTACAATATAACTAAGTTACATTGTAGCTATGTTAGGTTTTATTTTTATTTCAAAGGCAAGTTTGTATTTATTTTAACTAGGTAGACTAGTTAGTAAATAGTTATTAACTATTTACTAACTACCTAGTTAAAATAAATACAAATCTACCTGTAAAATAAAACCTAACCTGTCTTACACTAACACCTAACATTGCACTACAATTAAATAAATTACATTAATTAAATACAATTAACTAAATTACAAAAAAACAAAACACTAAATTACACAAAATTAAAAAGAAATGATCAAATATTTAAACTAATAACACCTAATCTAATAGCCCTATCAAAATAAAAAGCCCCACCCAAAATAAAAAAAACCTAGCCTAAACTAAACTGCCAATAGCCCTTAAAAGGGCCCTTTGCAGGGCATTGCCCCAAAGAAATCAGCTCTTTTACCTGTAAAAAAAATACAAACAACCCCCAAACAGTTAAACCCACCACCCACACAACCAAGCCCTCCAAATAAAATCCTATCTAAAAAGCCTAAGCTCCCCATTGCCCTGAAAAGGGCATTTGTATGGGCATTGCCCTTAAAAGGGCATTTAGCTCTTTTTCAGCCCAAACTGTAAGCTAAAAATAAAACCCACCCAATAAACCCTTAAAAAACCTATCACTAACCCTGAAGATCCACTTACAGTTTTTTAAGACCGGACATCCATCCTCAACGAAGTCAGGAGAAGTTTTCATCCAAGCGGCAAGAAGTCCTCAACGAAGCCGGGAGAAGTCTTCATCCAATCGGCAAGGCGGGCAGAAGTTTTTTGTTGACGGCTACTGAAGAGGATGCTCCGCGCCGGATGTCTTGAAGGTGGAGCTGCTCCGCGTCGGAAGGATGAAGATAGAAGATGCCGTCTGGATGAAGACTTCTGCCCGTCTGCAGGGGGTGGTATTGCACCAGCAGTTCACAAGAACTGCTGGTGCAATGATAAATGCCAACAGTGTATGCTGTCTGCATTTATCGATGTGCGGTGGACATGGTTCGCTATAGCATATCATGTCTGTCCACACATATATAAATAGACCCCTTGGTATCTTTTGTTGAAGGAGCAGCAATGCACTACAGGTTTCTAGCAAAACACATGTGAGAGCCAATGACAATCTGTATATATGCAGCCACCTAGGTTCTTTGCTGCTCCTGAGCTTATCTAGATAAACCTTTCAGCCAGGGGCGTATTTTGGCCTAGGCAAACAAGGCACTTGCCTAGGGCGACAGATTTGGGAGGGGGCAGTACTTTTTTGTGGCTTTATTTGTAAGAAGCTTACTGTTATTTTAGAAGTATTATACAGGTATATAATGGGAGATTTTCCCTACAGATTTTACATTCTAGGGGAGGTATAATAAGAGATTGCCCATGGATCTTACAGTTTAGAGGTGTGTGAACGTTTATTTTGGAAATGCCATAAAAAAATTCACATTACTCCCTGATTAAAACAACCTTGGGAGGGGGAGGGGGGCAGCAGAATTCTGAGTGCCTAGGGCAGCACAAAACCTAAATGTGGCAGCACAAAACCTAAAGTACTTTCAGCAAAGGATAACAAGAGAAGTAGAAGTTAAATGGAAAAATGCATGCTCTTTCTGAATTATGAAAGAGAAAAATTGGGTTTCATACTCATTTAATTTATTTGAGCACTAGTCTCAATAGAACTTAATAAAAAAATAACTGAAGCAATGTGACTGTGCTCCCATTTTGACTAATTTCCTCTGTGAGTGTGCTCCTATTTTGAGTAATATGATGCACTCTTCGAGTAGCTGTAATTATCTGCAGCCTCTGCCCTTGAGTAAAAATGATGCTTCAAAGGAACTGCATTTGAAACAATTTGATGTATTCATTTTTTAAAAATGCCATCAAGAAAATAGGATCTATAACTTATGTATCCTTATATAAGGACAGGGAATACAGCACTCTTTAATCAAATAACGCTCATTTTAATCTTAAATATAAGAATAAATATAGGGTATAGAATTACAAGTGTAGCAAAATCACACACCCATTCATACATAAAACATATCAAAGCAGTTTTTGATATACCCAAAGAAAAAGGCATATATTATAGCTTTATATTATGAAACAGTCCACTATTGAGTCTGTTAAGTGTGCACACAAAAAATATGTATAAAACAGTTCTCAATGGTTAGTGGCCAAAGCTGGAACAAAGTTAGTACAACACATGCTTAATAATCCATCACCGTACTGTTTAGAAGCAAGCAAAGTAAGTTAGTATAATATTTAACAGCCATTGTTAGAAAAAGCTTATCTTGAGCTATACAGTGTAGTAAGAAGTATGCACAGGAAGAACAAACTTTAAAGGTACACAGATCAGAAATAGAGAATAACTTTCTCAACTCAGCATAAAAGGCTTCCTCCTTCGTAACCACCAAAGTAAGTATCTTTAAGCTTGTATGATACCTTTTTTTAATGCTGTCACTCTTATCGATCACTTCACAGAAGATTATATTCAGACCATGGCACTTTGCCGCTCTCAAAATCCCCAAATTCACCTGCAAAACTGACCACAAACTCCTACTAGCTGGCTGTAATTTCCAAACAAATTGGTGCAACAAAGGACATCAAACGACTGCCTGTTTGTTTGTCTATTATAATCCAAAAGTGCCGACGCGCGTTTCACCTATGATCATTTGCAACAAGGGTTTCATCAGGGCTAGTGATCATTGGGTTTGTTATCTTTCTAAACTTGCAAACCCCACCTATTTTCTCAAATACTCCTCATTTAAGGTGGACTAATTATTTAACACACTAACTCCCATTACAAATACATCAGGGGCAAGATTACAACTGCTGAACCCATGCCGTCAGTAATTTCATCTCGCATATCGGGATATCACATAAACCTCTCCGACAGTTCATAAAATCGGATAAACTAGCAATGTCCAGAAATGAGCGTAAATACACACTTTTGGAGTCGCCAGTGACTTACTGCACTTTAGAAACTGCCAGCACCTAAGAAAAAAAAAAAAAATTAAAATCTCCCGTAAAAGTCTAACCCGCCTCCCAAAAATAAACCCGACACGTAAAAACCCCTATATACGCAATCCCCCACATCGCAACTAATAATAAAAGTATTAACCCCTAAACCAACAACCCCCCACAACGCTATATGCCTAATTAAACTATTAACCCTAATCCGCAATTCACCCACATCGCAAAGTCCTGTAATGTCCCTTTAAGTAATGTTCCTTTTAGTAAACTCCGCCTATTTACCCTTTATAGCCTCATTTCCTTTTTGGTTCTTTGCTTGATTATTTTGTTTAAGGAGAGTATCTGAATTGTACTCTGCCTAGTGTCTCATATTCGAGTCAAATTTAACCCTCTAATAACTTGTACTTTTGTATTGGAGTTATTGGAACTCTTTTTGCTGAATTTACTAGTATTCACCTGAGCTCAACTTATTTTCTTATTTTTTCACCTTTGATTGATTGCATCCTGATAATCAGCTGTGCTGCTCCTGTGTCTCTCTGCTGCAGTCTCTGTTCCATGCTGCTGTAATCATTGCAGCCTCAGTTACCTGGATTGCCGGATCTACTTGCAGCACGTATCACTCCCCTTGCTTTCTTCTATTACCAGTCACTACATGCTGTGCAAAACTATCACAGCTCATCTGAAGTTTGCTTACCTTCTGCCAGAACCTACCTGCTCTACTTACCGGAGTCTAGCTACATCATCTCAGGGGAAGCAAGTATTCATCATCCAAATACCACCGGATAAGCAAGTATACTAACTGTGCTAAATACTTGTATATAGACTTGCCTTTAACAGCTGCAACTTCTTAATCCATGCTTGCTTGTTACTTACTTTGGATCACTGCTCTCATTGGAATTGCAACCTTTAGTGTTCCTCATTTACTAAGTTTTTATTTTATTTGCTAATATATATATATACAGATATATATACACACATATATATATATATATATATATATATATATATATATATATATATATATATAATTTTTTTTTTACTCTTTACCTGGGTTATTTCCATTGCACTAAATTGCTGTATTTCTTATTACCAAGTGTTAAGTCTTATATCATTTGGTGTTTGAATGCTACAGCTACACAACAAACTATTTATAAAATAGACCTATGTTAAACATTGCAGTCATTACAAGTCCCTATTAAAACGTTTTTCTATGTCTCTTAAATCATTTTTACTATTGTACCATGCAGAAAAATATATATTGATCCGGTTATCATAAGCAGTGGTGTTAGCTTAATATGAGTATAACTTCAGGTGTAGAGTAGGTGTGTTCAGGTCTTTTTTTCGTTTATATTATACTATTGTTGGCATCAGGATGCTATATGTGGAGATCTCGATTTAGCAAGATTTGAGAAGCCTCATGAGCGTGTTATTATCTTTTGTCTCCCCCACGGCCGTTAGCCCCAGAGGAGAGGCCCATGTTATCCCAACCCAGCATACAATTGTGAAACCCTGACATTGTTTTTCATATCAAATTATGCACAAAGATCATAACAAGCATTGTGACAGTATTGCATACATTACCTACATTATGTTGGCAAACTTATCTAAGTAGAATGATGTAGGCACACTGGTTCGTTATTATTTAACCACTTGCAGATATACATTAAACGGAAGGGGAAAAAAATAAAATAAAAGAGAAAATACAAAATATGCATATTATTTAAGCGCTTTGTGGTTAGGAAACAAAGAAGAACAGATAGTCCAACATAACATTAAAACAGTGTCTTTAACGTTTACCGGCAACTTCACAATGATATTGGATACATGCTAGTTCAACCATAAGGTTTTGTCTCCTGGTATGGTGTAAGTTTAGGAGTTCCGTTATAGCCTCTCCGCTGGAGCCGAACGACAGACCGAGGTGTGAGTACTGATTTGGGTGTCCTTAGTGAGTTCCCAGAAGGATCATAGGCCGGCCGTGTACAGCGTATTTCAATTAGCCCAGACATATAGTTTTTAACGTCTCCTGAAGATATGAGAAGTGATGGAAAGTATGTCTCTCCTGCACCCGTCACACCCAGAGGACCGCCCCCAAGGTCCCCCGAGAGCGCAGACAGTGGCGGGACCCCTTCCCTATGATTCAAATTATATTAAGCTCCAAAGATTTTTGGATTCGTCAGGGTTGTATTCTTTGGGTTTAGTCCCGTAAAGTCCAGGGTTGATAAAGTGACGTATGACTCGTCCCATATACAGGCAGCAAAATCCACTGGAGTTGTGGGTGCACTTTTCGCCTTCGATGTCCTTTGCGCTGTCAGAGGTGCCATTTTTAGGGAAAAGATGGCGATGTTTCAATTTTAGAGGTATAGATTCTCTGTCTGTCAGTTTAGTAGTCTGGTCCTCCTCTCCTGGCCATATTGTCGGATGTGATCCGACATTGGTGTGGCGTTGTGGGACTGGTTCCTCAGTTTTTATAGATGGTAATTTTTTTTTTAAGTTTTTGTAAGTCCTGCTCTGAGGGCATCTTGTCTAGTATGTTTTGTAGCATGGCCTCTATTTTTGCAAACCGGAGGTCTATTATGTCCGAATGATTATCAATCCACATGGTTGCGTGTGTGTTCTTCTTTTTCTGTTTGAAAATGAATCTTGTTAGTGATAACAGCCAGTTCTGGCGCAATACCCCAGTAACCGGGGGGGACGCTGCCTGTATAAATGCCGCCGCTACAGGCCTCTTTAGTCCAGTTCCGTCTCAAGGCTCATAAATACAGCAGACAAAACAAGATCTGCAGAAAGTGATCTATGAGTGTTCAATATCAATCCTATTGTCGTATGCTGTGAGTAAATGTCAATAATCGGCGGATTATAGCATTTTCGCCTGGAGCTCAGGAAAAGTGCGACTACTCAGAGCCGCTAGTAGGACACGCCCCACCCTAGTAAAACATTTAACCCCCTAATCTACCTTTAACCCACATCGCTAAGTACCTATTAAAATTATCAATTTACAAACCTTATAAATCTATTAACCCCTAATCTGCCATGGCAATAAACCTAATAAAACTATTAACCCCTATTGGCTGATTTGAGTCTTCAAATTCAAATCAGCCAATAGTATTTCAGTAGTTTTCACCCTATTGGCTGATTTGAATTTGAAGACTCAGATCAGCCAATAGGAATGCAAGGAACTCCATATTTAAATGCGTACCTTGAATTCAATCCTCAGTGTGCGGCGGTGATAGTACAAAGAAGATTGCCACACTCCATGGCTCCGCGGTTGCTGGTCTTCAGTTCTGCCATCGCTGGTCTTCAGTTCCGCGGTCACCGGTCGTCAGTTCCGCGCTCCGCTCCGCACTGGCTTGTTCCTGGAAGAAGATAGAAGATATCCCCACTTGGAAGAAGACTTCACCGCTGGACTTCAGGAACCGTGGGTACCTATCTGGGGGTTAGACTTAGGCTTTTTTTTAAAAAAATTGGAGGTTTGTTTGATTATGGATTTAATGGGCCTTAGGGGTGTTTTTATTTGGGGGGACTTCTTTCTTTTCATAGGGATTAGGTTTATTTTTTTTATTTTTGAGCATTTGGTTTATGATTTTATGTAATGTTAGAATTTTTTTGTAATCATAGATTAATTTAATTTTTATTTTTTTTATTTTTAAGTAATGTTAGCTTTTTTATTTTAATTGTTTGTAACTTAATATTTTTTAATTTAGGTAATTGGGGTTTAGGGGTTAATAGATTTATTAGGTTTGTTGCAATGTGGGTTAATGGTGGATTAGGGGTTAATAGGTTAATTAAGTTTATTGTGTTGGTGGGGATGGCGGATTAGGGATTAATAGTGTTAATAGGTACTTTGCGATATGGGTGAATGGCGGATTAGGGGTTAATAGTTTATTAAGGTATATTGCTTTGTGGGGTGATGGCGGTTTAGGGGTTAATCACTTTCGGCTAGATTACGAGTTTTGCGGTATGAGTAAAAAAGCAGCGTTAAGGCTCATAACGCTGCTTTTTCACTACCGCTGCTATTACAAGTCTTGTAGGTACAGCTGTCCCGCACACTTTTTTGGCCGTACCTCAAATTAACTTACGCAATTTTTGTAAAGTCTTTTTTCAATGGGACTTCCATTTCGCCGGTTTTACAAGCTTTTTTTTTTAGGCCAAAAAGTGAGCGGTACAGCCTATCCCGCAAGATTCGTAACGCATTCTAAAGTCAGTATTTATGAGTTTTACACTACAAAGCTGTAGCATAAAACTCATAACTAAAGTGCTAAAAAGTACACTAACACCCATAAACTATCTATTAACCCCTAAACCGAGGCCCTCCCGCATCGCAAGCACTAAAATAAAATTATTAACCCCTAATCTGCTGCTACCGACATCGCCGCCACTATAATAAACATATTAACCCCTAAACCGCCGCACTCCCGCATCACAAACACTATTTAAATATTATTAACCCCTAATCTGCCGCCCCTAACATCGCCGCCACCTACCTACATTTATTAACCCCTAATCTGGCGCCCCAATGTCACCGCCACTATATTAAATTTATTAACCCCTAAACCTAAGTCTAACCCTAACACCACCTAACTTAAATATAATTAAAATAAATGTAAATAAAAATTCCTATCATTAACTAAATAATTCCTATTTAAAACTAAATACTTACCTATAAAATAATCCCTAAGCTAGCTACAATATAACTAATAGTTACATTGTATCTATCTTAGGGTTTTTTTTTATATTACAGGCAAGTTTGTATTTATTTTAACTAGGTAGAATAGTTACTAAATAGTTATTAACTATTTACTAACTACCTAGCTAAAATAAATACAAATTTACCTATAAAATAAAACCTAACCTTAGTTACACTAACACCTAACCTTACAGTACAATTAAATAAATTACCTAAATTAAATACAATTAACAAAATTAAATACAAATACCTAAATTACAAAAACAAACAAACACTAAATTACAAAAAATAAAAAACAAATGACAAGATCTGTAAACTAATTACACCTAATCTAATAGAACTATCAAAATAAAAAAGCCCCCCCCAAAATAAAAATAACCCTAGCCTAAACTAAACTACCAATAGCCCATAAAAGGGCCTTTTGCGGGGCATTGCCCCAAAGAAATCAGATCTTTTAACTGTAAAAAAAATACAAACAACCCCCCAACAGTAAAACCCACCACCCACACAACCAAACCCCCCAAATAAAAATCTAATTAAAAAAACTTAAGCTCCCCATTGCCCTGAAAAGGGCATTTGGATGGGCATTGCCCTTAAAGGGCATTTAGCTCTATTGCTGCCCAAACCCTAATCTAAAACCCACCCAAAAACCCATAAAAAAAACCTAACACTAACCCCTGAAGATCCACTTACAGTTTTGAAGAGCCGACATCCATCCTCAACGAAGCCGGGAGTAGTCCTCAACGAAGTTGGGAGAAGTCTTCATCCAAGCCGGGAGAAGTGGTCCTCCAGACGGGCAGAAGTCTTCATCCAGACGGCATCTTCTATCTTTATCCATATGGCGTGGAGCGGGTCTATCTTCAAGACATCTGGCACGGAGCATCCTCTTCTTCCGAAGACTACCCGACGAATGAAGGTTCCTTTAAGTGACGTCTTCCAAAATGGTTGAAAAAATCCTATTGGCTGATGCAATCAGCCAATAGGATTGAACTTCAATCCT